>NW_023270789.1:875230-899474 GCF_011800145.1 Mirounga leonina | reverse complement strand
GGATAGAGACAAAGAGAGGGGAGCCCTACTGCCACATCTCTGACTGACGCTGAGCTACACTTAACTATAGGGCAGACATCAAGCCACCTAGTAAAGTGAAAAGTGCTGAACTGAGATTCAAGCTGTTACCCCCAAAAGGGAAACATTAAAGGAATGTGGGTGGCTCAGTCAGTTAAGCATCCAACTCTTGAGTTTAGCTCAGGACATGATTTCAGGGTCATGAGACCCAAGCCCTGTGCTGGGTGTGGAGCCTGCTTAAGATTCTCTCTCTCCCTCTCTCTCTGCCCTTCCCCCCCATGCTCTCTCTCTCTCTAAAAAAAAAAAGAAGAAAGAAATATGAACACCTTTACACCAATAAATTTGCCAATTTATATAAAATGGACAAATTCTTGAAAGATGCAAATCAGCAAAGCTTACTCAAGCTAAACTGCACAGCCTATATTTACTTAAAAATTTGAGTTCATAGTTTAAAACTTTCCCCAAAAACAACCTGGCCAGAAGCTTCACTGGTGAATTCTGCATTTAAGGAAGATTCATACCAATTATATAAAAGAAAAAGAAAGGGACGCCTGGGTGGCTCAGTCGGTTAAGCATCTGCCTTCGGCTCAGGTCATGATCCCAGGGTCCTGGGATCGAGTCCCGCATCAGGCTCCCTGCTCCACGGGGAGCCTACTTCTCCCTCTGCCTCTGTCTCTCATGAATAAATAAATAAAATCTTTTAAAAATAAATAAATAAATAAATAAATAAATAAATAAATAAATAAATAAAAGAAAAAGAAAAAGAAAAAGAAAAACAGAATGGAAGGAGAAACTTCCCAACTTATTTTATGAGGCCAGCATTAGCTTGGTACCAAAGCCACACAAAGACATTATAAGAATATAAAACTCAGGGCGCCTGGGTGGCTCAGATGGTTAAGCGTCTGCCTTCGGCTCAGGTCATGATCCCAGGGTCCTGGGATCGAGTCCCGCATTGGGCTCCCTGCTTAGCGGGAAGCCTGCTTCTCCCTCTGCTTCTCTCTCTCTCTCTTTCTCTGTCTCTCATGAATAAATAAATAAAATCTTAAAAAAAAAGTTAAAAAAAAAGAATATAAAACTCAAACTAATATTCCTCATGAATACAGGTGTAAATACTTACATAAAATATTAGCAAATCAAATCCAGCTACATATTAAAATGATGATACATCACATTCAAGTAGGGTTTGTCTTTGGAATGTAATATTGCTCAATATTTGAAAATCACTTGATATAATTTACCATATCAGCAGATAAAGGAAAAAAATGATCATCTCACTAGGTACAAAAAGATCATTTGACCAAATTCAATAACCATTCATGAAGGAAACTCGAAGCAAACCAGGAATTATAAGTAACTTCTTCAAGTTGATAAAGGGCATCTATGAAAATCCTATGACTAATATCATACTTAAAAGTGAAATGCTGAATAGTAATATTAATATCAGAAACAAGGTAAATATGCCCACTCTCACCACTCAAATTCAACATCATACCAAGAGTCCTTGTTGGTGCGATAAGGCAAGAAAAAGACATAAAGTGTATAAATTTAAAAAATAAACAAAACTGTCTCTAATTACAGATAACATGATTGCTTACATAGAATCAGCACGGAAACTTGAAATACTTAAGGAAAAAATCTAATAAAACATGTGCAAAATTTGTATGCTGAAACCATAAAAGTATTGTGAGAGAAACAGAATATTTACAATAAATGGAAAGATATCTAATGTTCATTAACTGAAACTCAATATTGTTGTCAGTTTTCTCCAAATTGATCTATAGAATCAATACAATTCCAACCAAAACCCCAGCACATTTTTTGTCGCACTCCTTAAGCTGATCTTGAAATTTATAAGAAAAATCAAAGGAATTAAAATAGTCGAAGCAATTTTGAAAAAAAAAGACCAGAGTTAGAGGACTCATATTACGTGTTTTCAAAACTTACTAAGAAACCACATTAATCAAGCCAGTGGGGTATTAGTGAAATGAAAAACAAAGATCAGTGAAGAATGCAGAAATAGGCCAAAGCAATTCAATGGTGGAAGGATAATTTTCACAGCAAATGATGCGGAAACAGTTGGACATATGCATATGCAACAAAATGTATCTTTACCCCTACATTAAACCGTATACAAAAATTAACTGGAGAGTGGATCACAGACCTGTAAAACTTAACAGTTGAAAAATTCTAGAAGAAAACATAAGAGAAAAATTTTTTATGATCTTGGGGAAGATAAGATTTATTAGATAGGATACAAAAAGCACAACCCATACATGAAAAAATTGATGAACTGGACATCATCAAAATTAAAAACTTCATATTTGAATGACGCTTTGAAGAAAATGTAAATACAAGACATAGACTAGGAGAAAATATTTTCAGAACACATTTCCAAAATATATGGGGGACCCTCACAATTCAGTAATAAGGAAACAACACTTTATCAAAGACAATACATGGATGGCAAAAAAGCACATGAAAAGGTACTCAACAATGTTAGTAATTAGGGAAATGAAAATTTAAACAATCAGGTACCACCTATTAGAAAAGCCACTGGCAAGAATGCAGGACATGGAACCCTCATACATTGTTGATGTGAATACAAACTGTACAGCTACTTTGGAAAACAGTTTGGCAGTTTCTTATAAAACAAAATATGCAATTACTGTATGACTCATCAATCCCACTCCTAGATATTTACCCAAAGAAATGAGAACATATGTTCACACACAAACAGATGGATAGATGTTTATATCGGCTTTATTCATAATTGCCAAAAACCGACAATTATTCAAATGTCCATCAACTAGTGAATGAATAAACAAAATGTGGTGGTACGTCCATACAATGGAATATTACTTAGCAATAAAATAGAATGAACTATTGATACATGCAACAACATGAATAAATCTCAAATGCATTATGGTAAGTGAAAAAACCTAGGCTCAAAACACTGCATGACAAAATGCATGATGACATTCTAGAAAAAGCAAACTTACAGGGACAAACAACTTAGTGGTTGGTTGTGGGCTGGATATGTTGGGAGGGATTTGACAACAAAGGGGTATGAGGAAATTTCAGATTGAGGAAAATGTTCTATACATTGATTGTGGTGATGGCTACCAGACTGTATGAGTTTGTCAAAATTCATTACACCTAAAAAGGTGGATTTTACTTTACACAAATTACTCCTCAGTAAATCCGACTTTAAAAAAAGAAAATAGAGCAATGTCTTTAGTGACAAAGTAAAGCAGTTTTTTTTATTAGACCCAAGAAGACATAGATCTAACCTCATACTTCCCATTTGACCTCACCCCTTGATAGAAAACAGAAATGGTGAAATTGATATTTGCTGAATGGAAAAGAAAACATGAGGTTATTTTAAGTGTAGAAAATTAAGTATAAGTTTCAAATAATGAATTAAGGATGCATTGTGATAACTGAATTATGGGTTATGACAAGGGAAAGAACAAAGGATACTTGAGAAGAGTATGAAAACTTTCTCTTATTCAGTGTAAGTAAAGTTTACTTCCCAGATGAGGTTACCATGGATCGTAACTTGAGAATTTAAATTCGCAGAACTAGCCTTTTAAAACTTCGATTTTAAATCAACATCTTTTTGCTATTTTTCCTTTTGGCTAGAAAACTGGAATGTAGATTTCATAAGAAAGCTACCTTTTAAGCAACACACTCTAATTCATGTATGACTGAACTACAGTGCCACTTTCAGGTTCAAAGTAAAAAAAGAAAAAGATATTTGTTCAAACATCAAGCCTAAGAAAGCTAGACTGGCTATATTAATATCAATATAATATAAAATATACCTCAAGGAGTGTCATCAGAGATAAAGAGGAACATTTCATAATGATAAAAGCGTCAATTATTGAGGAAGACATAACAATCATAAATGTGGGGGCATCTGGGTGGCTCAGTTAGTTACGCGACTGCCTTTGGCTCGGGTCATAATCCCAGAGTTCTGGGATGGAGCCCCATGTTGGGTTCCCTGCTCGATGGGGAGTCTGCTTTTCCCTCTCCCTCTGCCCTTCCCCCGTTCATGCTCTCACTCTCTCTCTCAAATAAATAAATAAATAAAATCTTAAAAAAAAAACCCATAAATGTGAATGCACCTAACTGGAGAGTACTTCAAAATTCTTGAAGCAAAACTGTGCAAAACAAAAGAAAGAACTAAGAAAGTCCACAATCATAGTTCAAGATTTTAACACTCCTTTCTGAGTAATTGACAGAACAACCAGACAAAAGATTAGCAGAGGTAGAGATTTGAGAAACATTATCAATCACCTTGACCTAGTTGATATTTATAAACACTGCATCCAACCATACAATACATATTCAAGTACAAAGTATTTTGTTCAAAAAAAATAGACCATTAAACAAGCCTTGGCAGATCTCTGAAAAACTAAAATCTCACAGATTATGTTCTCTAATAAAAGAGTGTTAAATTAAAAATGTCTAGAAAAGCCCAAATATTCTGAAATTAAATAGCCCAAAGTCAAAGAAGTGATCACAAGTAGGACTAAAATTATTTTTATTTGAACAACGATGAAAATACAACATATCAAAATTGGAGATATGTAGCTGAACTTAGCAGAATAGAGGGAAACTTATAGCATTAAATACTTATGCTAGAAAAGAAGAAGGGTTTAAATTCAATGATCTATTTTTACCGTAAAAAGCTAGAAAAATATGAGTAAGTTAAACTTGAAGTAAGTTCTGTGAGGAAGAAAATAAGATGTGAAATCATAAAATACAAAACAAATAATAGAGAAATTTAACAAAGATCAAATGTGGTTCTTGGGAAAGAATAACAAAATGTATAAATCCCTGATCCCACTGGTGGAAAAAAAAGTAAACACAAATTAACAAATATCAGAAATGAAAGAAAGGATATCACTACAGATGCTACAGTCATTCAAATATAATAAGGGGGTATTATGAACAACTGGATAAAATGAACAAATTCCTTAAAAGGCATAATTTATCAATCCTGGCACTAAATAAAAATAGTAAATCCAAGAAGCTCTATATCTATTAAAGAAATTGAACTTGTTAGTTAAAAAATCTTCCCACAAGACTCCAGGCCCAGATGGTTTCAATGGTGATTTCTACGAAACACTAAAGGAAGAAGTTATACCCATAGATTTGGTAGGATCACTTCCCAACTTATTTTTATGAGAGCAACATAACCCTTATACTAAAACCTGACAAAGATACGCAATTCCAGTCTGTATTGACATAAACAAAAAATGAATGAAACTTGAATTTACTTTGTTAACATAATAAAGGACAGGGATGAAATCCTATGTATTCAGTGGATGTATACAAAACATTTGGTAAAATTTAAACCCATTCATGATTAAAAATAAATAAAACAAAGCAAAAAGAAAATAAACATATCTCCTTGAAAACCAGGAATAGAAAGGAACAGGAATGTCCTTAACTTGATAAAGGACATCTATCAAAAATCTATAACAATATCATATTAAATAGTGAAATATTTTATTTCCCCAAGACTGGAAATAAGACAAAGAACCCTACTCTCATCATTTCTGATTATCATATTATTAGAATTCTAATGTTGCAATGGTGCAATAAGGAAAGGAAAAGAAATAAAACATGTAAGTATTGGGAAGAAAGAAGTAAATTTATTATTTTCAGAGAACATAACTATGTATCTAGAAAATTCAAAGAAATTTATAGGTAAACTTTTCGAGTTAAGAAGTTAATTTAGGAAACTTACTGGATTCAAAGTCAATAAACAAAAATTAAGTATGTGTATAGCAGCAATGAATAAATAGAAAACAAATTTAAAGAAAACACAATAGAATAAAAGAACGCCAACTACCTAGGAATAAATATAATTAAAAATGTGTATTACGTTACATTGAAAACTATGAAAAAGTAATTGAGAGAAATTAAGAAGAGCTAAAACAAACAGATTCACATTTGAGAAAACTCAGTATTATGAACATGTCAGTTCTCCCCCAGATTCATCTAAGATTCAATGCAGTCTCAACTGAAATTCCAACAGATTTTCTTGCTAGGAGTAGACAAAATTTACAGAGAATTTTATATGGGAATGTAGAGGGACAGGAACAGCTAAGAGAATCTTTAAGAAGAGTTGGAACACTTATTCTACCATATGTAAGAATTATTATAAAAATATGGTAATTCATTGTGTTGGTGGCATAGGTGTAGACAAATAGAACAATGGAACAGAACAGGGAGTTTGGAGTCAGACCCACGCATACATGGACACCCACTGGCAGAGCTGAGGGAAAACAATGCTCACTTTAATCAATGTGACAGTCAATTGGATATCTGTATGAAGAAAACCCCCAATCTTGACCCTTATCTCACACATTATTTAAAAAAACCAATTCCGGGTGATTTTTTTTTTTTTTTAGATTTCATTTATTTATTTATTTGACAGAGAGAGAGAGAGCACAAGCAGGGGGAGCAGGAGAAGGAGAAGCAGACTCCCCACTGAGCAAGGATCCCGACTTGGGGCTCTCTCCCAGCACCCTGGGATCATGACTCAAATGCTTAACCGACTGAGCCACCCAAGCGCCTCCAATTCCAGGTGATTTTAAATCTAGATGTGTAATACAAAACAATAAAGCTTCTAAATAATAACGTAGAAGAATATTTTCATGATCCTACAAGAGGCAAGGATTTCTTAGGCAAAACACAAAAACTTTATCCATAAAGGAAAATGTTAAAATTTTGCTAACTTTTGTTTATCAAAAGACACCATGAAGAGAATGAAAAGGAAACCCATAGAGTGGGAGAAGACATTTACAATACATGTATCATAAACATTCCCTATAGTCTAATAAGGAAAAGTCAGAAAACCCAGTAGAAACTGGGTATTACTTTCTTCACAAAAGAGGATGTCTGCATGGTCAATGAACATAGGAGAAAGGACTCGACCTCATTCTTTCTCAGGAAAGTGCAAATGAAAACCACAATGGAATAGATGATACACCAACAACATGGCCACATATAAAGGACTGGTAATACCAAGTGTTGGTGAGCTTGCAGAGTATGGGAGCCCACGCATGTTGCTACTGGGAGTGTAAACTGAGCGACCGAGACATATCCTCAAGTTGAACAAATGCATGTCCTACAGCCCAGCAGTCCCGTTGCTAGACATGCACTGCAAACAAATGCATGCAAGTGTTCACAAAAAGCCACATAATCGAATGTACTCAGCAGCACTCATGAAAATAGCCAAACCAGGAAACAACTTCAATGTCCCCAAATAACAGTGGAACAGAGAAATGAATTGGAGTATATCCATGCAACAGAAAAAATACAGCAAGGACCACAAAGAACCTATGGGCACATACAAGAACATGAATGATTTTTTTTAAAGATTTTTTAAAATTTATTTATTTAAGAGAAAGAGACAGAGAGAGAGAGAGAGCACAAGCGGGGTGGGGAAAGGGTAGAGGGACAGGGAGAAGCAGGCTCCCCCTGAGCAGGGAGCCCAACCCAGGACCCCAGGATCATGACCTGAGCCAAAGGCAGACGCTTAACCAACCAAGCCACTCAGGCGCCACAGCATGGATGATTATTAGAACACAAGGTGGAATAAAAGAAGCCAGACACCAGAGAATATATACTTTATAGCAAATGCAAAAAATGTTAAAACTGATCTATGGCATTAGAAGTCAGATGAGGTGCCTGTTATTCGTCAGGGTGATGGGTCCATGTGTGATTTGGGTGGCAGTTGAGCGGGTTACTCTTTGCTACACAGGCACTTTTCTGTATGTCTGTTTTACATCTGAAGGTGTATTTTTAACAACTGCATTATGGAGATAGGGTGGAAAGACATGAAAGAAGAGGAAGCAAGGCACATTGCCTGGGTTGATACATTCTTTGGCATCCAGTTGCCAAAGTACTAGAGAAATTTAGAAAAGAGAGAGATCACTGACAACCAGGTTGGTCAGAAAGTGTTTTCTTGAGCTAGGCAGAAATTGATTGGGGTGGTGAGTAATGATGGAATTTGGGCAGGAAGGGAGGAGGGGTAAGGCATTCAGGCAGTGGGGCAGCCTGAGTGGGGGTGGGGCGAGCATACTCTGTTGACCATGAAGGATCCCGCCTGGTCACTCTTCAGAGAATGAGAACACTTCTCAGGGTAACTTCTCAACTCTCTGCAGCACATTACAGTTTACAAAGCTCTTTCTCCTACTCTTTATTTTATTATCCCAACAATTGCATTTCTTGCAGAAAAAGACCCAGGTTCAGGAAGATTAAGACACTTGCCCAGAGCCACTCAACAGCTGGGGGGTTATTTTCCTGGTTTGAGCAAATGTTGAGCTGGATCCAATCCTGGGTCCATCCAACCTAAGATGCTAATGATCACAAAAGCCTGAAGGAATGTGTCAGGAGATGGCCAATCAATAAATGCAGGGTGTAACCTACTGGCACAGAAATGTTTAGTAGATAGATATGTCGATGCAATAATTTCTTCCACTGAGGCTCTGTGTCTCCCAAGTTGGACTGCATACTAAAATATCTCTCACCCTTAAATTTTAAAATCTCATGAAAAAAAGCCCTTACTGGAATTCCCAGGAAGCTTCTAAGAGAAGGACAACTTGGGTTCAGCCTCCTGTCCTATTTTGGGCTTGCAGGCTTCCATGGCCTATAGCCATGGTCTTTGTTGAGACTATGGAAAGATGCCTTGTCTCTCCAGGCTGCAAAAGCCAGCATGGGCCCCCCCGGCTCTAAAAGGAAAGTGGAGGCCACCTATAGTGAAGTGAGGAGAAGAAAATGTTGGACGGAAGAGGCCATAATCATGCTTCTTAGGCCTAACTTTTAGAGCCATGCAATCTGAAGCTAGTAAGTGACGATACCCCGCTGCCCTTTACCCTGCGAGGACTAGTATGTTCTTCTCAGTCTCCCCACCAAGTTTTAGCTCTAATTTGTTCTTCTAGGGAGCAGCTTTTATCCCTGGTGCAGTCATGGAGAGGACTGGTGTGAGCATACAGCATTCTTTTAGCAGGATAAATAATCAATCACTAAAGACAACACACTTGTGCAGGGCGCAGAGATGAAGCAAGGTATGGAAAGTAGAAATGAGTATGTTCAGTGTAGACAATATGCTTCTTTTGCCTTTTTCTCCCTGAGCGATTCCATCCCTTTTCTTCACTTTGCCTATATATTGTAGTAACAGAATGATGACTTTACATATTTTTTGAGCTCAGAATTTTTTTTTGATTTAGAGGTAATACATGATCCTTTTAGAAAATAAGTAATACAGACAAATGCAAAAAATCAGAAATTATTCATAATTCAACTATTTTAAGACAAACATTCTAAGTCCTGGGGTGAACTTCCTTGTCTTTTTAATATATCTCTATGTAAATTTAGTATTGCCTAGCTAAATTTATAGTATGTCTACAATTTTGTTTGTACCCAACATTCTTCTAAAACCTAGAGGCTTGCTTCTGCCTAAGTATGCTCAATAGGATACATGGGTTAGAGGTGTTCTATTTTTAAAATAATGAGTCCATGGTCAAGTCAGGTAAGAATACTCTTAGTTTAATACAGTTAGTGTTGTTGGTGCTTTTTTTTTAAACTACAGATTTCATGGAGTCTTTAATATACTAACATGTATCATGATGTCCTAAGAGAGGTGTTATGTAGGATGATATTTACGCCTTATCTGATTATGGAACAAATCCTTGTGTGTGGCCTTATAACTTGAAAATGTTCACACCAGTGTTTATAGCAGCATGAGTTACAATAGCCCAAATTTAGAAACAACCCAAATATCCATCAACACATGAATGGATAAACAATGGAATATTATTTGGCCATAAAAGGAATGAAGTTCTGATCCGTGCTACAACATGGATTAAACTTTGAAAACATTACACTAAGTGAAATGAGCCAGCCACAAAAGGACAAATATGGTATGGTTCTATTTTAATGAGGTAACTAGAATTGGCAAATTCAGAGAGACAAAGTATAAAAGAGGTCCCCAGGGTCTGGGGGTTGGGGATTCGGAATGGGGAATACTGTTTAATGGCTACAAAGCTTCTGTCTGGGATGATGAAAACATTTTGGAAATCGAGATGTACAACATTGTGAATTTGCTTAAAATTGTACACTTTGAAATGGTGAAAATGATAAATTTTGTGTTGTGTCGACTTGGCCATAATAAAAATAATTACCAACAAAATCTTGAAGAATTTGATACATGATTTGGGGGAAATTGGCAAACATGTCCCCCTGGGTACTATGGACTGTTTGGTTGCAAATGCCAATATACAACCAACTGCTTGTATTCCTCTGACACCAATTTTTCATATTCCTTTTTCCAGTTTCTCTGTTTCTGTTTGAGGATCTTTGTGGTTTCAGGGGGCTGACTTCGCTTCTCATGTCTGGGGTAGAATTCACACATATTAGATCAGGGTTCAGCAAACTATAATCCATGATCCAAATCTGGCACTCAGCCTGGGACATATACGTCCCTGCCCTTCATCTACACATTGTCTGTACCTGCTTCTTCTGGGCTACAAGGGCAGAGTTGACAACTCTAGTTGTGACAGAGATCATGGCCCCCAAACCTACCATATTTACTATATGGCCCTTGGCAGGAAAAAAAAAGAATTACCAACCTTGAGCTAGACTGAAACAATTAATATATTATATCCCTTGGCTCAAGGATCGGTTTGAGTGTGGGCATGTGGTTTTAACTGGTCTAATCAGAGTGAATCTCAGGAATTTTGCTTGGCATACTGGTGAGAGAAAGTCTTTTTCCCTCTGAATGGCGGTGGTTTGCAGATTTGAGTCTTTGAAATCCTGCAGCCAGTTTGGCTACCACGGAAGCCAGCCTGAGGAATTAACTGCACACGAAGATGGGTGTGAGAGAAATGAAAAGTAATTGAGGACAGAGACCAGATGATATTGCGGACCTCTGGATCCAACCATGCCTGAAGTCCTGCATTACTTCTGAACTTTCCTATTTCATGAGCCCATATATTCATTATTGTTTAAGGCAACTTGAGTTTGGTGTTCTGAATTGCAACTAAAATCATTTCAACTAATATACGTTGCTATAATCTCCATAAACCTTATTTCTAATGGCTGCATAGTATTTTATCTTAATAATAGATTTTACTTAACCATTGTCCTAATATTTGGTACTTAGACTTTTTAATTTTTTTATTATGTTATGTTAATCACCATACATTACATCATTAGTTTTTGATGTAGTGTTCCATAATTCATTGTTTGCATATAACACCCAGTGCTCCATGCAGAACGTGCCCTCTTTAATACCCATCACCAGGCTAACCCATCCTCCCACCCCCCTCCCCTCTAGAACCCTCAGTTTGTTTTTCAGAGTCTATAGTCTCTCATGGTTCATTAGACTGTTTAATTTTGAATGATCATTAAGTCTGAAATAAGCCTGTAATTAAAAACTTTTTTTCTGAATTTCCAATTATTTTCTTCCAGTTGATTCCCAGAAGTGATATTATTGGGTAAATAATATTCTTAAGGTTTTTGATACGTATTTTCAATTTGCTTTTTAAAAATGTCACCAGAAATGTATCTACTTGCCACATCTTTGTTATCATTTTTAATCTTTGCTATTTTTAGGGTGAGTCATATTTCACTGTTAAGTTTGATTTTCTTAAATTACAAATGAGAGTGAACATATGTATATCTTTATTAGCAACTTGTATTATCTGTTTGCTGAATATTTGTTCATGTCCCATCCTATGTAGGGAGGACTTCACATCATGTTGAGTTTTGAAAGAGTAACTACAATTCTTCAGGTGGGCAGGAGAGGGAGCACAATTAAATGAGAGGCAATAGTATGTGGGGAATACAAAGGTGTGAAAAGTGAAGTGTATTGTGGGGACCTATCCATTGTTTGGCATATCAAGTTGAAGGTACCAGGGAGGGCACAGAAGAAAGGAAGGGAGTTGTGGGGTACGATGAAGCTGAAGCAGCCACAACCAGATCCTGGAAAACCATGCGGGATTTTGTTGATTATATGTCGGATGTTAATAGACTTGTATGGGGAACAGTTTGCCTACTGTTTTCAGCACTATGGCAGCTCTTGTAGTCACACAAGTCGTGTGTTAATTTCCAGTATTTTTTTTTAAGATTTTATTTTATTATTTATTTGACACAGAGAGAGAGATCACAAGTAGGCAGAGAGGCAGGCAGAGGGAGAGGGAGAAGCAGGCTCCCTGCTGAGCAGAGAGCCCAATGTGGGGCTCAATGCAGGGCTCCATCCCAGGACCCTGGGATCTTGACCCGAGCCAAAAGCAGATGCTTAAACTAAACCACCCAGGCACCCCTGATTTCCAGTCTTCTTATCTCTCTTTTAATGTAGAGCCCTGTGTTAAATGCCTTCGGGTTTGGTAGCAATCAAGCCCATATTTAAGTATTCTAACATCAGACTATGGATTAGCTTAAATGGTCTCACTCCTCCTGAGTTGAATTTGTAAGGTTTCCTTTTTAGCTACTGGAAGAGTGCGAGTGTGGGGGTGGCTCAGCACCCCAAAACTCAGGCTGCAGTATTTCGGGAGGTCAAACCACCTGCTGGCTTCCGCAGGCGCTCTTGGAGGGTCTGGGGCATCAGAGTCCAGCTCAGCACCTTTATAAGCCCGTCTTAGCGTGTTGGAGCTACTACAACCAAATGCCATTGACCGGGTTGCCTTTGTACTGTCAGTGCCTTCCATGAAGCTCCTGATGGCCGAGGCGTCCGTTTCAACGACATGCACCTGGAACAGACATATTGCCACCTAAGTGAAATAAGTCAAGCAGAGAAAGTCAATTATCATATAGTTTCACTTATTTGTGGAACATAGGAATAGCATGGAGGACATTAGGAGAAGGAAGGGAAAAATGAAGAGGGGGAAAATCAGAGGGAGAGATGAACCATGAGAGACTATGGACTCTGAGAAACAGGGTTTTAGAGGGGAGGGGGGAGGGAGGATTGGTTAGCCTGGTGATGAGTATTAAGGAGGGCACGTACTGCATGGAGCACTGGGTGTTATACGAAAACAATGGATCGTGGATCACCACATCAAAAACTAATGATGTATTGTATGGTGACTAACATAACATAATAAAATTAAAAAAAAAAAGTGAACCTAGGCACCCCGCGCTCAACCCCAACAAATGCAGAGTGCCAGGTCCTCTCCCCCTGCCCCTTCCCCCCCACCGGACTCCCCACAAGCTTGTTGTGTGGCCCCGGCCCCAGGGCTTGTGAGTAATGAACCTTGCTTTTTCGAGATTCCCTAATGGTTGTGGCTGAGATGCACCTTGCCGTCATAATGAAAACCACAAGGGCTGGTCCAGCCACACACAGCATTGGCTCCAGTCAGGGAAATGTCTGTGGGGGCTCCCCACTAGTAGTAGGAGCCCAGGTGAGTGGCCCCAGGCATCGCTAGCCCATGGCATCACTATGATAGGTCAAGACCCACGGGAAACACTTACAAACAACAGAAATTTATTTCTTACAGTTCTGGAGGCTGGAGGTACAAGATCAGGGCACAAGCATGGCCAGGATCTGGTGAGAGGTTCATAGCCTGTGCCTCTTTCTGTGGCCTCACATGGTGGAAGGGGCTAAGGATCTCCGTGGGGTCTCTTTTATAAAAGCACCATTCGCATTCCTGAGGACTCCACCCTCATCACTTAAGCATCTTCCAAAGGCACAGTCTCCTAACACTATCATCTTTGAGGGTTGGAATTTGGGGGGCGGGTGTGGCAAACAGACATTCAGACCATAACAGAACTCTAGGGTTGAGCTTTCCACAGAGGGGCAGGATTGTCTTTTTCTCACCTCTCACCTGGAGGACAAGCTGCCTTCTGATCTGGCCAGGGTCATGGCCAAAGGGTCCTGGGCAAGGACAGGGCAGCAATCCGTCAGTGACTTACATTAAAATCTCCAAAAGCATAGGAGGCACGGGGACCCGATGTCTTCCAACTTGTGCCTCTTATGGCTGAGGACCCCAAGCGCCAAGGTCTAGACCTGAGCCTGCCACGAATGTGCTGATTAATCTTGGGCAAATCAGGAAACGTCTTTGTCTTTAATGTCTCCTGGGAATAGATTCGCTAAATGTCCCTGTGGCTGAAGAGATGGATGCTGGGTGGGGAAGGTGGAGACCTTGACTCTTCCATGTCTTTCTCTTATTACTTTAGGTAAGTGGTTTCCAGCCCTGGGCTGTACCCCCAAATCGACAGGGGGATCTTTAAAAAAAATATCAAGCCTGGGCCTCACCCCACAAGTTCTTCTGCTATGCAGCCAGACAAGAGAACCTCTGATCCAGGTCATGGTCCTCGCCCTCGCAGCCATTAGGTCACTTGAAAACAGCCTCAGCACTGGTAGGAGGGCAGTCAGGGTCCACACAGATCACCCTTATGTGGGCTTCCCTGTCCCCCCAGAAGGCCCAGATCTCATCACTTGGTGACCAAAGTGGCCCTTACCATTAAAGGCTTTAACATGCACAGAAATCAGGTACTTTTAGGAGAGGTGGAGTCATAACAGATCCCCCTACTAGGATCTCTCACTAGAGAGATGCTTTATGGAGAACAGAGCTGAACAGAAGCCAACTCTACCCACGACCAACAGATGGTGCCATTGGCCAATGCCCTGCCATTTAGGTCTCTGCCACCCATTTCTTTTATAACAGTATAGCTGCTGCATTTGTGCATGATTGTGAGATGTTTCACAAACACTTTTGACTTCACATACCTTAGAAGTGCAAAAGCAGCAAGAATATTAAAACACTGCTGAAAAAAGGAGCATAGTTATGACAAAATGAAAGTAGAGATAATTTTTAAAAACAGAAGGTGGTAGGGGGGCAGAGCAAGATGGCGGAGGAGTAGGAGACCTGGATTTCGTCTCCTCTCAGGAATTCAGCTGGATAGGGATCAAACCATTCTGAACACCTACAAACCCAACAGGAGATCGAAGAAAAGAATAGCAACAACTCTCTCATCAGAAAAGCGACCACTTTCTGGAAGGTAGGACGTGCGGAGAAGTGAATCCGAGGTGATATTTGGGAGGATAGACGGTGGGGGAGGGGCCTCCGTCCGCCGCTTCTGGCAAGTGATAGAGCCATGGACCATAAAATTGGAACTTTTAGAAGTCGGCTCCGCTGAGGGACGTCACTCCGGTGGCTAAGCGGGGGGTGGAACCCTCCGGGACAGTGTGGTCTCAGGACCCTCGGGGTCACAGAAAGACCGGGGGTGCCTGAGGGCGGCCAAGCTCCCAGGTATCGGAGCGGGGAAGCCGGCTGCAGAGGCGGAGCCCAGGCGTGGGCTCTCAGCTCGGGGTGGCCATAAACCGTGATCCGCGGCCCAGTCGGGCCCCTGCTCCTCCAGCAGGGACCCAACAAGCGGCAGATCCGGGGAGACTCACCTTCCTCCCCCGGGAGGAGCCGCGCGGGACTGCACCGCAGGGATCTGCTGGGTTTGGAGACTCCACCCGGGGTCGGGTGCCAGAGACAGAGGCGCGCGGTCACAGGCCGGGTGAACACGGAGTGCGGCCGGAGACCGGGGAGATGGGAGTGACTGACGGCTTTTCTCTGGGGGCTCATTGAGAAGTGGGGCCCCGAGTTCTCGGCTCCTCCGGGGCGGAGATTTGGAGGCCGCCATTTTCACTCTCCGCCTCCAAAGCTGTACGGAAAGCTCGCAGGGAACAAAAGCCCCGGAGAGCAAACCCGAGCAGATTAATTAGCCCGGAGGGGGCAAGGGCGGGGCAATTCCGCCTCCGGCAGAGACATTTGGAAACCACGGCAACAGGCCCCTCCCCAGAAGATCAGCGAGAACAGCCGGCCAAGACCAAGTTTACCGATCAATGAGAACGGCAGAACTCCAGTGCTAGGGGAATACTGCACATAGAATTCATGGCTTTTTTTACCATGATTCTTTAGTCTTTCAAGGTTAATTTTTTTTTAACTGTCTTTTTTTCTTTTCTTTTTTTTTTTTTGAATTTTTCTTTTTCCCTTTTTCAACCAACTTCTTATCAATCCCTTTTTTTAAAAAACATTTTTATTTTTCATTTTTAGAGTCATATTCTATCCCTTCATAGTAGTTACCCGTATTTTTGGCATATATATATAAGTTGTTCTCTCTTTAAAATTTTGAGATAGTTTCTTCTAACAGATCAAAATATACCCTAAATCTCTAGTGTATGGTTTTTTTCTACTCCCCTGCCTGATCACATTCTCTCCCTTTTTTTTCTTTTTTTTTAAATCCTCTTCTTTCTTTTTTCAAACAACTTCTTATCAATTCCTTGTATAAAATTTTTTATAATTTCCATCTTTACAGTCATATTCCATCCCTTCATCATATCAACCCTTATTTTTGTACATATATAAGTTTTTCTTTCTTTAAAATTTTGGGAGGCACTTTCTTCTAACAGACCAAAATACACCCCAAATCTAGTGTGTGGCACTGATCTATATACCAGCCTGATCATATTTGATCACATTCTGTTTTTTTGTTTTGTTTTGTTCTGTTTTTGTTTTTTCTTATCTTTATCTTTCTCTTTTTCTTTCTTTTTTTTTCTTCTTTTTCTTTTTTCTCTCTTTCCCTTTCTTTTCCCACTGCTTCTGGTCTTTTCTGATTTGTTTAGAGTATATTTTCTGGGGACGTTGTTACCCTGCTAGCATTTTGTTCTCTCATTAATCTATTCTCCTCTGCACAAAATGACAAGACAGAAAAAATCACCTCAACAAAAAGAACAAGAGGTAGTACCGACTGCCAGGGACCTACTCAATACAGACATTAGTACAATGTCAGATCTAGAGTTCAGAATCATCACTTTAAAGATACTAGCTGGGCTTGAAAAAAGCATGGAAGTTATTAGAGAAACGCTTTCTGGAGAAATAAAAGAACTAAAATCTAACCAAGTCGAAATCAAAAAGGCTATTATTAATGAGGTGCAATCAAAAATGGGGGCACTAACTGCTAGGATAAATGAGGCAGTAGAGAGAATCAGTGATATAGAAGACCAAATGATGGAAAATAAAGAAGCTGAGAAAAAGAGAGATAAACAACTACTGGATCACGGGGGCAGAATTCGAGAGATAAGTGATACCATAAGACGAAACAACATTAGAATAATTGGGATCCCAGAAGAAGAAGAAAGAGAGAGAGGGGCAGAAGGTATAATGGAGCAAATTAGAGCAGAGAACTTCCCTAATTTGGGGAAGGAAACAGGCATCAAAATCCAGGAAGCACAGAGAACCACTCTCAAAATCAATAAAAATAGGTCAACACCCCGACATCTAATAGTAAAACTTACGAGTCTCATAGACAAAGAGAAAATCCTGAAAGCAGCTCGGGAGAAGAGATATGTAACCTACAAGGGTAGAAACATTAGATTGGCAACAGACCTATCCACAGAGACCTGGCAGGCCAGAAAGGACTGGCAGGATATATTCAGAGCACTAAATGAGAAAAATAGGCAGCCAAGAATACTAGATCCAGCTAGGCTGTCATTGAAAATTGAAGGAGAGATAAAAAGCTTCCAGGACAAACAAAAACTAAAGGAATTTGCAAACACGAAACCAGCCCTACAAAAAATCTTGAAAGGGGTCCTCTAAGCGAAGAGAGAGCCTAAAAGCAACATAGACCAGAAAGGAACACAGACAATATACAGTAACAGTCACCTTACAGGCAATACAATGTCACTAAATTCCTATCTTTCAATAGTTACCCTGAATGTAAGTGGGCTAAATGCCCCAATCAAAAGACACAGGCTATCAGATTGGATTAAAAAACAAGACCCATCGATATGCTGTCTGCAAGAGACTCATTTTAGACCCAAAGACACCCCCAGATTGAAAGTGAGGGGGTGGAAAACCATTTACCATGCTAATGGACACCAAAAGAAAGCTGGGGTGGCAATCCTTATATCTGACAAATTAGATTTTAAACCAAAGACTGTAATAAGAGATGAGGAAGGACACTATATCCTACTTAAAGGGTCTATCCAAAAAGAAGATCTAACAATTGTAAATATCTATGCCCCTAACATGGGAGCAGCCAATTATATAAGGCAATTAATAACAAAAGCAAAGAAACACATCAACAATACAATAATAGTGGGGGACTTTAACACCCCCCTCACTGAAATGGACAGATCGTCTAAGCAAAAGATCAACAAGGAAATAAAGACTTTAAATGACACACTGGACCAAATGGACTTCACAGACATATTCAGAACATTCCATCCCAAAGCAACAGAATACACATTCTTCTCTAGTGCCCATGGAACATTCTCCAGAATAGATCACATCCTAGGTCATAAATCAGGTCCCAACCGGTACCAAAAGATTGGGATCATTCCCTGCCTATTTTCAGACCACAATGCTTTGAAACTAGAACTCAATCACAAGAGGAAAGTCAGAAAGAACTCAAATACATGGAGGCTAAAGAGCATCCTACTGAAGATGAATGGGAATGAACCAGGAAATTAAGGAAGAATTTAAAAAATTCATGGAAACCAATGAAAATGGAAACACAACTATTCAAAATCTTTGGGATGCAGCAAAGGCAGTCCTAAGAGGAAAGTATATAGCAATACAAGCCTTTCTCAAGAAACAAGAAAGGTCTCAAATACACAACCTAACCCTACACCTAAAGGAGCTGGAGAGAGAACAGCAAGTAAAGCCTAAACCCAGTAGGAGAAGAGAAATAATAAAGATCAGAGCAGAAATCAATGAAATAGAAACTAAAAGAACAGTAGAACAGATCAACGAAACTAGGAGCTGGTTCTTTGAAAGAATTAACAAGATTGATAAACCCCTGGCCAGACTTATCAAAAAGAGAAGAGAAATGACCCAAATCAACAAAATCATGAATGAAAGAGGAGAGATCACAACCAACACCAAAGAAATACAAACAATGATAAGAACATATTATGAGCAACTCTACACCAGCAAATTAGATAACCTGGAAGAAATGGATGCATTCCTAGAGATGTATCAACTACCAAAACTGAAATAGAAAACCTGAACAGACCTATAACCACTAAGGAAATTGAAGCAGTCATCAAAAATCTCCCAACAAACAAAAGCCCAGGGCCAGATGGCTTCCCAGGGGAATTCTACCAAACATTTCAAGAAGAATTAATACCTATTCTTCTGAAACTGTTCCAAAAAATAGAAATGGAAGGAAAACTTCCACACTCATTTTATGAGGCCAGCATTACCTTGATCCCAAAACCAGACAAAGACCCCATCAAAAAGGAGGATTACAGACCAATATCCCTGATGAATATGGATGCAAAAATTCTCACCAAAATACTAGCCAATAGGATCCAACAGTACATTAAAAGGATTATTCACCACGACCAAGTGGGATTTATCCCTGGGCTGCAAGATTGGTTCAACATCCACAAATCAATCAACGTGATACAATACATCAACAAAAGAAGGAACAAGAATCATGATCCTCTCAATAGATGCAGAAAAAGCATTTGACAAAGTACAGCATCCTTTCTTGATCAAAACTCTTCAGAGTATAGGCATAGAGGGTACATACCTCAATATCATAAAAGCCATCTATGAAAAACCTACAGCGAATATCATTCTCAATGGGGAAAAACTGAGAGCTTTCCCCCTAAGGTCAGGAACGCGGCAGGGATGTCCACTATCACCACTGCTATTCAACATAGTTTTGGAAGTCCTAGCCACAGCAATCAGACAACAAAAAAATAAAAGGCATCCAAATCGGCAAAGAAGTCAAACTCTCACTCTTTGCAGATGATATGATACTTTATGTGAAAAACCCCAAAGACTCCACCTCAAAACTGCTAGAACTCATACAGGAATTCAGTAAAGTGGCAGGATATAAATCAATGAACAGAAGTCAGTGGCATTCCTATACACCAACAACAAGACAGAAGAAAGAGAAATTAAGGAGTCGATCCCATTTACAATTGCACCCAAAACCATAAGATACCTAGGAATAAATCTAACCAAAGAGGCAAAGGATCTGTACTCAGAAAACTATAAAATACTCATGAAAGAAATTGAGGAAGACACAAAGAAATGGAAAAACATTCCATGCTCATGGATTGGGAGAACAAATATTGTGAAGATGTCCATGCTACCTAGAGCAATCTACACATTCAATGCAATCCCCATCAAAATACCATCCACTTTTTTCAAAGAAATGGAACAAATAATCCTAAAATATTGATGGAACCAGAAAAGACCCCGCATAGCCAGAGGAATGTTGAAAAAGAAAAGCAAAGCTGGCGGCATCATAATTCCGGACTTCCAGCTCTATTACAAAGCTGTCATCATCAAGACAGTGTGGTACTGGCACAAAAACAGGCACATAGATCAATGGAACAGAATAGAGAGCCCAGAAATGGACCCTCAACTCTATGGTCAACTAATCTTTGACAAAACAGGAAAGAATGTCCAATGGAAAAAAGACAGTCTCTTCAACAAATGGTGTTGGGAAAATTGGATAGCCACATGCAGAAGAATGAAACTGGACCATTTCCTTACACCACACACAAAAATAGACTCCAAGTGGTTGGAAGACCTCAGTGTGAGACAGGAGTCCATCAAAATCCTAAAGGAGAACACAGGCAGCAACCTCTTGGACCTCAGCCACAGCAATTTCTTCCTAGAGACATCACCAAAAGCAAGGGAAGCAAGGGCAAAAATGAACTATTGGGACTTCATCAAGATAAAAAGCTTTTGCAAAGCAAAGGAAACAGTCAACAAATCCAAAAGACAACCAACAGAATGGAAGAAGATATTTGCAAATGACATATCAGATAAAGGGCTTGTATCCAAAATCTATAAAGAACTCATCAAACTCAACACCCAAAGAACAAAGAATCCAATCAAGAAATGGGCAGAAGACATGAACAGACATTTTTCCAAAGAAGACATCCAAATGGCCAACAGACACATGGAAAAGTGCTCAATATCGCTCGGCAGCAGGGAAATCCAAATCAAAACCTCAATGAGATACCACCTCACACCAGTCAGAATGGCTAAAATTAACAAGTCAGGAAACGACAGATGTTGGCGGGGATGCGGAGAAAGGGGACCCCTCCTACACTGTTGGTGGGAATGCAAGCTGGTGCAACCACTCTGGAAAACAGTATGGAGGTTCCTCAAAAAGTTGAAAATAGAGCTCCCATACGATCCAGCAATTGCACTACTGGGTATTTACCCCAAAGATACAAATGTAGGGATCCGAAGGGGTACGTGCACCCCGATGTTATAGCAGCAATGTCCACAATAGCCAAACTGTGGAAAGAGTCAAGATGTCCATCGACAGATGAATGGATAAAGAAGATGTGGTATATATATACAACGGAATATTATGCAGCCATCAAAAGGAATGAGATCTTGCCATTTGCAATGACGTGGATGGAACTGGAGGGTATTATGCTGAGCGAAATAAGTCAAACAGAGAAAGACATGTATCATATGACCTCACTGATATGAGGAATTCTTAATCTCAGGAAATAAACTGAGGGTTGCTGGAGTGGGGGGTGGGGTGGGAGGGATGGGGTGACTGGGTGATAGACACTGGGGAGGGTATGTGCTCTGGTAAGCGCTGTGAATTGTGCAAGACTGTTGAATCTCAGATCTGTACCTCTGAAACAAATAATGCAATATATGTTAAGAGAAAAAAAAAAGAAGAAGGTAGCAGGAGGGGAAGAATGAAGGGGGGGAAATCGGAGGGGTAGACAAACCATGAGAGACGATGGACTCTGAAAAACAAACTGAGGGTTCTAGAGGGCAGGGGGGTGGGAGGTTGGGTTAGCTTGGTGATGGGTATTGAGGAGGGCACGTTCTGCATGGAGCACTGGGTGTTATGCACAAACAATGAATCATGGAACACTACATCTAAAACTAATGATGTAATGTATGGGGATTAACATAACAATAAAAATTTTTTTAAAAATTGCTAAGCTGAAAAAAAAAAAAAACAGAAGTGGTGAAGAAACAAATGGAAGGTTGCACATCCATATGGTATTAATTTTTAGAGAGTAGAAGCAATCCCAAAGGCCAGGGTGAATCATGAAGCCTAAGAAAACTGTTGTGCCTACGCAGCTGACAATGATAAGCAAGAGATGCAGAGATGGATGAAGTGGAAAACTTTATAGTGTGCAGCTAGAGAATTGTAGTACTTGGTACGCACCTCATTGTTACCACCAACCACCCGAGTGCTTTCTTTTTCTTCCATTATCAGCTGGACAGCCAAAGCCAGTTTCCATTAGGCTGTTTTCAATTCTAGAGACGGCTGGGGGTGTTTTTCTAAACATGGTAAAAATGATGCCACTTCAACTTCTGGAGTGAGTCACAAGTAGCTCTGTAATCTTCAGGCCAGTTCAAATCTGTGCTACTTCAGGGCGGCAAGGCAGCCCGATCTCACCTAACCTTACCTGCCAAGAAGTTCTGTTTGCCACCACACCTGCCGAAATGATTGAGGAAGTGGGTTAGATCAATGGATTTCACATAGATCAAACAGGTACGCGTTAGGGAAAGATACTTGATACAATGTATCAGCAAGAAGGAGAAACAACGCTGATACATTCTGGTATTAGCAAGAATGATTTAAAGCTATGAGAATCTTGACATCTCTTTATTTACTGGAAATGCATTGGGGAACTGCGAGCGCAAACCCTTTCAGACATTTTGAATTTATAGTGTATCCGTCAGGATTCGATCAAAGAAGCAAAACAAGTAGGACATATATATTAAGAGATTTATTGCAAGGAATCAGCTGATGTGATTGCAGGGGCTGACTAGGCAAGCCCTAAGGCCATAGGGCAGGCTGTCAGGGGGTGGGGGGGTGGGGGGCGTGGCAGGCAGGCTGCTGAGCTGAAGCTGCTATCCACAGGTGGAATTTCTTCTTCGGAGAAGCCTCAGCTCTGCTTTTAACACCTTTCAACTGACTGAATCAGGCTGACCAGATTGTGTAAAATAATCTCCTTTACTGAAAGTCTATTGACTATAGACTTGAACTACAATTACAAAATACTTTCATTGCAACCTTGAGATTAGTGTTTGATGGAATCACTGGGTACTCTAGTCCAGCCAAGTTAACACATCAAAAAGACTATCACAAATAATGTTTTGGAACCTAGTCGGTTTCTAAAGAATTTTTAGATTAAAAAAAAAAAAGTATCCCCCAGGCTCTAGGAACTAGATGCTTTATGTAGAAAGCAGAGATGTCATTGTCTGGAGGATCAATAACCAGTGGTGAGTGTGCACGGGGAGTTCAGGAAGGGCTTCTAACCTAGCTTGTGAAGTCCAGGAAGGCTTGCTGGAGGACGAGGCACTTAAGCAGGGTCTAGACTTAAACTTTGTGGAATGTGGCACTTAGGGATGGAGAGAAGGGATGGTGGAAAAGTCATCATAGTGATGGTCCCGGCCCCTCGACTGTGCTGACCCCGCTCCAAGGTGGTGCTGACATTCTCAAACACATCATAAAAGGCAAGTGAGTCATGGAAGACTCACAGATCATTTCTACTTTATAGCGTTTCCACCCCTGTGACTCTCAATGTGGCTGTTAATGGTGTGTCCCTGGCCCCTCCCTCACGTCTCCAAGCCCCCTGGGAGGTATTGCCTCCGTCAGAAGAGAGAGTTTGCTGCTGAGGCTGATGGCCCGCGCATGTGGTTCAGGTGCTCAGAACAATGGCTTTCTCTTCCCATCCCAGCTTGGCTGGTTCATCCCTCTCCTGGCCTGTTTCTCCGTTCCTTTACCCCCTCTTTCCTCCCCTTTCCTCTTCCTTCAAGTCATCAGTCCTGTGCCCTGGTCCTCTGCAAATTCATTAGCATGTGAGTCTCTTCATTTTCCAAAATGGATTAAGTAATGTCTTTCCTACCTCCCTCTCAAGAAAGTGAGGATAAAACGAGGCACTGTCTGAAGCCCCTTAATACTGGCGCTGCCTTGGGGCGCCTGGGTGGCTCAGTCAGTTGGGTGCTGCCTTCAGCTCAGGTCATGATCCCAGGGTCCTGGGATCATGCCCTGAGTCGGGCTCCTTGCTCAGTGGGGAGGGAGTCTGCTTCTCCCTCTCCCTCTGCTTTCTCCCCACTCTTGTGCAGCCTCTCTCTCAAATAAGTTGATAAAATCTTTAAAAAAAATACCGGCACTGCCCAACAAAAGTACAGACGAGGTATTGCCATTATCTCTATCTATCTATCTATCTATCTATCTATCTATCTATCTATCTATCTAT
>NW_023270789.1:667574-875220 GCF_011800145.1 Mirounga leonina | reverse complement strand
TATCTATCTATCTATCTATCTATCTATCTATCTATCTATCTATCTATTCACTCATCACACCTAAACTGTGTGTCACTTAAGTAGAGAGATCATCACTGAATCTGTGGTACCTTAACAGAGTTTCCTGGGCACAGTAATTACACATTCACTGTCTGGGAAAGACAATGATAATGAAATCACCTTTAGGAGACAAATAGTTGCAAACAGCCACCCTGTGGTGTTAGAATGTTCCCATTTCCTGCCTCTGGCTAATTGGTCAAGACCAAGCTCATCGAACATCTTTGCTAAGAAAGCTTTGCCTCCCTACCCTAGTGCCTGAATTTAGTGCCTTGTCCTTTTCCTGTAGAATCATCTCTATACTTTGGTCATTTCTCTTGCTGTGGTGGGCTCTGTCTCTCAGCGGGCAAGGGAGTTCTCTGAGGTGAAGGATTGGGTTCTAATGATCTTCACCAGCATGGCTCAGTTCCTGGCACGATGCAAGTATGCCATCAACAATAAATTAATGGCATGACAGTCACCCTCTTGATTTTTGTTTCCATAATAGCCTCATGCCAGAGAGACTGTCCAGAGAAGGAATAATGCTCAGATGTGTGCTTAGAAACTTCTTCTGTCTCCTTGTCAAGTGGGTTGAAAATAAAATGGAGTCAAGAGGATGGGCCAAGCTCCTCACCCAGTATTCTCTCAGAGAAGACGTGGTTCCCAGAGTTGACCTCTTTAAAGTTTCTCTTCCACAGATTCTGTGACTTTCCCCAGCCTGGGTCCCTCACAGGTCTTGGCATGGAGGTGGTCAAGTGGCATCAAACGGTGCCAGCAACATGCACTGGACACCCGAGGAATTTCTAGAGGGTGCTGGTGGAGGAAAGTTCATTCTCCTGGCTTTGTTGTTGTTGTTGTTGTTGTTTTAAAGCCCCAAAATGTTTATGCGTGTCTGCGACATGTGGTCTCTTTAAGGGGAGTCAGAATGTCTGAATCATATTTGTGTGTCTCAGATCTAACCCAGAGTAGACAGTCTATAAATATTTATTGATTTAAGTATCTGTCGAGCATGTACTCTCAAGGTTGGGTCAGGGTTGTGGTTTTATTGTCCCTACTTATTAATCCACCTCTTAACTCGACCATTTCCTGTCACTCTGTGGTACCTGGCAACCTGATTCCACAGCACATCCATGGAGGAACCCCGTTCACCGTTTTGAGAATGGTGGGTCAGAAATAGGAAGACAAAAGAATTCTGAGTTGCACATTCCAGGGAGCACTTCCACAGCAAGGTAACTCGGTTGTTTTTGTTTTGTTTTGTTTTGTTTTGTTTTGTACCGGGCACAGAATTATGCATTCAAGCATTAACTAACACTCTGCTGTCTTCTGGAATGAGGCCGCCAAAAAGCCATTGCCATGGGGGTAGATCTGCATTGGTTCAGCAACTTTCAAATGCCCGCTGGATTACAGGAAGAGTTCGTTGCACGAAGTAATTTACGGGCTGTTAAGAAGTTCCTTAAGCCATTATTAAAAACATGCAAACTCCTCCCTGGTCAGACCTCTAGTAAGTCAGACTTCTAACTAAGCAGAACTGATAGGCCGTCTTTTGATGTTTAATGAGTTCTGCAGCAGATGGGAGAGGTGATGGACAGGGCCGTGATGGTGATTTACTGGTCATGAAACAGAATGATGAGAGCCTCTCCTGAAAAAAGAAAATGTAGCCAAAAGGACAGGTTCCCCCCTCACCTTCCTCTCCCACCAATCCCTTCCCCTTTCCTCCTTGGTGCATGTGTTTTTGATTTCCTCACCCCTGTGCCTCTCAGTACCGGGCTCATTTCCATTCAGGCGCACACAGAACACTGCAAACTAATTAGCCTTGGATACTGCCACAGGAAGTCAGGCTGCCAAGTCCTCTTTCCCCACAATTCCTCAACTGCTTCAGCCAGTCTCGGGCCCACGGCCTTGCACTGGGCCTCTCTGTAGAAGTTGCCAGTTCTAATTTTGCAATTTCCCTTCACCTTATCAAATGTGCCCCAAGCCTGCCAGGGGACGGAGTGGGGACAGCTCTGGAGTCGGTCTTGTCCTCTGGACTCTTTCCTCTGGCCCCTTCTTTGCTCTCTCCCCAGTTAGGGAGTCTTGTTTGGATACAGTTTCAGTGTTGACTTGTTAATCTGACCTTGGTTAATGCTTTTAAAAGGAAAGTATTGCCCATGATGCAAGACTCGAGAGAGTTCCCCACTCATATCGCCACCTCCCAGGGGCCCTGGACCTCTGACTTTTCTCAAAGGTTAACCCATTTTCTCATGAGCTATAGGTGTCAACTCTTCTCCAAGCAGTCTCGACTGCGAGCCCTTGACATTTCCTGGAATAGGGTGTGAAAGGGGGGTGGAAGGAGGAGAGGGGCTGAGGGATGGAAAGATTATGGACTCTGGGACTCCAGCAGGGGAGTCTTGGCACCCAGGCTCCTGCTAAGGGGCACCCCCTTCCACAGAAGCCCCGAATCAGAGATGGAAAACTGGTAGCTCGCAGGCCAGACCTGAGCCACCGAAACAGAAAATTAGTTGTCAACATTTGGAAATCAGATTTCACATACAAATCAAAATTGCTTGCTTCCTAGGAAAAAATTAGACGTAGCAACACTGGGCCAGCATTCAGGCCTGCATGACCCCAGTTGACTGGAGCTGGGCAGCACCTGCTCCCTAGAGCTAGAGTGTGGACTCTCCTCCAGGGACTCCCCCACTCGTCTCTGTTGTCTTATTAATCTCACCTACCTGGTTCCTGCAATCATTTGCATTGGCCATTCTTACTCTAACTGGAGAAAGGGAAATTTAATATTGACTCCTAAGAGACTTGACAGGGCTTTCTGCATGACTTTTCTTCTTTTCCACACTCATTTTATCACCTCAAAGTATCCATCACGTCACAGTGATTGCCTGCTGGGTTCTTAGGCTTCCTTCTCCATTATGATCATGAGCTCCCCGAGGGCAGGGCTCACAGCCTTGCTCACTGTTATACTCCCAATGCCTTACACAGGACTGGATGCTCAACAGATTTTTCTTGGCTGATGACGATGATATATTCTTTCTCATTCAACAGGTGTTTATTGAATGCTCCCATGCATCAGGCTAGGTCAGTGTGAAGTGTGATTCAAAGGTCATGAGACATGTCTCTTAATGAGCTCCAAGAGGAGGAAATATAGAAGTGGCAAATAGGATATGCCCAGAAAATAGAGAATTCAAGAGGGCAGAAAAATTGTGGTTCAATGGACCAAGTTCTAAGAGTGAGCTTCTCAGAGGAGAACACTCCTGTAGGGCTTTCTTAGTTGGGTAGGACTGGGGCACGGGACTCACTATTTTTTTACCACACCTTTGGTCTCACCTTTGTATTCCAAGACTCATCCTCTGAACTCCCAATTTTTATCTATCCAAATCTGCCAGTGACTGAACTGTATTCATTTCTAGTAGTTGCTTCATGGCTTTGTTGCTGTGTGGTGGGAGGCCAGCTGGTAGGGAAAACCCTGAGCTCCAGCCCACTCTGTGGTATGCCTAGATGAACAAAAACGGGTGCATAATAAATATTCACAGTGGTCAGTGGGAGGAGGCTTAGCAAAAGTCTTGATGACGATGATAATGGAACAGCATGGGCAGAAGGCTGAAACATTGAACGTGCAAAATGTAAAATGCAAAGAAGGAAAACGACCCTGTCTTCATGAGCTGCAATGACAGAAATGTTCCATGCCACCTAACAGCGACTGCTTTCCTGGACCTATTATCACTGACACGGCCCATCCAGTCTTTGTGAGTCAAGGAAATTCCTCTCTTGTGCTGTGTTCAGTGCTCAGAATTCCCTTTCCAAGAAGCCCTTTTGATGTAACCATTTGCTCTACTGATCGGAATAACCTCAGGGACCTTTGCCTACATGACCTTGCTCCAGAGAGGCAGAGAAATGATGACTTTGCGGGTTGCAGGGAGGGGAAGGGGAGCTGACCAGGAATATTTCATAAAACTACAATACAGTGAAAAAAGAAAATCTACACCTAGTGTGTTTTCTTTCATCAATATAGGCTAGCACTTGGCTTATTTTAACACTGAGATAGATTCATCAAATAGATGCTTAAACTATGTTCAGATCAGGGTGGGTATCATCAGAAAAACAACACTGAAGGGAAGGGATTAACAACTTACTGTATAGACTTCATAAAGAAATACTCATTCCAGGAGCCCTATATTTGCAATAGTCATGATCTTTAAGATCTTGAAACTGTTGCATCTACCATCTACAAAAAAAAAGATCTTGAACCTGTTCGAAAAGAATTCTGAAATTATATAAATTTAACTATATAAATTTATAGATACATATATACAGGTATAGATATACCTAAGTTATATGTTTATATATCATATATTATCATATAAATTATATATATATAGTGTGTGTGTGTGTGTGTATATATATATACATATATATATAATAATATTAAAGACATGCTTACTATAAAATGGAAATTTCAGTTCCAGGAGAGTATGAATCTTCACCTTAGACATTTTGTCATCTATAAGAAATACACATGCTGCCGCTCACCCCTCCCATGTGCATTACAGACATCACTAATCAATCACAAAGCTTGCTCCTGTTGTACTAAGATTTGTCACCAAAAAGACTTAGCACTATGCGGAGCTACCACTTCCAACCTACTGAAGTTAATATTCACATTGAAACTTATTTGCCGTCATCATCTAGATCTTCACAAAAACAGAATATTTTTTGAAGACATGTTTTAGATCACATAATACTCATAGAGTACTTCACAATTCACATGAATTACACAGTTTAATCCACTTAACATCCATGCAAAGATGTTATGATTCCTATTTAATAGATAAGGACACTGAGATTTGACTCCTACAAATGATGATATTAAAGAAACATGGATACCTCACTTCTTAGCTTCTGGTCTTAGAGCTGGTAGAGACTTGATTATATAAGGAGAACTTTGGACAGCTATACTATACTAGGATTTACACAGCAGAATTTCTTAGATTAATCTAACCTTTTAATCTCTCTTCCCAATCTCTCACTTCCATTTTTTGAAACACATTCTCTCTTTTGTCTTTTCATTTAACCATTATGTTTTTCCTTTTGCTTTTCTCCATAGAGCTGTATATCTCTATAGATTATAGCATGAGACAAGACTATCCATAAACAGTGTAGAAATAGGCCCTTGCCCAGACCAGTTCAACCCTCTTCCTGGTTAAAACTCCTCAAACTGACAATCTATATCCATTAGAGGTCTGTGCCATTGAAATTTCTGGTCAGAAGGATACAGACACAACTGTGTTGCATGTGGGCAACTGGGCTGATTTGTCTTCTGGTTTTTAAAAAAGAATCTGGTTTTTAAAGGTAGAATGATCTGCTTGAAATCAGCCAGAAGACTCATCTCCAATTGTAGGAGCAACTTGGCAGTTAGACATTTCCCAGTCACTCATGGCCCTTCTTTTATGTGTACCACAGAATAAGATAAGATTTGAGTAGCTCCAGATTCCATGAGAGAGTGCCTAAGACAAGTTGCTGAGAAGGGGACAAATTTGGCCCACATGTTACCTTGAAACACAACACTCTAAGAATTGACATGAGCCTTAGAGGCTATCTCTCTCCATCCCCCCTCTCTCGTTCTTTCTCTTTCTCTCTCACTCCAGTATAAGCAATTTTGAAAAGACATCAACCTTCAAAGGGATCAGTTTTTTCCCTGGTATTTGAGATGGGGTACCTCCACAGCTTATCAGTACAGGTTTTCTGAGGCTTCAATAGTATTCAACCACCAGACTAATTAAAAATCCAGGTGAATACAGTTGTCAAGGCATCATACTCTTATTTGTATTAATACAAATACACGTCAAAAGTATATACCTGGACTTTTTAATCAGGAGCTTAAATTGTGAAGTAGGCTAGATCTACGTGGATCAAGCTGAGCCATGACCCAGTGATATTTGACCTGTATATAATTTATATAATTAAATCTATCATCTATTATATGAAATATAATCTATATTATATCTATATAATTAAAGTTTTCTCAGCTTTTTGGTAGATAACTTGGGGGCTACATTTTACCAGTAATGGTGAAAATTGAACTTGAGAATCTACTTGTCTGAAACTCTCCTTCAAGTCCTAGGAATAGCTTTCTGAGGTGTACCCAATTCCTAACCTCATATGGTCATGGTGTAGAAATAACAATATCTCCTTTTAGGGAGTTATGTGGATTACTAGACTATGTTTTTGTGGGGTTTCCTTATTTCTAATGTAATCACTAGGTAGGAATTGTGCTTTCCATACCTTCTTTCAGTCATTCACTATACACTTTAAATAAATGAACAATTTGAAAACACATTTCCACTATATTATTAATTTAAAAATCATTATTGCTTTCTATAGACTTGTTTTTCTGTGACAAATGGTAAGTTGAGCCTCAGATTTGGACACTATTTCAGAAAATCTGGGTTACATTTGACTAAATGCACTTAGACTAGGACCCTCCTGGGCAACAGGACTTAAACACAAAGAGAATTGTTAATTTATTATTTAATAGAAAACAGAACTTAATACTTTATTATTTAATCAAAAAACATTCCATTATTGGAGTTAGTAATCATCAATAAATAAAGCAACTGTAGAGTACTGGTCTAGAATGACTACTTCCTTTTCCCTGTTATGTGTTTATATCACATATGGTTGTGTTCTAACTATAACACCCTCCTCCATTGCTGAGAAGCGAAACCCCACACAGTATATTGGATATGCCTGCCTCCAAATGTCCTAAATTGTTTATTCTAATGCAAGTTCTTAAAAATTAGGTGTATGATATTTTAGTTCAATTTATTCTGTGGTAGGGCAAAAAACCATCTATGTATGGATGTTATCCTTCTTGTCACCATCACCGTCATTATCCTCAAAAGTTCATCTTTAAGCTTTTGGAACCTAGGCTATGTATTCGGTGTACCTGGCTGCTGAGGATAACACTGATTATAAGTAATTGATTGAGATAATTCAGCACTTTTAAGGTTCAAGGGTGCCAGTAAGAGAAATATATTTTTATTCATGAAACAATGATTTCTTGAGTGTGTCCTTGGTGTGAGCAAAGAGCTAGATGTTGGAATACAGTAATAAACAAGACAGACATAGTCATTGCCTTCGTGGAATTTATGTTCTTGTAGAAAGAGAAGCAATCAAATAAATAACAAAAGTATTTAATTATTTAAATTATTTAATTATTATTTAATTAAAACATTAATAGCTGTCTGTGCTGTCTTTGGATGTTATGCTGCAGATATCAATCAGACAATGGCTGATGTTTACTTCTCTTCAAGTGTTCACTCTTTATGTACCACATTATATTAGTGTCTTAGGCACAGACTCCTAAACTCAGCAGGGAGGGAGAGAGGGAAGCGAGTGACTGGTGTTTCTTTCTGTTGGTCATTGCTGGACGGAGCATGTGTTTTTAACAAATCACTTGTTTTCTCCAGGGTTCAGTTGTGCTGCTTATAAAACTTACTCCTTTACAAGAGTAAAGCAACTAGACACAGTACAATTTCTGGAACCACTGCCGTCATATTCCTCCACACGTAAAGAGGGAATAGGGCTGGAAACTGGTCTGACCCTAAGATGCCCAAAAGACTATACTCCTTTGGGATGACAGAGCCCCAGTGCACTATCAAGAAGAGTGGACTATGATTCTAACCAAGCCAGCTTTTGTAAATGAACTATTGGTCTTAATTTCCCCTAAAATGAGGGGAAATGGAAGTGATTAGAGTCTTTCATATTCCTTTTAGCAACATAAACTATTCTTTTGTGAACTTTACACAAAATCTATTATCTATCTATCTATCTATCTATCTATCATCTATCATCTGTCTATCTATTATCTATCTATCATCTGTCTATTATCTATTTATCTATCAGTCACCTATCATCTATAAATTAAGTAGACAGTTTTGAAGAGTTTGCAGGAAGGTGGGGATAAGAGAGTGGGTTTAAGGAGATGGATCCCTGACACCTCAGCCTATCTTACTTCACTTCCTGTAATGACTCCCAAAATACCTCTTTCAAACCTCTTGTCTCCATAATGCACAGTTTGAGAAGCAGTAAGTCTTTTCCTTGCTGATACCATGGGGGTTAGTATAGGCACCAGGAGTCAGACATCCCCAAAATGCCAAATGGAATGGTATCCCGACCAACGCAAGTCAACCAGCCCCTAGTCAACAGAGCAAGACTGGGGAGAGGCATCAAGTCAAGGAGCATGGAAACCTGTTCCAGTGACAGGAACCCCCCCTCCAAGCCCCAACCCTGCACCCATTGTGTGCAAAACATCATGTCACGCCACTAGGTGGAGCCCAGGTCTTAGCAGAAGGAAGAGTGCTGTGGTCTCTGGAAGGCTGTTTACACAGTGCCTGAGAACTGGGTTCCTTGGGAGGTTTAAAAGGAAAAAGGGTGGAGGGTTGTGGCGGGGGCATTGTGGGAGGTGAGGTGTCTATATTGGTCTCTGCCTATAGAGAGAGTACTTGAATTGAATTGAGGCATCACTTTAAGTATTTAGCCACTGATTCATCTCCATCACCACCAATAGAGTTCTTAGAGGTCCCATCAGATGCCGGTTTAATAGAACATTATTCCACAGGAAGAATGTGTGAGGATGCAAACAGCCTTGGAGGTCATCAAATCCAACCACCCCAAAGTGGTCTTCTAATCTTGGCTTATACACCTCAAGTGATAGGGAGCTCATGAACACTTGAGGCAGTGTATTTCCTATATTTATCGTAAAATTCTTCTTCTGTATTAAGCCAAAATTTGCTTCCCTGTTTGTTTAGCTTCCACTGTTTGTTTCTGATTCTGGCCTCTAAATGTGCAGGGAATGAGCTTAATCACCTTATGATGGTCCTTCAACTATTTGAAAAGAGCTACCATGACTCCTGGGCGTCTTCCAATTTTCCGAAGCAAAACCTCTTTCTTATCGCCTGTTTCTTGAAGCAGACTGTAGTCTTTTCATCGTGACATTAAAATCATCTTTCTAGGAAATGATTGCTATAACACAGCAAAGGATTTTGATCTTAGAGCAACAGCAAGAGGAGTAGCAAACACAGCATCATCTTATAATAACAAGCAGTTCAAGGTGAACAGAATGTAAGAGACATACATATTTGCATCATTAAAGGTCCAGGCAGAGAGGGTGGGCAATGGAGCTGGGAAAGGTGGATTGGGCCAGTTTGGCAAAGGTCACACCTCATCATCCATCTGTCACCCATTCATCTTTGATTTATTCAACCAACAAATATCTAGTGAGCAACTGGCACTGTACTAAGTCCTGGGAAGAAAACAGTGAGCAAAACATATAGTCCTTGCCCTTAAGCAGCATGCATTCTCGTGGTCATAAAACAGACATTAATCAATAAAATTGTATGAATATAAGTGGCAACAAATGCAGGAAGATAAGGTAACAGGGAGCCTGATCAGGTTGAGGAAGGGATGGTCAGGGAAGGCTTCCCTGGAGGAAAGACCAATTCAGTTGATATCTAAAGGAAAAAAAGTTAATGACTAGGCAAAGAGAAAGTGGGTGAGGTCAAGTGGAGGAGAGCATTGCAGACAGGAGGAACAGCATGTACAAAGGTCCTGAGGTAGAAAAACTGAAAGAATGCTGAGGCTCTTGGAAGACAGAGTTGAAGGTAAAGTGATGAGAAATGGAGCTGGGCGGGGGCAAGATTAGGGGGGCCTTGACCAAATGAAGGTGCTTAATCTTTATCCTAACATCAACTAGAAGCCACTGAAGGAGTAGTACCATAAGGTTTTTGCAGTAAGAGAACAGACTAGATCTATGATCAGATAGATACTGTGGTAGCAGGTGTAGAAGGCTGGGCCAGGGACACACTTGGTGCAAGGAGAGTCTGGGGGTGGCAGAGTAACCAAGTGGGAGATGATGAGAGCTGAATCTAAGGCCACGACAGTGATGAATCATGGCTTATTCCAGAGAGGAAGCTAGAACAGCTACTATACCTCTCTCATTGTATGACTGAACCCCTGAAGGGGAAAGAATTTAAACGACTTGCTCAAAATCGTATAGCTAGCTGGTAGCAGAGAGAATATGAGAAGCAGGGACCAAACTAAACAACAGTCTGCTAGTCCACTTTTTTTCTTGAAAAGATTAACTGGGACATGTCAGGAATGGATAATGTCTAATGATGTGCTTCTCAGAAAGGAAATGTAGGTGCTGAAACCCAACTGTTCATTGAAACATGGGTTTCTTAAATAGGAACTGGGGTTCCCCTGAGATTGAACCTTGAATAGGAGACCTCTGGATTTTAGGGGTGCTCTTCATCCACTTGGCTTGCCATTCTCTCTGTCTGCTGTCATGATTATAAAAATAGATATTAGATCCAGAAGGGATTTGGGCTAACATTGAGTCTGGTAGTTTTCAGTCCTGTGTCACAGCTCAATGGGGGAGTGCACCCCGTTCAGAGACGGGCTGCCAAATGTTCGCTAATGTGTGGAATCTGCTTCTACTTTACATGAATTGCTTTTATGGCAATGCTGTTCCGCAGAATACCGAATTGAGCAGGTCGTGTGATCTGGTAGGAAGAGATCAGTGGGACGGAGAGCTAAGAGTGTGACCTTTACCGGAACACACGAGAATGTTGAGAGTAGTTAGAAGTCAAGACCAGGGCAGTAATTGGTTCCATCAACAGCCCACCCAGAACTAAAGGGGGCTTGTGTGTGTAGAGCCCTAATAAGACACTGTTACAGGCACTGTGAGACACGCCTTCATTAATTAAACAGTAATTAACTGTCTACAATGATCCAAGAGATAAACATTATTGTTTTGATTTTCCAGAGGAGACAACCACACTCAGATTGCATAGGTAATACCCACAGTCACAAAGCGTATGAAAGCAGCAAAGCCAAGTTCAGCTGAGCACAAAGTGCTTGCCCTCTGCCTACTACATAAGTGTGTCATTCAGGACGGCAGGTGACTGCCACTCTCAGTTCATGGGTAGGAAACACAGTGGCCCCAGGGTGAGAAGAGAGTGAGAATGGCCCATGCTACAGGAAAGGAAGAAGCCGAGGGCATTCCCACCCCATCCCTCCCCAGTGCCTGCCCTAGTCTCAGTTTTCCCACTGCCATCAGCCTCCCTGCTGTACCCCCCTGTGTTTTGGGAAACCTTTGTCACTAACACATTCTCCCTCACAAACGGGTGGGAAGGAGGAGCACTGGGGTGTGTGCGTGTGGCGGGGGCGGGGGGGGTGGCATTTCCTTCCTTCAGTGGATCCTGGGAACCCCAGGGGAGGGAAGGCGGCACCAGAGGACGTGGACACCAGTATTCTCCCCATACCCTGGAGCTGGCTTCATCTCTGCCACCCACATTCAACCAGAACTTTACCTTCTGCCTCATGTTTCATCAGGCTTGTGGCCATTTACTTCCTCACATTTTATTTGGTCTCTTTTTCCCCACTGAAGGTAAACCTACTCAGCACTGGGGACTCTAAATGCTCACAGGCAACTGCTTTCTGCCTCTGGTCCTACTGCGGTTGGGCAGCAACCCCCCCTTCCCTTCTGCCCCCACCTCCACCCAGGCTTCCTGAGCTCTGCTCGACCTCCTCAGCCTTCACCTGTCTCCCGGCTCCTCCCGCCTCTTTCTCTCCTCTCCAACCAACCAAGTACGCCAGGCCTGTCCCTGCACCCTCAGGACACCAGAACCTTGGCTCTGACTCGTACCCCTGTGGCCTCATAGTCAGCACCACCCTGATGAGGCCAACAGTCAAGGTGCAAAGCAATATGATGACTGGCCTCTTCTAGCAGCCCTGTCCCCAGTGGGGCGCCCCTAGCCCCTCTCTTCTTTCTTCTCTTCACTGAAAACCTGCAGAGCAGAAAGAAAGCAGATACACAATGAGGATGTTTTCATTCACTCATTTACACGAGAAGCCATTTCAAGGCCTACTCTTTGTCAGGCACCAGGGTAACAGGTGAGTGTGATTTTAATCTTGACCTTGGGCTAGCATTCCATCCCAGGAGAATATCGCGTCCTAGGGTAGGAAGGCACCATTGCTCAGATGTGGGTGAAAAGTCACAACTGCTGGAGATGAATGTTTGGTCAGGGAGGGGCAGACCTGCAGGCCATGTCGCCAGGTCAGGGAGGGCAGTGTGCCCTGCAGGAGGCACTCAGCCTTCACCCTTCGGTCACCAGGAGCCCAAAGGGTTTTGGTACAGGGGCAATGTCTGAAATGCATTCTAAAAATGGCACTTCTTGGTAGGATAATATGGCTTACGTTATTGCCTCTTCCAGGAGAGGTTTATATTCTAGTAAGAGTTAAGATTCAAGCTAACTAAATGAAACTCTAGTATTAGAAGTCAGGAATCACCGGAGAGGCAGGGGAGGGATTTGGGGAAAGACAGACAGAGGCCTGGGGCCATGGAAATCACACCAGGAGAATCAGTGGAAATCACACCAGGAGAATCACTCAAAGCATCCACATTGCCTGTGTCTTGCCTGTGGCTTCTTGGTCATTAACTAGAAGAAGGGTCACAGCAGAAAGAAAAAGCCAAGCCCCAAGCCCGGCTCCCACCCGCAGCTCCCTCCCTCTTTTGTTAAGTCTTTGTAGAAAGCCATGACTGAGAGGATCAAAGCATCCACTTCCTCCCCTTTGATGTGTGGTCAGAGTGGGCTCTGATGTCAGAAGCGTGTTGCGTTTCATTAGACCTGATACGAAGCCTTCTCGAGGTCACTGTGACCACACTGCTTTAACCAAGTTCACGTCACTGGAAATGTCAGAGCTCCCCAGACCTCTTCAGGCCTATTAGGAAATTATACGGGTCAAGAAATTCGGGTGTAAATATCTCTTCTTGCTCCGTACTGCTTTGCCTTAAGGCCTCTCTCTTCGAGAGCCCGCTTCCCTGCCAAAACAGCCCCAATTCTGCATTCATATGCCTTCCTCGTATCAAATTTTGGAGCCTCAAGCAGGTGTGAGAAGGGGCAAGTTTGGCTTTGAAATACATTGTTTTCAGCTGAGAGAGCCAGCCCTTCCTTTCCCTAAAACAACCATAACCCCAGCTGAAGGCAAGACCCCGGGGTGTCCTCTGGCCCTGTTAGGTGAGCTCTGGTTAATACTGGAAGAAGCCCAGTGCCAACTCCAGTTAGCCTCTCTCAGAGAAAATATGCAACCATAAATCTTCTCCTCCTTACAGGACAAACGGTTTAAGCTTCAAAGCTGCACTTACGGGCGCCTGGGTGGCTCAGTTGGTTAAGCGACTGCCTTCGGCTCAGGTCCTGATCCTGGAGTCCCAGGATCGAGTCCCGCATCGGGCTCCCTGCTCGGCGGGGAGTCTGCTTCTCCCTCTGACCCTCCTCTCTTTCATGCTCTCTCTCATTCTCTCTCCCTCAAATAAATAAATAAAATCTTAAAAAAAAAAAAAAGAGGGGCTTCCCCCCCCAAAAAAAAGCTGCACTTACGCCCCTAAGGAACATGTTTCTTAGCACATCTTGATTTCAGGCTGCATTCAAAATTTGCTACGGGAAAGTGCTTTTAATGGAAAAACAGTTTCCTAAGTTAGGTCTACTCACTTCCCAGGCCAGATTAAGGCTCAGGCATTTAAATGCCTGGATTCTTCTCAGCTGAGACTGAATTCATCCTGTCTGCAAAATGGGGAAAGAGTCCTTAAGAGCACTCCGTGGGTGTCAGATCCCCCACATACATCCTTGGGACATTGGAAAATAAAAAGAGTTGTCATCCAGGAGGAAAGAAAGAACAAGAACTCTGCCGGACTTGCTTATACTTACTTTATGCTCTCATAATTCTTTTCATTTTCCATTACTGGAGGAAGAGATTACCCTCTTTCCAGTGCTTAGGGCTTCTAAAAGTCTTCACCTCGCCCTGAGGCCCCTGGGCCTCCTGGCCTCATCCTGAGGCCCGTTTTCTTGTCTCTGCTAGTCCCAGGGCTGGGCCTTCCACCTTCCTCTCCAAACTGCTTGTGGTCCTCTCAAGTCTCGTTCCCATAGGTGGAGAGCAGAGCGGATGTCTCTGCCTGGTCATTGTCCCTAAGAACAATTACAAGAGCCCTCTCCTCAGTGCTTTGCTCCCTGCTGGTTTTTTTTTGGTTTTTGTTTTTGTTTTGTTTTTTCTTTTAGAGATAGGAGCCAAGGAAAAAACCTAGTGCGGGGAATTTACCCCAGTCCTTGTTCCTGGTGCTCTCAGCTAACACCTGAAGACAAGTCCTGGGGGCACATGAGCTGGGCTCACACCTGGCTCTGCCTCTCCCCTCCTTTGGCAACTCTCTTAACCAACCTGGGCCCAGTCTCCTCACCTGTAAAACCTGCTCAAAGTACTGTGTGGGGATTAAGTGAACCAAGGCAGCCTTCACTTCCCTTCTGAAAATAACCACTCACTCCTCTTTCTCCTCCACCCCACTCTCCCTCTAGTCCCCACAGAAGCCACAACAAACTGAAGATGGCGCCCCCTCCCCCTTTTGGGTCTTGGCTTAAGCTTCCCTCTTGGGCTGTTTGCCCTTTCCCCACTTCCTTCCTATCCTATCCTCAAAACTCAGCTCTATTTTCTCTGGGAAGTTAGTAACTCCCCCTTCCGTAATGTTGTAATATTTCCAACATACATTATGATGTGATAAGCACCACAAGTTTCTTTACCTGTTTAAACTAGAGTAAGAGCTCCTCAAGGCGGGGAGCAAGTCATTTGCGTCTTTCTTTCCTTACGTGGCACTTCTGTTAATAATAATAGCTACCTTGAATTTACTATGTGCTAGGCAATGTGCTACTCATTCATTCATTCTATGCTCACTCACAAATGTTTATTGAGTACCTGTAGTAGTCCGTAAAGCCTATTTTAAATGCTTACCATATGTACGTGTCCACACATTCCAAAAAGTTGGGCCTTTGCCATTTTGAATACACAGGATATTCATGGCCATCTGCCCTCTGTACTAGTTAGTGGGCCTTCATAAGTCAGTAAATGCCTTGATTCTCAGCCTTGAATACTGAACAGGATTGATAAGAAAAAAATTTTCTCTCTAGACCATGTTATAATGAAAATTAAGAGTATCAAAAACAGCTTTGAGGGAGAAAGGAAGACTGACCACAAAAGAACAAGAATCTAATTGGTATCAGACTTCCCAATATGGAAAACAAGAAGCCAAAGGGGTAATTAACATCTTCGAAAGTGGAAGGAAGGAAAGAACTTTGAACCTGAAATTGTACCATCTGCCGTGACCTGAGGGGGATGTCTTGAGAATATGATCACCTCCTCTGTCTCTTGAGTTTGGGTGAGAGAGAGCAGGAAAAGCAAAGCCCGAGTAGGTATTGCAGCAGAAAATATGAGGAAGAGTAAAGTCTTGTTCCTCCAGACACGATTCCCAGGCTATATATGTGACGCAGTTTCCTGTTCCTGCTCTGCTGGCTATATGGCATCAGCTAGGGCTGTGATGGTGGCAGCCATCCCTTACTTAATGTGCTGCCTACAGTTCCACCAGTAGTGGACTTGACCAATCCTTCCTAAGGATTGGAGGAACAGTGGAACCCCTGCCCTTCTAGCCAATGAGAGAGGGGCCAGGAACCGTTTCTAATCACACCCACCAAGTTCTGTAGAAACCATAAAGTTGGCCCAAAGAAACCTGGAGTGGCCAGGCTCCAGGTGTATGTCACCTGGTTCCACAACTTCAATTTCCACTTTCTTGTTCTTGGCTACACTCTGGTGATCAGATACAACAGCACCAGAAATGAGGGTGGTGGTGGAGGGAGAGCTGTTCCTGGAGGCTCTAATGATCTTTGGAACAGCAACCAGGACCTTACTGTCAATTAATACATATAGTGTTCCTACTGCATCAAATACCCTTTGGGTTATGAGTAATAAATCTCTAATTTAAGTAATAGATCATTGAGGTTGTTACTTTTACTTCTGGCGAACCATAAAGAGAAAAAGTCAACCCATGTGGTCTGGACAGTAGGGCATACATTAAACACAAAGACCAAACGTAAGCATTAGCAAAGCATTAGGGGAGAGGCTTTGACCAAATGGACAAACTGCCGACTCTTAGTGGTATGGCACTGGGCCAGGTGCTGGGGAACAAGACGGACCTAGTTACTGCTCTTAGAGTGTGTTCAATACTTTCCAAAGATGGCTGCCACCAATTCTGGTTTCCCCTTCCTATATGCTCATACCACTCCTTTATTGATAGAGAGTTTATTTCTCCTCACCTTGACTTTATGACTGCTTAGACCAACAGAATGCAGCAAAAGTGATATCCTGGGGCTTTTGAGCTGAGGCTCTGAGAAGACTTGCCCTTTCTACTTTCTTCCCCTTAGAATCCAGCAATCATGCTGTGAGAAGTCCAAGTCACATGGAGAGGCCACATGTGGGCACTCCGGTCACCAGCCCGAGCTGAGTGGCCAGTTGACTGTCCGCATCAACTATAGCTATGGGGAGAAGTGATCTTGGACATTCCAGCCTTGTCCAGCCCTCAGATGACTTAAACCCCAATTGACACCACTTAGAGCAGAAGAATCACCCAGCTGAGGCCAGGCATCCTGCAGAATTGTGATAGTGAATAAAACTGCTATTGTTTCAAGCTACCGAGATTTGGGTGGTTTGTTACACTGGAGTAGGTTACGAAAACACAAAGCTTCTTGTTTAGTGGAGACAAAAGGCATTAAATGGGAGATAATGGTAAGATGTGATGAGTGTGAGGGGTGCTCTGGGAGTCCAGAGCATGTTCCCAAGTTGGGAGCTTAGGATGAGCAAGAGCTAACTAATTGAAAAGGAGATAGATATATGAGTGTTCCAGATAGAGGCAAAGGTATGTGTGAAGGCAAGAAAGATTAAGAAATCAGCGTAATTTTAGTGCAACGTCATCTTGGAGCATCAGGGGTACGATGAGGAGAGGGCCAGTAGTATTTAGAATTTGGAAATTACCAGAAGGGAGGCCTTTGAAGGATGGTAAGCTGGAAAGTAATTTAAACTGATTTGTGCTCAGTTTCATCTTGACTGTAGTGTAATGTGTGTGAGTACTAACAAATCCAGCCAATTTTTATTATACCCTTTTTTGTTTTGTTTTGTTTTTTGTAACTGGATGGGAGAACAGAGACTCTTTTGGGGAGTGAAACTCCCATCAAGCACTCTTGGCTGGTTTGGGGCAATGTGGTACTTATGTTCTTGGCCATGGCGGCTCTGGTCCCCAGGCTTGGCGGCCTTCAAGTTAGCTAATGGATGGGACTGGACTGATGGTTTCCATATGAGCTGCCTCTGAAATTCTCTTGGCATGGACTGGTACAACTCCATCTCCAGAGTTGGAAATTGTTGATCAGTCTATCCCAACAACCCACCAGAGACGCCTGCTTTCTTTCAGGAAATTCCATGCTCCTGGGCCAAGCCCATTGTTGAAATGCCCCTGAACATCTCTGAGGAGCTGCTCTCAACCCCATCCAGAAAGAAGAAATGGATATGGACCCAAAGAGACTGGAAAATTTGGGCAGGAAGATATAAAATGAGATGCAGCTTGGAAAAATACAGATTGCTACCTCTTGGAGAGAAAATAATAGATCACTAGCAATCCCTGTACCCTCACCCCCAGCAAAAATATAAATGTATTCAAGCATAGGAGCAGAGGCAGATTATGGTCAAGCTAATGAGGCTTATGCTCTAGTCCTTCAATTGTAAAGACCCCTTCCAAGGCCTTGGGAGAGCCTAGCAATGTGTTCTTTGTATATTTTTGCAGAATTTCCACAGGTAAGCTATTTTTGCATTCTTTTTCTTAAACAGGACCCCCAAAATTGTATCAGCTTCATGCTACCCAAAACTTGGATCTGCCCCTGGGCAGGCTGAAATGTTCAGTAACAAATCAGTGACAATGTTGGTGGTCTTTCTGCTAAACAACCACCTCTCTTTCCTAGCTCGTGGGACTCTGTTGGAATAGTCCCTTCAGGCCACCTGTAATGAAGTGGCACACCTCCAGGTGAGGCTGTGGGCAGATACTGGGTCCGGTGTGTGCAAGCAGAGCTACAGCATCCCGTGACTGTAAGACTGGTCTTCAATAAAGTCATGAAATTAAGGAAATATATTTTAACACCACCAGCCTTTCTGGTGCTGAGCCTCCTGTGCAGTATTCCTCTCCCTCCCCTCACCAAATCTTGCCTTCGGTTTAAGAGCCTGATGGCTTATGTTCACACTGAGGTAGATGTGGCTGATAACTGACCAAAGGTGTCTTGGGATGAAGGTTGCTATCTTCAGGATACTGGGATTCAAGCCTCAAAGCTAACGAGTTCTATCGGTAGAACCAATTTCAGAAATGGCTAGTATGGACCCTGAGGATTTCCAAGAAACCCCTCAAAGTCATGGCGTGCTTGAGGGTTAGGCTGTCCCTCTGTGAGGGGTGAGGGGTGAGGGGTGACTCCTGGGAGTCTGAGAGGCGCCACCTGAAGCAGCAGGAAGAAAGTTTGAAATGGCTTTTTTGAAATCTCATATACAATTCTGGCCGTGTTCCACAAAGAAGAAAAAAAAAATGTTTTCAACTGTTTCCTATTGAGTGAATTGCCCATAGCTATAGGAGGAAGCAGATGATCATCCTGGGGTCCCCTCGACCACCTCGCCATCTGTCGCCTGCCCCCACAGGCATGCGTACCCCAGTGAGAGAAGCATGCTTTCACTTATTTGGCATGGAGCTGGCAGGGGCAGATTTGGCTCAAAAGAAGGCCTCCTTCACAGCCTGGGACCGAAAGGAATCTCCAGTATCTGGAAGGGCTTCAAGCTTTTTGTATTTCCAATTGCAATCCTTCAGGGCTGTGCTTCTCAGCCAGTCCCCTAACAGCGCACAGACGTTTGGCAGAAGCAGCCTCCCGCGGCAAGGACGGGCTGGCTTTGGAAACACAAGGAGTGGTGTTTGTTGACAGGGGAGGTGCTCCGGGGTTGGCTGAGGATGGGTAGGCCCTTTTGGAGCCCTGTCAGTGGTGCCTTAGCCGGGGAAGCAGTGCTGACTGCCAAAGCCTGCGATCTGCCCCTTTAACAGTGATCACACAATGTGTCTCCCATCTGGCTGTGAGGATCCTTCTCTGTGCTGCTTTATCTGGACTTTAATGATACCACATTTACCAAACAAGAATAGCTTCCAATCAACGAAGGCAGACACTAGACCACCGACCCCGAGCCAAAAGGTAACGTAAGTGGGATTGGTCTTTGACCCTTGCCTGCCGGCTTCCCTGTCCCCTCTGCTTTCTAGGCCCTTCATCCCCCATAGGAGTTCCCTCACCTTCAGGATGGGGGCTCTGGTGACTCAGACTTACAGTCAGCCCCTCCAACCGTAGTGAATGTACCCTGAGGCGTCTGGGGTTGGGTGGCTCACTGTTCTCAGAAATATCCCAGAAGAAGTTTTCAGAAGGACAGCAAATATAACACTAATAAATAAATCCTTAATGATGAACTCCAAAGCACCTATGGAGGAGTTTTGGGTTTTACTTTGCTCCTTCTCCCTCTCCCTCAAACCATCACTCTCCTGATGGAAAAGACAAGTCCTACCAGGAACCCCTTCACTGGGCTTTAGGACTACCTGAGAGCGAAATCTGCTTGGGGCAAGGCTCTGGCATGCCAAGCTCTCTGTGTTGCTCAGTAGAGCCAGGATTAATATTCGGAAAGACAGAGATGTATTTCCCATCGCAGAGGGGATCCCCAGGGCCAAGTTCTGTTTCTTCAAGATGCAGTAATTGCTACAATGATATCTCTTCCCAGAGTTTGTAAAGATACCCATGAATTTCCTCAAGCTGCCTATCCACTGCTCCCAGCCTAAGGGCTGGGTAAGGAGATCCCCAGCCAGAGAGGCCTGGGCCGCAGAGCTCCTAGGGGCCCTGGTGATTGATACACTCAGTCCCTTAGGAAATGAGCCCCAACCAGTGAGGTGCATGGGGACCCCTGAACAGGGGTCCAGCCTTATCTGAGACATTTGTTGGTGAGAAGGCTCTTACATCTGTTTCTGGACTTATTACTGGCCATCCAGCTTTTGAGACCACTTTGTTCTCTGACTTCTTCCCACTAGTCTCTAATTCAGCTCTTATTCCCTCTACACACACACATGCTTCCAGCACACCATCCTTCCTCCCATCCGAATTGTGTCTCCAACTTCCCGCTATATTTCCCAGATGCTCCCTTCAGGCACAGTTCACCCAAGGAATGCTTTCCCACTTTCAGGGGCGTCCTATGCAGCCAGGTCCAGGAGTCCAACACCCCTCCCGAGGTCAGAGGTGGGAAGTAAATGAATTGCCAATGAATCCAAATCACGGGGGGAAAGCACCGGCTGTGATTTAAGATCAGTGAAATAACAGTGCTGAGCAGGAGAACGGAAGGAGGGTGACACCGAGAATATCTACCTAATTCTATTTTTGTCGTCTTTAACTTTAACTAAAAAGAGAGTGATCTGTGGCCCCACCATGCTGGCTGCCTAGTGTGATAGGCCAAGAGTAAAGCAGTTAATTTCCAAGTAAGCTTGGCTCTGAATGCTGAGAGCCTCTCAGCACGTCAGGGCCAGTCATGTTGAGGGGTCACTGCTCTCTGTAACAGCCCCTGGCAGGAGACCCACAGGGCCTGCGTTCTGGCTGGGTTCCCTTGCCCTGGACTCCACCCTGTTTGGCTGGGTCTCACTTGCTTGGCATATGTGTGAAGGCATCTGTCTTTTTCCCGCATTCTGGTTTGGGCTGAAACTGATTTATTCCAAAATCTGTTATGTATTTAGGATGTGTCATGCCCTAAATACTGGGTTTCAGTGCTATTTGAGTAACTTGTACAATTAATTACACTTTATATTCGGGCTATTAGGGCTTGAGCTGGCATGACACATGTATACTGGGCAAGAATAGTATGCAGATGGCATGTATCAACCAAACCAACAGCAAACATTTGTGCAGGGTGCTGTAGCTTGCAAAGCACTTTCACGTGCATTATTGCTTTCGGTTCTCACAGTAACCCCCTTGAGGTAGGTAGCAGAGTTCACAAAGCTCTTCCGCCCATTTGACAAATGATAAACATGGGACTCCGAGAAGTTAAAAGTGGCACAACCAGAATTTGAGATTCCATTCCACTTAAGAACTCACACGAGCTGAAAGAGATGTGACGTTGGCTCCTGGGAGTCTTTAGTTATTTTGTTTGAAATTCTCTGTCATTAGCCTGCACTTTTTATTTAACGTTGTTACTGAGGTATAATTGGCATATAATACACTGCACATATTTAAAGTGTACAGATAGATAAGTTTTGACATATGTATATACCCATGAAATCGGCACCATAATTAAGGTAATGAGCATATTCACTGCCCCCCAAAAGTTTCCTTGGACTTCTTTGTAACCCCTCCTTCTCACTGTTCCCTGCATCTCCGGACAAACACCGATCTGCTCTCTGTCACAATATTTCGGTTTGCATTTCTTAGAATTTTATGTAACTGGACTTATAAAGGATGTACTCTTTTTTTCATTTCGCTTCTTTCATTCAGCGTAAGATTCACCTATGTTGTAGCATCTATCAACAATTCATCCTTTTTCTTCTTTCCTTCTTTTCTTTCTTTCTTTTTTTTCTTTTTTTTTGCTAAATAGCATTCCATTCTATGGATATACCACAGTTTGTTTATCCATTCAGCTGTTGAACATTTGGGTTGTTTTCAGCTTGGGGCTATTACAAATGAAGCGCCGATGAACATACATGTACAGCCTTTATGTAGATGAATGTCTTCATTTCTTCTGGGTCAGTACATAGGCATGGAATGTTTATATCACATGGCAGGCATATGCTTCTCATTTTATGAAACTCCCAAATTGTCTTCCTAACAGGTTGGACCATATTACAACCCACCAGCAATAGGAGAGCTCCAGTTCTTCCCCATCCTTGCCAACACTAGGTATGATCCGTCTTTTTATTTCAGCCAATCTAATAGGTATATGGTAATATCTCATTGTGGTTTTAACTTGAATTTCCCTAACGACTAACAATGTTGAGTGTCTTTTCATATGCTTATCTGCCATCTAAATATCTTCTTTGGCAATGCATCTGTTAACATCTTTGGCCCATTTTTTGTGTTTTTTGTTTTCTTATTGTTGAATTTTGTGAGTTCTTTCTAAATACTGGATGCAAGTCATTAATCAGATGTGTGCTTTGCAAATATTTACTTACAGTCTGTGGCTTATCTTTTCATTCTCTTAACAGCATCTTTTAAAATTTTGATTAAGTCCAATTTACCAATGTGTTCTTTTATGGGTAGTTCATTTGGGATTTTATCTCAGAAATCTTTACTTAACCCAAGGTAACAAAGGTTTTCTCCTATGAATTCTTCTAGAAATTTTATGGCTTTAGGATTTACATTTAGGCTTATGATCCATTTTGAGTTAAATTTTTTATAAGGTGAGAGGTAGGGATCAAAGTCTACTTTTTACATATGGATATCCAGTTGATCTATCTACTGCATAAAAGACTATTTTTCACCACTGTCTGCTATAGCATTTTTGCTGAAATCAGTTGTCCATATGTGTATATTTCTGTTTCCAGACTCTATTCTATTCCATCAATCCATTTGTTTGTCTTTATGCCAATATCACTTTGTCTAGATTATGTGATGGCTAGTTTTATGTGCCAATTTGACTAGGTTTTGTTACTACCCGGTTATATACTCAAACCCTAATCTAGGTGTTGCTGCAAAGGTTTTTGTTTTCATTTTTTTAAGATTTTTTTTGTGAAGGTATTTTGTAGAAGTGGTTAACAGCTACAGTCAGTGGGCTTTGTGTAAAGGAGATCACCCACAATAACGTGAGTAGGTCTCATCCAATCACTTAAAGGCCTGAAGATACAAAACTGACATTTCCTGGAGTAGAAATTCTGCTTCAAGACTCAACATTAACTACTAGCCGAGTTGCCAGGCCGCCCTGCCATTTCATCCTTGCCAGCCCCTATAATCATGGGAGCCAATTCCTTAAAAAATTATATATAAATTATATAAATTATAAAAATGATAAATTTATAGATATAAAATTATAAATTACATATATACATATAAAATGAATCAGTCCTCTTCCATATAAATCTACATAGATACAGCTATGTCTCCCTATTGTTTCTCTAGAGAATCCTGACTGACAGAATTACTGTAATTTTTTAAAAATTTTTTATTGTTATGTTAATCCCCATACATTACATCATTAGTTTTAGATGTAGTGTTCCATGATTCATTGTTTGTGCATAACACCCAGTGCTCCATGCAGAACGTGCCCTCTTTAATACCCAACACCAGGTTAACCCATCCTCCCACCCCCCTCCCCTCTAGAACCCTCAGTTTTATTTTTCAGAGTCCATAGTCTCTCATGGTTCATCTCCCACTCCGATTTCCCCCCCCTTCATTCTTCCCCTCCTGCTATCTTCTTCTTCTTTTTTTTTTTTCTTAACATATATTGCATTATTTGTTTCAGAGGTACAGATCTGTGATTCAACAGTCTTGCACAATTCACAGCACTCACCATAGCACATACCCTCCCCAATGTTTATCACCCAGCCACCCCATCCCTCCCACCGCACCCCCCATTCCAACAACCCTCAGTTTGTTTCCTGAGATTAAGAATTCCTCATATCAGTGAGGTCATATGATACATGTCTTTCTCTGATTGACTTACTTCACTCAGTATAACACCTTCCAGTTCCATCCACGTCGTTGCAAATGGCAAGATCTCATTCCTTTTGATGGCTGCATAATATTCCATTGTATATATATACCACATCTTCTTTAACCATTCATCTGTCGATGGACATCTTGGCTCTTTCCATAGTTTGGCTATTGTGGACATTGCTGCTATAAACTTCAGGGTGCACGTACCCCTTCGGATCCCTACATTTGTATCTTTGGGGTAAATACCCAGTAGTGCAATTGCTGGATCGTATGGTAGCTCTATTTTCAACTTTTTGAGGAACCTCCATACTGTTATCCAGAGTGGCTGCACCAGCTTGCATTCCCACCAACAGTGTAGGAGGGTTCCCCTTTCTCTGCATCCCCGCCAACATCTGTTGTTTCCTGACTTGTTAATTTTAGCCATTCTAAATGGTGTGAGGTGGTATCTCATTGAGGTTTTGATTTGGATTTCCCTGATGCCGAGCGATGTTGAGCACTTTTTCATGTGTCTGTTGGCCATTTGGATGTCTTCTTTGGAAAAATGTCTGTTTATGTCTTCTGCCCATTTCTTGATTGGATTCTTTGTTCTTTGGGTGTTGAGTTTGGTAAGTTCCTTATAGATTTTGGATACTAGCCCTTTATCTGATATGTCATTTGCAAATATCTTCTCCCATTCTGTCGGTTGTCTTTTGGTTTTGTTGACTGTTTCTTTTGCTGTGCAAAAGCTTTTTATCTTGATGAAGTCCCAATAGTTCATTTTTGCCCTTGCTTCCCTTGCCTTTGACGATGTTTCTAGGAAGAAGTTGCTGCAGCTGGGGTCGAAGAGGTTGCTGCCTATGTTCTCCTTTAGGACTTTGATGGACTCCTGTCTCACACTGAGGTCTTTCAACAATTTTGAGTCTATTTTTGTGTGTGGTGTAAGGAAATGGTCCAGTTTCATTCTTTTGCATGTGGCTGTCCAATTTTCCCAACACCATTTGTTGAAGAGACTGTCTTTTTTCCTTTGGACATTCTTTCCTGCTTTGTCAAAGATTAGTAGGGTCCATTTCTGGGCTCTCTATTCTGTTCCATTGATCTATGTGTCTGTTTTTGTGCCAGTACCACACTGTCTTGATGATGACAGCTTTGTAATAGAGCTGGAAGTCCGGAATTGTGATGCTGCCAGCTTTGCTTTTCTTTTTCAACATTCCTCTGGCTATTTGGGGTCTTTTCTGGTTCCATACAAATTTTAGGATTATTTGTTCCATTTCTTTGAAAAAAGTGGATGGTATTTTGATGGGGATTGCATTGAATGTGTAGATTGCTCTAGGTAGCATGGACATCTTCACAATATTTGTTCTTCCAATCCATGAGCATGGAACGTTTTTCCATTTCTTTGTGTCTTCCTCAATTTCTTTCATGAGTATTTTATAGTTTTCTGAGTACAGATCCTTTGCCTCTTTGGTTAGATTTATTCCTAGGTATCTTATGGTTTTGGGTGCAATTGTAAATGGGATCGACTCCTTAATTTCTCTTTCTTCTGTGTTGTTGTTGGTGTATAGGAATGCCACTGACTTCTGTTCATTGGTTTATATCCTGCCACTTTACTGAATTCCTGTATGAGTTCTAGCAGTTTTGGGGTGGAGTCTTTGGGGTTTTCCACATAAAGTATCGTATCATCTGCAAAGAGTGAGAGTTTGACTTCTTCTTTGCCGATTTGGATGCATTTAATTTCTTTTTGTTGTCTGATGACTGTGGCTAGGACTTCTAATACTATATTGAATAGCAGTGGTGATAGTGGACATCCCTGCCGCATTCCTGACCTTAGGGGGAAAGCTCTCAGTTTTTCCCCATTGAGAATGATATTTGCTGTAGGTTTTTCATAGATGGCTTTTATGATACTGAGTTATGTACCCTCTATGCCTATACTCTGAAGAGTTTTGATCAAGAAAGGATGCTGTACTTTGTCAAATGCTTTTTCTGCATCTATTGAGAGGATCATATGATTCTTGTTCCTTCTTTTGTTAATGTATTGTATCACATTGATTGATTGCAGATGTTGAACCAACAAGTGGGATAAATCCCACTTGTTTGTGGTGAATTACTGTAACTTTATAGTAAATCTTTAAATCAAATAATTTTAATCCTCCAACTTTGTTCTTCCTTCTCAAAATCTCTTCATATGGTAAGGTAAAGAAAGGAAAGATGACATTCTACTGAATGTTCAGGAGGGATGTCCAAAAAGAGATGTCCAGGTTGGACCATGAGGTTGGGAGGGCTTCTCCAAGTAAATATAGCAGGAAGGGTGTTATTCCATTACAAGAGAAGGAGACTGCCTAAGCAAGTCCTCAGAAGAATAACTTTTCCAATACACTCTGGAAATTAGAGTCATCCAGTATGGCTAGAAAGTAAAGGATATAAAAGAAAGGACAATATGCTTGAAAAACCTATCCTGGGTTAGTAAGTACCCTTTTACTTCCAAATGAAGAAGCCAGTTGAAACTGGCTTCTGTTCAAGAAAGAATTTGTGAATACAAATAACTGAACAGTTCAAGGGGTTAAGGCTTCAGGCATGTCTGGTTTCAGAGGGCTCATATTCTCTCTCTCTCTCTCTCTGTCTCCCTGCCTCCCCTCCCCCCAGCTTCTCTGTCAGCTCTGTTTCTTTCTGTGTGGCTTCAGTCACTACCTGCATAACTTGTAGGTGTATAACCTGCAGTCCTTGCCAGAAGAAAGCTTCTAATTTTCTCACTAGTTCCAGTAACAAAAATTATTCCAGGAATGAGTCCCATTAGACTAAGTCAAGTTAGAAGTCCGCCTCAGAACCAAGAACTGTGTTCTAGGATCACTGACTTGCCAGACCTGGGTCACGTGATCATCATGGAGCGGGCCAGATGTAAGGTAGAGGTCAGTGGGATCACCACATCCTTCTCGACTTGCTCTCTCGGTGACACTGAGGTTTTTACAACCTGGGCGTTCATTTTTTCATTTCATCCCAGAGACCTTCTATTGACTGCTGCTTTCCACACTGTTTCATTCTCCTTCTGAGAAAGATGCCTGAACTTCATCTTTCCCCTGAAGAGTCAGCATCACATGTGCTGGTTTCACCACATGTATTGTCCCCAGTTGTCAGTCAGTTCTCTCCGGGATTCTGGTTTATGGCTGCCACCACTGGAGTCTGCAACAGCTTTCAATTTGGCTCCTTTGTGAACCTCATTAATATGCAGTTATCACCTCCCTCCAGATCATTAACAGACATTAACCAAAACCAAACCTAGTAACGAAGTCTGAAGATTCTGTGGCAGTAACTCTTTCACAGGAAACTGAGGAACTTGACAGAAGAGGAATTTGGGTAGGAAACTGGAAAGGGCCTCCTTTCCCAACTCAGAGTTTTCATCAACCCCAAAAGGAGACCAAAAGAGAGGAAAATGAAATAACCACAGTGTAAGAACGAGAAGAGAGAAAAATATGCCCCAGCATCTGTTTCTGAAAATTTAGGGTAGAAATCACAGCTGTGAAGAGCTGTAAGGTTTAGAGGTCTGAGGTTGCAAGCTATTTGTTTATTTTTTTTATTTTTAAGATTTTATTTATTTGTCAGAGAGAGAGAGCACGAGAGAGCACAAGCGGGGGCGGGTGCAGCAGGCAGAGGGAGAGGCAGGCTCCCTGCAGAGCAGGGAGCCCGATGCAGGACTCCATCCCTGGACCCTGGGATCATGACCTCAGCTGAAAGCAGTCACTTAACCGACTGAGCCACCCAGGCGCCCCGCAAGCTATTTGTTTAATTGAGAACTCAATTAGCAAAGCTCAGTGGAGGAAGTTGAGGAAAGAATTCAGTTGTGGGCTGTTCTCCTTCAAGTTCTAAAACATTCCCTCCGTAGTCTTAGAGGTATGGCAAGCTACTTTTGTCTGGCTTGGTGGTTCCAGTTGAGCTTGAGCGCCACTCAGAGTATGATGTCCTTATTATTGCTGAATAATATCAACTTCTTCTGTCAGCCCACAGATGTATTTATTTTAATGAGTTGGGTCTTTTCCTGTTCTATTTACTATTTATTCAATCTTTTTTTTCCCTAAGATTTTATTTATTTATTTACTTGACAGAGAAAGAGAGAGAGAGAGAGAGATGAAGGGAGTGAGAGACAGAGAGCGCAAGCAGGGAGAGCAGTAGGGAGAGGGGGAAGCAGACTCCCCGCCAAACAGGGAGCCCGACATGGAGCTCGATCCCAGGACCCTGGGATCATGACCTGAGCTGAAGGCAGAAGCCCAACCGACTGAACCACCCAGGTGCCCCTACTGTCTCGATCTTGACTGATCTTCATAATACTCAAATCTACTGATTCGTGTTCCTTATCTATCTCTCATCTGGAATACTACAGCAGTTTCTTAGCTGGCCTCCTTGCCTCCATCCTTTGACCCATTCCCCATTAAGCCTCCAATCCCTGCTCTTTACTAAACTCAGAGGGAATCTCTCTAAAACCCAAATAGATCATATCACCTTGCTTTTTTCAGAAACAATAAATTGAAGTGCCTAGAGAAGGTATGTAGTAGGACAGACACTATCGTCAGTGGCCTGCGCTGTGTATCTGGAGGTAAGAAAGTAAAAACAAAACAAACACAAAAAACCCACAAAAAACAAAAACCACTAAATGGATAAAGGCTATGACTTTTTGAACATAGTTTGGCCACATGCTTAGTCTTATCCAATGAGTCCTGTCCCAACAAGTGGGAAAGTGATGTGGATTTCTTCTAGGCTGCAGCATTTAATTGGCAGCATGAGACCCTCTTGTGTTGGGAGTGTGGTGACAGAACCTCCATCAGCCTGGGTTCCTGGGGAATTACAATGAGCTGAGCTTTCCTGTCAGTTTGTTGAACATCCATGCGAGTGACCAACAGACTTCTGTTGTTCCGAACTGCTGAAGTTCTAGGGTTGTTGCTTGCCAAAGCATAGCCTAGACCCTTCTGACTGATGCAGATATGGAAGCTGGAGGAAGGGTACTATTGTTACAACAACAACAAAAACAAGCAAACAAAAAACCCAATGTGACCAAAAAATGTGTGACATTGGCTTAGAGGCCAGGTGGTAGGTGGTGAGAAAACTAATATTGGAGGCTGGAAAGTTGACAGTCCATGTTATTTAATGGGAAAACATCTGATAAAGCTGTCACCCTCAGTTATGCACCTAATTAATGTAGAGATCCATGAGAAGAGGTTGGAAAACAGAAGGCTGTGGTGTGCACCAGTTTCAGTAGGCTCTATTTGGCAAGGTACTATAAGAAAGAGATGCGCGCAGTAAAGAACTGGCTGATTTGCAAGCAAGAAATGAAAAAGAACAGAGAGGATTCAAAAATTCAGGGACTAGTGGGGTTGCAAAGTCAACTGCTTCTCAGTTCTTAACTAAGAAGGTAAGAATGAGAAATCCTTTGTTGTGAGCAACAAAGGCTAATGAAATCTCAGCCTCTCAGGGAGGATCACATTGGGAGTATAGTCATCGCTCACAGTTGTTAAAACCTCTCAATGGAGTGAGGTATCTTACAGTGAAGATCCAGTGAAGGGCAGGTGCTCAGTGAATCCTTTTAAATGGATAAAGGTGCTCAAAGAAAGAAAATAAAGGTGTGGCTTTATTCAAGGTATTTGAATTAAGTCCAGAGACAGATATGTGGGTGAGAAAGCAAATATGGGAGGATGTGGTTAGTGGCACATAAAGCTGACCAAAATCCAATACATGGGGAGTCTCGGTTTAGTGAGTTTTGAGAGAGTTGTACACCCAGGAATCACACTAAGAGAGGATGACTCTTAATACCTGGCCCTCTAATCATCTACAGCAGGAAGTGGACTGGGAAAAATTCTTGGTGCCCTAAGACATCATATCTTCTAATGCCTATTTTGGATGTAGTCGAAAAAGATAAAAGAAAAGGAAGAAGCTCTGAGGGTAGATACAGCAGCAATGGAGAAAAATGGATGGGGGAGCACTTTCAACCTGAAGAGATTAGTTAGAGTACACTTCCACTCCAAGGAAGGGGGCCTCAAAAGCTTAACCCAGCAGGATTCAGAACTTCTGCCCCCCAGTATCCGCTACATGTCTCTATTCCTCCTCTTTCGGCATAGGAGTTTTTATTGTGGTTATCCTGTCCCTCCCTATTCTATCATTGTGAATTGGAGGGGGGGGGGTGGTCAGGGCAAATCACTTGTTTTTTTAGCTCATGGCTTTTGAGATCAAAAGATGTCCCTTCCAGAACTGATGGAGAAATTACAATAGAAGATATCATGGGATGAAGGAACTTCTGTGCTTCGTTCAGAGATCACAGACTTTGAATTTAATGCCCAACTTGATGAGGTATCTAGGTTGTCTCCTTGGAAAGGGGACAGGTATGTTCTTTACGTAGTAAGAAGTCAGTAAGTATTTCTACCATTGGCCAGTACTTAGTTCCCCTCTCTTTGGGGGCACATGGAGGACTGCACTTCCCTACACTCTTAAAGTTAGACATGGCCGTATGATCAGTTCTGGACCATAGGCTATGGGCAAAAGTGAGATGGGCCAGCAGATTTAATTGAAAAGACCCTCCGACTCTGCTTGTTACCAACTGAGGTGACTATGGATTACTTTGAGACACCTTACTCCATGCAGAAGAAGAAGACTCCACCGACCTGTGTCCCTGGGTGGCTAGAATAAGCAGATGTTTTCTGCTAACCTGATTTGGACATGCAGTGTGAGTGAGAAATACACTTTTGTTTTAAGCCACTGAAATTCTGGAACTGCTTGTTCTGCAGCATAACCTTTCCTATTCTGAAGGACACACTTAACCTTTCCCAAAGGAAGAAAGAAGAGATAGGACGAGGATTCAAATTCATTTCTGGCTCAGAGGTCAACACCCAGCCACCACCTCCCTGTCAGCTGCCCGAGGATTACTAAAGCCAATCCTTGAACTAGGGCTGATGAATAAAATACAGCACTACATAGCTTCAAAAAAAATTAAAACATGAAGATGTTGATATAACATGATTGGGATGGGGGAGGGTAGAGAGGGAGCTTATTTTCCTCATGTAAAGAAGATGAAATTTACAGATATTTAAAGGAGATTCACTTGGAATTACATGAGATTCAGTGATAGAAGTAAGCATTCATTTACTATGTCCTGTACAGAAGGTTCTCCCGCAAACTCTGAGTGACAGGTGGCTATGTGTGTGTAGTGAGGGGTGTGTTGGGGGTCGCAGGAATAAGTGGGAAGAAAGAAATTGATAATGCTTTGAATAGGGGAGTGAACCAAACTTAGCATCTCTAGCTAATATTTGAAATTGTCAAAAGGACTAGAACAGTTGAACTTTGAGCTAGGAATTTTAGCTATCATATAAGAGTCAAGAAATACATTTACATGTTTGAAGAATTTGGATACTTTGATGTTTCCTTGAAAAGTATTATGTGTTTTGGTTCTTACTTTGTTTCCTTAATGTTATCTGTTTTAATAAAGTCTGTTTTGAATCAGTGTAACAAGGGAGGTTCATAATTATAAACCTCTGAAGAAGATTGAGCCTAAAGCTGTAGTCTGTAACTCCAGGATTTGGCAAATCTTGATGAAACATGTTATTACTTTACTGACATCTGGTGGCCATATAGCTTAATTGCAGGAATATTTTCTTAGCAAGGTGAATGAAATGTGTTGAAGATTTATATTTAAATCATGTAGTAATAGCTGCAAGTGTTTTTATAATTTCCTTATTCCTATCTGTTACTTTACTTTCCATCTTTTTTTTTTTAGAGGGGAGGAGGAGCGGAGGGAGAGAGAGAATGCTAAGCAGGCTCCACGCCCTGTGAGGAGTCCTACACCAGGCTCTATCTCATGACCCTGAGATCATGACCTGAGCCTAAACCAAGAGCTGGGCGCTTAACCAACTGAGCCACCCAGGCACCCCTTTCTATCTTTTATATTATCTTTTTCAACTCCATCCTTCTCTTTTCCCCTTTATCCCAGATACAACATATGATTATAGTGAAATATTCATAACCTATATATCCAAGATACCCAGCACATTTCTGAAGGAAAAAGTCAGAGAAACCACTGAGCCTGCCAGTGACCTGTAGCAAGGATTTCGGGGCTTCCCAAACTCGTGTAGTAAGAAATCTATGAGATTCTCTCTCTTCCTCTCCCTCTGTTCCCTGCCCCCACACGCATGTGCTTTCTCTCTCTCTGTCTCCCTCTAAAATAAATAATTACTTCCACTCATTCATTTATCTAACATTTACACAGGTCCCATTGTGTGCCAGGCATCATATCATGTACAGAGAATTCTGAGACAAAAACTGCAGTATTTGTTCTCAAGGACTTCATTATCTTATAGGAAATAAAAAGAAATCATTATAATATAGTAGGATAGAGCATCCCCGATGCTCAAACCCTAGTCATTTTTAATAACATTTTTATCACTGTCAGCTGAACAAGGAGCTCTCAGGAACAGTCCATGCATGTGTTACATGGGGACCCTTCCTAGACTTGCCTCTTTCCTCTCATCTTTAGTACACTCAATACAGATATTAAACAAATAATGCATGTAAAGTGCTTAGGTCAGTGCCTGGAATGAAGAAAGCATTTGAAATGCTAGTTAATGCCATTCTCCCATATGTGTGTTCATCAGACTCTATGCCAGACGCCATGCTGAAAGCTGGGGTACTAAAATGAAAAGACAGCCCCCAACTTTAAGGAGTTGATGAGACTAGTGGAGGAACTGGATATGCAAATAAATAATTTCAGTGCACTATGGTCATTGTTAGATTAGCAGATTAGGAGTAAGAGAGGGAGAACTATTTAATCTGGGGGAAACTGTATAGCTTATCGTGGAACTGAACTGTCAAATATAAACTAGGTTTGGCCAGGATATCAAGAAGAAGAAGAGCATTCTATGTAGAAGGCACAGTATGAGCCAAAACACGAGGTGCAAGAGCACATGACCCATTCAGGAAACTACGCAAGTAATTCAGGAGGAGAGAGAAGTCGGGGCCAGATTAAATAGGTAAGGAGATCCACATCAGGAAAGACTTTGAGGATATAACAAAGAAATTAGAATTTACATGGTAGACGAGGAGTGATTTAGACTGGTGGCCTGAGGGCTTCACAACCAAGAGATGTTTTTTGGTTTACTCAGAGTTTTAAAAAGCAATATACCTAAGCAGGTCATAGTGCAAACTGCTGATTGCATGTTGTTTTACCAACAGCCCTTGCCATGAGTTTGTGTTGCCTTTAGGTGTCTGTATTACACGGTCAGTTCAACCTGATAGATGATAGAAAAACACTGGAGAGTTCTGAGCTGGGAACAGCATAATTATATTTGTGTCTCTCCAGTAGTAATATGGTACATGGGATAAGAGAACTAAGAATTAGTGATAGAGAGAGAGGAAAAAAAGAATTAATAATAGAGACAAGTAAGAGACTATTAAAATAGTCCTGATGTGAGGGCCTGAATGGGGGTAGCAGCAGACGGGATGCACATAAAGTTGATTTAAGAATTAAAAAAATAGGCAGGACCTAGTAAGTGATTATTTGCTTGTTTGTTTGTTTGGTTGGTTGGTTGATTGGTTGGCTTTTTGGTAGTGGTGGTGGGCAGGGAACAAGAGGCAGGAGTCAAGAATGATTCCCAGCATTTTAGCTTGGGCAGTTGAGTAGGGGTGCCATTCCTAGAGAGAGGTCCAAAAGGATGTGAGGGCAACACCACATCCTTTTGGACGTGAAGGATCCCCTGGGGGATGGGCCAAGATCATGTGTCCAGTTTGGACAGGTAGAGTTTGAGGATTGTGGTGGATATTCCGGTGGATATTCCGGCAAGGATGGTGGTTGGGATGGATCACAGGCCAGTGACAAATTATGGAATTGAAATTGGAATTGGAAAGGTTCTCAGGCACCAAGCCTACATCTCTTACAACTCACAGAGGAGGGTCCCTCAGACTTGGAGTCAGGACAAGAATTCACTAGCTCTCCCAAGGCTAATCCAAAGGGTTATAAAATGAATGCTAGTGATAAAACCATAACGGTAATACAGTATTTGTCTTTAGTAGAATTCCATGTGTGAGGGCTGGAATTATTTCATTTATTCCTCATAATAACTTTATATCATAGGTGTGCTTATTGTCCCCATTCCACAGATGTGAAAACTGAGGTTTAGAAAAGTTAAATAGCTGGTGCAGGTCACATAGTATTAAGGGATGAAGTTAGAATTTAACTGTCTTCAGAGTTCTGTGCTGATCACCACTCCAGCTTAAGCAGGCAGCAGAATGTGAGGGATTCTAGGGAGGTTGACTTTGGATAAAATACCCATCTCTGTTCCCCAGCCTGTACATGTGCCTGAAATTTTAACTTTAGAAATGTATTTCTTCGGATCTAGACAGTTTAGGAGGGAAAGTTTCTCAAATCCCACTATCTGGATCTAAAAACCTCTGAGAGTTAAAGACCTGGTCTGAATTTATAGAGGTTTTCAGCCTGATTGACCTCCAAAATCACTCGGGGGAGGGAGGTGTTTTTATAAACTACCAATGTGCTAACTGGTGTGCGCAGTCACCTCCAACACACATACACACTATATATATATATATATATATATATATATATATATATACATACATATATATATAAAGATTGATTTATTTATTTTAGAGGGAGACAGAGAGAGAGAAAGCACATGCGTGTGGGGGCAGGGAACAGAGGGAGAGGAAGAGAGAGAATCTCAAGCAGATTCCCCACTGAGTGCTGAGCACGAGCAGGACGACGCAGGGCTCCATCTCATGCATGACCCTGAGATCATGACCTGAGCCAAAATCAAGAGTTGGATGCTCAACCGTCTGAGCCACCCAGGCTCCACACACTATGTTTTGTTTTGTTTTTAAACAGTGATTCAAGGGGCGCCTGGGTGGCTCAGTTGGTTAAGCGACTGCCTTCGGCTCAGGTCATGATCCTGGAGTCCCGGGATCGAGTCCCGCATCGGGCTCCCTGCTCGGCAGGGAGTCTGCTTCTCCCTCTGACCCTCCTCCCTCTCGTGCTGTCTCTCATTCTCTCTGTCTCAAATAAATAAATAAAATCTTTAAAAAATAATAAAAACAAAAAACAGTGATTCAAATTTGCCTCCACATTTGAGAACCAATGGTAATTCAGTAGATGCCAATTCTCAGTGAAATGCAAATCAGAAACTCTGGGGATGGGCTCCAACCATCTCTGTTTTCTCAAACCTTCCAGGTGATTCTGGTGAGTACTTTCTGAAGTTAAGGAGCAGCCACAGAAGAGTAAAACACGTCCAGGGAGAGGACCCAGCACCTGGCAGTGGAGGGGGAAGGGAAAATGCTGAAAGGGGAGTCCAGTCAGAAGACAAACTTCTCTTCTTTACCATTTGAAAATCTGATTTGTCATTCCTCACACATGGGCTGGTCAATTACATCCATGCACCTCAGGGGACCCTGAGAAGAGTTGATTCTTCTCCCAAGGGGACAAGGGGAGGTGGAGAGAAAGGCCCCAACGCTTTCCTCCCTGAAGCTGTTACTAAGAAAGGTGAAGTTCACAGCATGACCAGAAGGTGGCTCCGCAGTCAATTCTCCCTTCAGTTCTCTGGGAATCAGGCATCTAAGGATCCAGGAGACGCACTGTGAAGCAGAAAATGTAGAATGGGAGTCAGGAGATCTGTGAGCTGGGATACTGTGTTAACCAGAATTTATTCGTTCATAGTTTTTGAGGGAGAGGAAACAGAGATACCACTTGCTGGGAAAGTTATGTGAAGGGAGGATGCCTCCTTCTCATCCCCAGAGAGCTAAATGGAACCATATTGGGCCCTCCCCACGCCACTCAGGGGAGATGCTTTTCAAGGGAGTGAAATGTTGTATTGAAGAAACTCCAAGGAGGGAAGAAAGAAGCCCAAGAGAGGGGCAGCCTGACAGGTCAGCAGATGGAAACAGCCTCTTTCATGCATGTGGCTAAAAGCTGCAAGTCAGTTCCTCTGAAGGCATAGCGGCAGTCCACAGGTCCGTGACGCCTTTCATCTGCCTCCTAGCGGCTTTGGACTGATGGGGGCTGAGAAATGCACAGCAATCCTGTGAGAAGCAGACATGGGGCCCACTTTCAGAGTCCACTTCGCCAACAGAAATTGAATGGAGCTCCTGGAGTCTGAAAAGTGGGGCCTTCTCTTTCATTTTGCCACTTCTAGAAAATGAGGAGAAAAGAGATCTCTTTTACTACATGGTTATGAAGATTAAGAAAAATTATGTATGGGGATCTCTTGGCACATGCCAGGCGTACTCAACAAATGTCTCTTCCATGTTCCTTTTCCCTGGAAGTGCTCCAACAGCTGTATGGTCAAAATATCATCGACTATTCATTTCATTCCTTAGCTCAGTTTTCTCAAGCGAAAAAACAAAAAGGAAATAATGACACCCTCTTCTCCTGGGGCAGTAGGAAACCACAAATGTGAGTTCCCCATTCAATCCAAGGAAAATTATTAGTTAGCAATAACTGCACTTCAAATGAACTTCTCAAGTTCTGATATTGCCACAGCACAGGATATTAGTGAATAATAGGTCCACATCACTTTTCGTTTACAGCTTACGGTCCATTTCAGTTATCATGGTCTGTATTTTCACAGGTCTTGGCTTACCCAATTAGATAGTCATCCATTGAAAATTTACTAAGCATTTTAAATAATGTTGTGAGATAAAGAGGGACTCCCTACCTGAATCACCGCCATTACTTTCAGAACCCATTTCAGAACATGACTTTCAGGCCTGTGGCCTCAGAGTCACCATGTTTTCTACAACAATTCTGGATAAATACTCACTCGACTCCCTCTTAATGTCAGTCTTTATCCACATTTGCCACCTTGGACCTCCTCACAGACTTATATACTTCCTTGGCTTGAGTGATGTTATGGCTCCTAGCTCTTACCTCTTTCAATGTCACTTCTCAGTCTCCTCCTTGGGCTCCCCTCCTCCAACACTTGTCACTTCTAGAAGGTTCTATCATTCACTACTCTCTGTTCACTCTCTGTTCTCTACCTTATTCGTTCCATCCTTTCTCTCCTAGATTGACTCACTTCCCATATTCTGATGCCTTAGGCAGCATAGCCGGAAATGCTCACCACAAATAACACTGGGTCCTCTATATTTCCCGGCCCTTGCTGTTGGGTGGGGCCATAAAGCCAAGTCTGGCAATGAAATGCAAGCAGATGGGATGTCTGTCATTTCCAGCTAAGGGGATAAAAGACCCACATACGATTGTGTAGTCTCTTCTCTTGCCCAGGTGACTAGGAGGACTCATGTTCTAGATGCTGAAGTTACAGGGTGCTGCAACATGTCTGGGTCAATGTGGATGACAATGTGGAACCTCAGAGCCACTGAACAGCACATATTTGATGTGTAGTATGAGTGAGAAATAAACTTTGGTTTTCGTCTTAAGATTTGGGGATTGTTAGTTACAGCAATATAACCTGTCCTATCCTGACTTCCAAGTCTGGCACCTAACCTAACGTTGACATACAGCACTCAATAAATTTAACAAACCAAATGGCTATCCATAGCCCTGACTGCTTCCCAGAGTTTTGTATTTATTTTTTCCAATCCGCTGCTGGACAAACCCAGCTCTCAGAATTGATCCAAACCTTTGTTAGTGGCTCGCTGTCTCTCCAGCCACTGAGTCAAGACACAGGTGTCAACAGAGATCTCTGCCAGTGCTAGCCCCTCCACCTCAATCCAGTCGCTAAACACTTCAAAAAACACCTCCTAAATATCACTTCAGTCTCCTTGTAGCTCTATTATGACTTCCCTAGTCATCGTGCTCGCACTCTCCTGCCCGGAGTAATGACCTGCCCAGTCTCCCCATCACCTGCCCTGCCCTCTCCCCAGCAAGGGTATCTAAATCATAGGTCTAACTCTGTTTGAAACCATGTTTGGCTCTCCTTTACCTGCAAAATAAAGTATGAGCTTCTTGGCTTGTCAGAGAGGTGTCCTGGCACACATGCCCTAGACCCACCTTGAACCTCTAGCCTTCCATCTTACTTCTCCCACACTGCCTTGGGCTTGTAATCCTACCTACTTACCTGTGGCTCCACACACACTATGTGGTTTCATGCCTCCTTCCCCAACTCTGTGTCTGGCTGGATCCTCTGGAGTCTCGAAGGCTCACTTCACTGTCACCCTTCCTCTGTGCTTCCATGGCACCTGGTTTATATTTTCCTCACAGCGATAGTGACTCCATCGTAGTCCACAGATGTGAAGATGGACATACTGTGCCTGTGGCAAGGATAGGCCCAAAGATCTTCCTCTGACTCCCTGAGGACATGTTTCATTTGGAAATTATTTGGTTCTGGATCTCTGTCTAGTTGCCTTCCCTGGGTCTCAGAATAATTTACCGAAGGAGTACTCAGTATCCAGACTTCTTTCTTTCCTTTTCTTTTTCTCCCTCCCTCCTTCTGTCTCTTCCTTGTTCCTTCTGGAATTCAGAATGACTGAGTTCAAATGCAAGCTCCACCACTTATTAGCTGTGTGACCCTAGAGGAGCTTCTTAACTTCTTTGAGCATTATTTTCCTCATTCAGAAAATGGGGATAGTCGTATTCCCCACAGAGATATTCATCTCACTGGATTGGTTTAAGAATGAAATATATGTACATATAAAATACTTAGAACAATGCCTGATATGAGGTAAGCACTCAAATAAGTGTTTGCTGATATTACTTTCTTTGACCTGTCCAATGAATGAATAACTAAATAATAATCAACATTTAATAACAATTCCTAACCCTGGAATCTAAGTTCAGCTTTGACTTAGAGACTTAGCTTTAGCTTAAGAGTGGTGTCTTGGATTTGGGCCCAACCCCTCCCCCATTCACTTGCCCAAATCCTTCTGCCTAGGGCGCTGCAACCAACATTCCATACCAGAATTTCAGTCATTTGACTTAAGACTTGTTCCCCCTTACAGCACAAATACCACATAAAGTCTTATCAATCATTTATAATGCCCCATTGAAGTAGTCCCAGACAACCCCAGCTGGAAATAATAATAACTCATATTTGTATGGCACTTTACAATTGACAAGGCACTCTCACCTACTCATGTTCTTTTTATCCTCAGAACAGTGCTATCTGTTGGGAGGAGCAAGCAGGACAGGGTCTGTCACCATTTCAGAGAGGAAAATACTGAGACCCACTGAGTTTAGGAGCCCAGTTTCCCACAGCTGGCCTGACATGGAGCCAGGGCTCATTTTCGAGTTTTGTGCTTTCTGGGTCCAAGTCCCTCTCACTCTACGCTGGTGACGTCACCTCTGAAACCCTCTTGCAGCAAAACAGGTCCTAGATGCCCTACGTGACTAATACAGGGTTGTAGAGGCTGGGGACTATGTTTCTATGTTAACAAGTTTAGAGACCTGGGGATGTTGAGGTGAAATGGAAATTTAGAGATGATTTGTGCAGGAACCCAGGATTGCAACCAGATTCACTGAGTTCACACCCAGCTCTGTCACTCACCGAGGCCCTGAGAAAGGCATTCAACTTCTTTTTTGTTTTTTTTTTTAAGGTTTTATTTATTTATTTGACAGAGGGAGAGCACACAAGCAGGAGTAACAGTAGAGGGAGAGGGAGAAGCAGGCTCCCCGCCGAGCACAGAGCCCGATGTGGGGCTCGATCCCAGGACCCTGGGATTATGATCTGAGCCAAAGGCAGAAGCTTAACCGAGTGAGCCACCCAGGCACCCAGGCATTCAACTTTTACGTGCTTTAACTTCATCACTTATAAAACAGGGATAACAGTAGTCATCCATAGATGTTCTGGGAGATCAAGGGAAAGTACTGGTTTACAGCACTTAGTTAATAATGTTTGTCACCATCGCTAACATGTTCAAGTCACAGCTGATAAGATTATAAGTTCATTGCCCTTCAAAGATGAGTAGGAAGAAGACCAGGAAATCACCTGGACCCACCTCCACACTTTTTAGGCAAGGACACTAAGATGCGGTGAGCCATAGTAACTTACACAGCTTGGCAAAGCAGAGACTGGAACCCAGACCCCTGAATCCCTAACTGGGACCTTCCACCATTTACTGTAAGCTGCATCCTCTTCAAGGTCTTTGGGAACATATTTCAGTCTTTCAACAAATATTTATGCCTAGCCCTGAAATAGCCACTTTAGAGGATTACAAACATTTATAATCTATTTGGATTGGCAAATGTCAAGTAATAACAGCATTTAAATCAGCGTTTAATCGGTAGAACAATTTGTATGAAGCCATCAGTGGAATGATGCATGAAGCATGTGGGAAAGGAAAGGGCTCCATTAATTAAATAATTTAGTGATTAACAGGCATTTTATTGAGTTCCTAATTTTGTCAGGCACTTGGCTAGGCATCAGAGATATGTAGTTTCCACTCTTAAGGACCCCACAGTTTACATGGAATGATAAATGTGTAAATAAATAATTTCAGCACACTCTTTTTAAGAACTCCACAAGAAAGATATTGACAAGAACTATGAAAGCATAGATGACTATAGGATCACCAAGAAGATTATTTCTAAGCTTGCCTTGGGAAGCAAAGGTCAAGGAAATAAAATGAGTTCTCAAGTACAAATAGGAGTTTGCCAGTGCAGAGTAGAAGCCAGTTAAGGAAGAGGAAGACAGAGGCTTTACAAAGGTCTGGACAAAGAGCCTGGCTCCTTACATAGGGAACTGGAAGATTGTTGTAAGGTTCAGGTTCGGGGTACAAGCTAGACTGTGTCAGGCAGAGTCAGGAGAAGCAGGTGAGGCCAAATCACAGAGCTCTGGACTACTAATCTTGGAGTTTGGATCCTATTGTGTAGAAAATGAGAAACTGGCCCACATTTTGAGTGGAAAAATAACCAGGGAAGATTGAAATGTTTTTCTTTGTTCCTGTGGAATTTTCTGATATTTCAACAATGAACATGGATTACTCTGATCATCAGAGGAAACATGGTATTTTGAAAGAATTCAGGGGCCACTCTGGTCTCAGTGTGGTGGGGGGCATTCAGAATCAAGAATGGAAACACAAAGCCTAGTTAGGAGGTTGTTGCAGCCCCTCAGAGGCAAATTATTGAGGAAATGGACCAAATTGGAGATGGAGGCAAATGAAGTTACCTGAGAGTATGAAAGGGAGAGACGGATGGGGAGGTGAATGTAGATGTCAGGTCACCCACGAGGAAGGGGTCCAGCATGACTTCTGGTTTAAGACTCAAGACAAGGGTCTACCAGCTGTCTTTGAGATTTTTGTCTTTCAGCTAGACTGAGAATGCTCCTAGGACAAAGACTTCTGTGTTCTGGGGTCTCTTCTCATATGTCATCCAGTGCCCTGCTCTTCTCTGTGCTGACAGACTTGAAAGTTGGGGGTTTAGGTAGACTTGATTTATCAGATAAAATAAAGGACACTCGGGGTGCCTGCGTGGCTCAGTAGCTAAGCATCTGCCTTCGGCTCAGGTCGAGCCCCGCATGGGACTCCCTGCTTCGCAGGAAGCCTGCTTCTCCCACTCCCACTCCCCCTGCTTGTGTTCCCTCTCTCACTGTGTCTCTCTCTGTCAAATAAATAAATAAAATCTTTAAAAAAAATAAGGACACTCAACTAAATTTGAATTTCCCATAAACAATAAATATTTTTTAGTATTAGTATGTCAAATGCAACATATGGGACATACTTATATTTTAAAATAATCATTGTTTATATGTAATTGAAATTTAACTGGGCATCCTGTATTTTTATTTGGTAAATCTGGCAACCCTAGTTCTGGGTGGGTGTGTGTGTGTGTGTGTGTGTGTGTGCAGTAGTCAGCGGGAACAGAGAGCTGCAGGGAAGTAACGGGGTATACAAGAGATTAAATGACCATAAGGAGCCTTCCCTTTCACAGAGGGGGCAGGAAGGGCACAAGAGACAAAAATTGGAGAATCATACTAATGGCGATAGAACAGAGTAACATAGAGCGAGACCTTCACAAGGTCTTCTTAATGCCTTCATTACATCTCTCAAAGCAAAAACCCCATAATACGGCTTCCTGTGTAAATTGCTCGTGGACAGAGAGTGTGCTGATTGGGGATAAGCCCTCCACAGGAACAGGAAGTAGAGGACATTATTTAGTGCATGAGTTTTGTGTTCAGACAGTCTGGGTTCAAGTTCTAGCTGCATGGCCTTGGGCAAATACTTACTCTTTTAATTTGTTTTCTTCATATATAAAGTGAAAAGAATAAAACCTACTTTAAGAATCATTTTAGAATTAAATGGATGTCCATGCAACGCCTAGAACCTATTAATAAGGAAATATTATTTTCTCATCATAATAATAATACCTCACCTTCAGAGACCACTTTAGTGTTTTCACATCCATTTTTTAATCATATTTACATAATAGCTCTGTGACACAGACAGTATAGGACGTGTTGATCCTGTAATACAGGTTTTTAAAAAAAATTAAGCAGCTTGGTTGGCCAAAGTCGCGATAGGGTTTTTGGTTAGTACCTGAACCAGGACCCCTGGTATTAGGACTAGAAGGGAAATGGGATCATCCAGTGATTATCAGCTCAAGGTGTCTGGAAATGTGAGGGCATATGTGACTGTCCCATGCCTAGAGGCTCTGCTGTCATTTAATGTTCTGGGTGCTAAACATTCTCTAAGTGCAGGACTGTCCTGGCCCCAGACACCAATAAACTCCCTATTGAAAGACACTGGCACTTCTGCCCCCTCCATCTGCAATGAAAAAAACTGAGGCCCAGTGTGGCTAAGTGACAGGTTCTTAGGAGCTTTCATATGGGACATGATCAAAAACAATTTGTCAAGTAAGAGATTAAAAAGGGAAATTAAAGAGAGCTCATTAAGGGAACTTTCTGCTTTCACTGCTCTGTGTGGTGAATGTGCTACCTGAGCATGGTTGGCATGGCTGTGGGAGGGAAAAGGCCACTGGGGGGGCCAGTCTGTGATGTACAGCTGCCCATGTGGCTAAGAGCAGTTCCCTCACTAACTCCCAAGACTCAGGCTCTCCCACTATGGTCTCCCATCTGGCACCCTGTGGCGCCTCTCACATAGATGGGCTGTGGACACAGAAGGAGCCTTCCAAATGCCTCTGAAGTAAGGCACTCATCCCAAGCAGTCAGACTTCCCAGACCTATGGCCCTCGGACCCTCGTGGTAAATGTGAGCATGGGAAGTGGGGGCTCAGGTGCCTGAGCAGGCCACCTGGCTGGACGGGAGGACTTGTTTCCTGAGGGGCACCTGGTGCACAGCTCACAGCTAGAAACGGTCTTAACTTGCATCTAGTCCCAAACCAACATTCTATAGATGAGGAAATAACAAACATGCAACGGTCCCCCTCTCACGATTTTACTACCTGTGCTACCGTGTGGGGCCATTTGCCTCATTTAACTCCCACACCAGCTCTGTGAGGTGGGTGTTTGCATTCCCACGGACACGAAAAGCAAGTGAAAGTACAGAGTATAAGTAAATGTACTAACGTCCAAAAGAGGGAAGTGGCTAGGTGGGCTATTGAATCAAGGTCCATCAGATGCGACCAGCAGGACCCCTCTGCTGCTTTCGGGAAGAAACGGAACACAGGAAAGGGACTTGACCCAAGAGGGCCCTCTGCCTAGAGGGACTAGCACCCAAGGGCCCCTTCTTGTGTCAGTGTGTTTTCTGCCAAGCCACACTCTGTCAGGCGTGGGTGTCAAGACAGAGCAGCGCGGTGTGAAAACCCCCCTGCCTCCCCTCGTGGTATGGGAGGTCGTCCAGAAACTTCCTTCCTAGCTCATTCCTCCCGGAGAAGCTGCAATGAGGATGTGATGTGACTACTAACCCCCTTCCCCGCCCCCCGGGGCTGGGGGCCTGGCCCCCCCACCCACCTCACCCGGGATCCGGAGCCACCGGACATCAAAGCAAAGGGAAGCGCATGCGGGAGGGGAGGCGCTGCGGGCCTGCCCGCCGCCCCTCGGAGCTGTGAACAGTGGCCGAGCCCCCCGCCCGCGCCCCTGCAGGTGTCGGCTGGCCCGGGGCGCCCCGCCCCCGCCCCGCCCCGCTCGCTGGCCGCTTTCATGTGGATCAAGGCCGGGAAGATGACAAGCCTCCTGACTGAGAGATACACGGAGACTTCGCTGGTGATTTATTGGCTTTCTGCACCTGACTAGAACCACTAGGCCTATCTGAGGAGGGAAATATATGGGCTTTCCTGACTCCAAGTGGCAGCCTCGGGGCGAGCATGTGATCTCAAGCTGGGCAGGGAACGCAGAGCTGTGCACCGGCCTGTGTGTTGTAAGCGGGCCCGGGTCATAAAAGTGTCAGCACGCGATATATCTCGTGCGGGGGATCCTCTCTGGGCTCTTGCCATCGCCTTCTCCCTGTGGCCGGCAGCCGTCGGGGGAGGCTGTGCCAGCCGCCTTAGCCCCAGCCTCATTCTTAACCGGGGGTGGCCCGGGGGTCGCAGTCCCTCCGCACGGCCGCCCCGCGCGATGCTGGGGTGGGGGCTGGTGGCAGCCACCGCGCACCCTGGCTCTTACAGCAGTGAGATGTCTCTCGCGATCACTCTGGCGCTGGGGACTTACGGACTCACACCTGCATGGGAATTCTGGAGCTCTCTCACTCCTTAGATGGGGGCATCTCAAGCAAATTACTTCATTCCCCTCTGTCTGTTCCCTCATCTGTGATAATGATTCACTCCGAATAGGATGAATATGATTCATTTAGGAGGTCAAGTGCCAACCCAGCTCTGAAGGATGCGGTTAGTGGGAAGCAGCTAGGAAAGGAGCAGTAAAGACCGCCTGTCTGGGCCACAGAAAGTGAGCAGGGAAGATGAGTCTGGGAGCCCATGGTAAGGATTTTCCTATTCTCTCACTGCTCTGACACCCAGTTGGCCATAGTATATTGGTGTACGTAACAGGGCTCCTGTTAAGGCAGCAATAAAAATCTACCTTTTCTTATATCTAGAAGTAGAGACTCCTGGTCATCTGGAGGATTTTTCCTGGGGGGAAGAAAAGTAACTTAAAGGCCCTTCTAGGTTATGTAAACATGGAGGCCTGTGGTGTTCTGACCTTAGGAGATAAGAGAACTTTCTGTTACTAGGGTGAGGTTGCAAATCTCTAAACCCTCTGGCATGCAAAGCCCTAAAGTGGAGGTGTATCCAATGGAGAGATGTATCCAATATCCAGTGGATACATTGGCAAATCCCATGTAACTGGAACATTACAGAATGTTCCAATTTGTAAGAAAAAAGAAAGAGCACAAGAACCTTCTGAGAGAAAAGATGCTAAAGCTGCCAACTGGTGCTTCCAAACATTTGAAAACAGGAAAGCCTGAGAGGGTGGACTGGGGTGCTCCCAACCAAGGTCTGTGGACAGAAAGGGATGTTTGGGCCACAGAAATAAAATGAACTGAAGGAAAAGGGCAGCCTGGGTCTGTAACCCCAGCTCAGTACAATAACCAAAAGAATTGCAGAAGAGGTCCGCTGATGATGACATGATATGGTGTGGCTGATGCTGGAAGCTTTTCCAGAACCACCTGTTCGGCACAGTGGTTGTGTACGGGGGGAAGATGGCTGAACACAAGAATGTGAACCTAAAATCTCTAGAACCAGGACAGGCGTGTGGGGCAACATTCCACCAGCCTGACCTGAGTTAGCTTCTCATCTGGCAATTCCAAGTTCAAGAGCATCATCAAGGGCAGCAAGATGAACAGCAGTAGTCAAGTGATCAGACTCCACGTCTTTATCTTTAAACTGTAGGTCCTCAGCATTCTCACGCAATTGAGGATGAGGATGGGGCAAAGAAGAGGACACTGGATTGGCTGTTCACATGGTAGGTGGGAAGGGGCTTGAAAAATAAGAGATTAAACTGCATTTGGACCCCAAGTTGGTGAAAAAAGTTTATGATTTTGATCAAGTCCAGTGTTTTTATTACTAATTGTTCTGTCCGCAGTTAGAGTATAGGCTTACTATTGGGCCCACAATACTCAAGAAATATTTGTTGGTTTTTCTTTCCTAGAACTCCATTCTGCTGTGATATTTGGAAATGGGCTAATTCTAAATTGTATTTGCAATATCTTTTTTAATGTCTAAATTGGCAATATACTTTACTCTTGTCAACTCATCGTCCCTCTTTCCTATATCCTGCCTTGGTCTTAGAAAAGAAAAACATTTTATAGGTAAATATTCTGTTGGATGGCTTCATATAGGTATTCAGGGAAGAGAAGGAAAGACTGAAGCAGGTAAAGTCACATCAGTAAAAGCTGTAATATGAAGTAGGCATGTATGAGATCAGTCCATAGCCCTCCCATGCCACCAAGCTAGGGGATGATCTGTTGTCCCTCCCCACACCCTGCCTCACTACCTCACTACCTCACTATAGGTCCACTGACAAGCAGGGCCAGCACCAGCCCCCAGTGCCCTTCTGGTGCATATTAGAAAAGGGGGCCCTTCTCCAGAGGGCCTGGTATCTTGCCAGGGAACGGGGCCTAGGGATCAGAACACAGGCTGAATTTCAGCCCCCCATGGGGTCCCTCTGCCGCACAACTGTATGGAAGACTCAGCCCTCGAGCCCTCAGCCTTCTGTAACCTGCCTTCCCTTTCCAGACCTCCATCGGGGCTCACTGTAGATACCTGGGGTCCAGAGCTGTAAGATTCCCAGCTCTGCCATCTCTAACCTGTGAGATCAGGGCTCATCAGTTCATCTTCCTGAGTTACTTTCCCCTTTTGCAAAGTGGAAATAAGGTTGCTTCCTTTGCAGGGCTCTTGTGAAGGAAAGGGGATTCCCACTGAGCAACGATCTGGATAGTCTAGGCTCATCCTTCATGTTTTAATGACAATCCCATTTTACAAGATGGAGGGTTAGGAGATAATTCCAAACCTTGAGTTGGAAGGGGCTTTAAGAGTAAGGGACAACAGGTAGTCAGGGCTTGCAGATGGCAGGACTTCTGCATGCCCAACAGAGCCCTGGCGTTCCCTCAGATCTTTCTGCCACGGGCTGCATGGCTACGTCCACACCTCAGCTGGCAGGGCCAAGGCTGGTGGCCTCCACTGAGAGCCTCCAAAGCAAGGCCAAGAGCTTGTTCCTCCCAGATTTTCCGACACTCAACACTCTCCATAGGCTTGTCACCAAGCAAGCCCCCAGTAAAGTCTGTAACACTGGGATGAGCTGAACTAGAACTGTGGTAATTGTCAGTGTTCCTTCATTCCATTGCAGATCCCACTGTCAGCTTGGAGAATTTCCCAGAAGATTTATTATGGGGCCTCTTCTTTGACTCCCATGAGTTGTGTGAACACAGTGACCCTCCTCATCTTTGTCCAGCCCATCCCTCCTGGACCATGGCTCATATAGTCCAAGAAGACAGTGATCCAGGAGAAGGTGCCAAGGCACACTCAGTTCTGGCAAATTCTTGGATACTCTGAAACTCTCACTTAGCATTCCAACAAGAATGGGAAAAAGATCTGGGGTCCAGAAAGGAGTCAAGGGAATGGTTTAATGTGTGATTTGAGGACACAAGCATCTGGAAGAGTGGCTTGGGACAATCTTCATGAACCCAGTTGTGAGGCGCGTCCCAGGGCCGTGTCATCGGCCTGACTCTCCAAGGTGCCAAGTTCCCCCAGCCTCCCCAGAAAAGCCAGTGTGTAGAGTAGAATGTCCGAGATGTGGGTTTTCCAGTGAGGCTGACTTGGGTTAGCCAGACTGAGGGTCATGTGACCCCTGTACAAGAAACCCAACACCTCTGTCCTCTGTTCTTCATATATTCACTTGCCTGCAATGTCCCAACAGTACCACAAAAATAACTATGTTTTTGTCCAGATGATAAAAAGACTGAATATTTACATAATACTTAATTTCCCCCAAAAGACATTTTTAGATTATCACAATATCTGAAAGGTTTTTTTTGTTTGTGCATGCTTTACAGACCTCTGTCTGTGGTAAATATCAATGAATCAATACATCAATGCTTTTAAATTCCAAAATAAATGAGTGTAAGTCACCTGATTTTTGTGTGTCCCCCGGATGGCAATCTAGATTCAACAGGGTCACAGTTCTGAACTCAGATTAGGCCCTGTGAAGTCTGAGAGCCTACGGTTGTCCCCTGGTTTCTAAACTACCGTGTTGGGTCAAAGATTTCAAGACATTTCTCCTCCTTTGCTTTTGATCACAGCTCCTTGATATTTTAGACATCTTCCACCAGGGGGCAGGAATCACAAAGATTAAAAATATTAAAGACCAAACAAAAGAACTTTCTACTGAGGAGGCCAATCTGTGGTGTGGGTCTCAGAGAAGAAAATCAGGAAATATGAGTATACTCCCTATTGGATCACTGATTCTCTACATGGAAATGGCAGATTTTTTTTGTACCAGGGCAAACTTTTTCTGTAAAAGGCCAGACGGTAAATATTTTAGAATTTGAAGGCCATACATACACTCTCTGTCTCAGCTCCTCATCTCTGTTCCTATAAAACTATTTACCAAAATAGGCAGCAAGCCAGATTTTTCTCCTGCTCTCTACCATCTGTGTCTCTGAGTGTAAAAATGGACATACTAAAACTTTTCCTCAGAGCTGAGGCTAGCTACAACTAAACATCTACCCTCATGCCAATCCAACCCTAAGGTCAGGTCTTAGAAAAAATCCTGGGAGTCGAGGGACAGAGAACGAGGCCAAATCGGGTGGAACCCCACAGTGAGGCCTGGGATAGCTGAGACCCGTGTAGCCCACCTCCAGTATAATGCTGGGGGCACACAACGGGCACTTTATTTTCTGAATAAACGATGATGTGATTCATGGATTATTTCTGGGAATGAGAGTTTGCTATTTAGTTGTTCAGAGTACTCTTCGGTCTCCAGGTCAGCCCCCAGCTTCACCATCCTATCCTACAATCAACCTTCTTTGCCAAAGTCAGTAGCGAGAGCAATTATCTGGGGCTATTAACTAATCAAATAGCAAACACAAACTACGTTGGGGACCAGTGCGCCCCCAACACACCCTGAATTCCTGCCTTCTCTGCCGCGATTATGTCCTATAGCCAGCACTTTCCCCTCCCCTGGGACCAGGGATGGTTGGGGAATTAGTAGCCACGTGACTCTGATGGTTTCTAAGACTGAGGGAGGGCCTGCCTGCCTCTGAGCATCTTAGAACCTCTTGTTCTTGTCGGCCCCACTGGTCAGTCCGGTTGCAACTGCACTCATGGTACCATAGCCAGGTTTGGAACTGAGCAGAAAAGGTCACTGAACAAAAGGAAGAGTCCCTCACCGTCTTCCATGACCCCTCCCTCACCTTTGTCTGAAAGGGAAGTCTAGCTTGAGGGCCGGGTGGGAGGGGGGGCGGACAGATTTCCGGCTCAGCCACATATTTCCAACATTACTTACTGCCATGACTTATCATCTGCAACTTGACATGTTCTCCGCACATGGGCATGTTGTACACATTAAGACATGCTTCCTGCATCAGGAGGTTTTCCCGGATCGGGGCTATTTTCCTGGTGCAGAACTGAAGACTGAATTGAGGTATTCAGATCGACCTCAACATCTATGGGTCTAGAGTAGGTTTGGAATGTTTTCTTCACTTTAGGGGTCTACCCCCACCCCAACATTCTAAGGAACAGCAGCAGGATTTATAACAAGGGCTCAAGCTGGCCCAGGAAGTGCTCCAAGCAGAGCCTGCCGTCCCTGCTGGGGGGGGTTATTGTCTCCCGGAAGGGCCCAGGCCTTAAGCCTGCCTTTCTCCTTCCCCTCCCACTAGGCCAAAGCTGTGGCCTGTGGCTGGCCGCTCACCTGGAGCGCCTCCGGTTGCTAAAGGGCTGGATGGAGACTCCGAGACAACCTGATGGATCATCTCATAAACAGAGCCCGCAGGAAGGAAAAGAAAATTATGCCAGCAGAATGCACTTATGAGAAATAGATATGTGCGGTGCAGGGAGAAATGCTTTGATATTAAAATTTTTGTAACTTAAAAAGGCATGAAAAATGATACCGACCACTAACTAATCAACATTCCTTTGCGAATGCAGCTTCAGTTCCTAACCAAAAACACATCCCTGCTATTGTCTTGTCTGGATCCAGATGCAAACATGATTAATTAAGTTTCGGGCGAGGAGTGGGAGGGGGATGGTTGGGATGGATGGCTTGCTGAGGATCATTTTTATGCACAGGCCCTGGGAGAATCCCCAAGGCTGGGGGCCTTACCCCACAAGGCAGGGCTTGCCTCCCTTGTGCTGATGGCCATGGGGTGCGGTAAGAAGGGGGTACCCAGACCTGCAGGGTCTCCTTAGAGCCCAAAAAGCTCTGCAGGCAGTAAGGAGGTGGTCCGATCCATGGCCACTGCCCAGCACAGCAGGGCAGAGAAGCAAAACCACAGGAGATGTCCTGTGGGGTGGCCTGGGCTGCGCTTCGCACACTGCTGCCAAGTAGTTTGGGATGGTGAGCAAGCTGCTGTGGCGTCTGCATTTGTGAAATGAAGAGCCCGATTAAATTTGCCTTAAAGTCTCTTACTTCTCTGGCTTTATATCTGGTGCCTGAGGACCCGCACTCATAGCAGGTGTTTCTCAGTTGGTCACCTTTAGGCAAAAAAGAAAGCCTGCTGGTGGGGGGCGGGGAAGTGTCTTCGGTGGGTGTCCCTGGTGCGGACGGCCGGACTGCAGACTCCGGCTGCCTGGCAGAGGCCGGCAGACTTGCTTTCTGATCACTGCTCTACCACACAGAGCCTAGGGACAGTGAGTAAGACACCTGAGTGCCCTGCATCTCAGCATCCCCATTAGAAAACAGACACACCAGGCCCAACTTTACCCAGGTGTCTCATGAAGCTGAGTGGTGCTAGTTGGTCCAAGGGGACAGTGACATGGTGCACAGTCTCGCCTTCTCCAGGAGCCTGCTCTCCAGTGGGAGCTATAGGTTGATGTGCACTGTAATTGAGTGACAAATGAGGCTAGAGCTAGAATGAGACTGTCTACATCCAGACAATCTCCCCCAGCATCTTAACTATTAGGCAAATTATAAACCTCCTTTGGCCCACATTGACGTCCTCTATAAAAGTGGGAATAATAATCCTAGAACATATCTCCTAAAATTATCATGATTATTAAGAGAGTTAAAACATGTAAAATGCTTACAATCATAACTGTCACATTCAGCAAGTGCTAAATATTATTGAGGGCTCCTCTAGGGCTTTGGGAACCCACGAAATGTCCCTTTAGTATGCACTCTGTTGTGTCTTCTCTCAAGGGAGAGTAAGTGGGGCTGCCCCAACCTTCAGCTTCACGGAGCAGGCACCTTCATTTACTCATTGGACGGATAGCACAGAGCACACGAGATGTATCAGGCCCTTGGCGAGGCTTTGGGGAGGTGACATTCTGTGGAGCTCCCAGCTTGGCTGAGTCCTGGGGTGACCAGCAAAGTACACAGTGGGTGCATTCCCTGCATAGTGAGCAAGAGCTTGTGAATGGGGGGACACAGTTTCATAAGGGCCTGCTGGCCCTCAAGGTGGTGCTGATGGCCAAGTGTAACACCAAAAACTTCTCATCAGACTTTAAGGCTCGAGAGTGGAGATTGGAGCCAGAGCCAAGGCTAGGGTTTAGTGAGCTATTATATTGGGAGTTCTGTTGCCTCCTTCCAAGGCCAACTGATTCCACTAGTATTCACCCCTTCTTGATGTTAGTTGGGAATGATCGATTTTTTTTAGATTACTAGCCACGCCCTGTCAAACATTAGAGCGATGAATTGCCCAATTCAAGTTCTGTAATTCTTCTCAATTACAGGGGAGAGAAGATGGCTTTCACATGTGTGTGATTTTGTCCCTGGGAGCATCTCCGAAATATGCAGCAGTCTCTTACCTCACTGAGAAGTCACTCTCAAAATATCATCTCTAATGTCTTCAGGTTTTCAAATGGGAGTTTATTATTCCCATTTCCCAGATGGAGTAACTGAGAACAGAGTCAGGAGAGAGTTGCTCAGGGACCCAGAAGCACAGGAGTTGGTGGCGGGGCTGAGGATGAATTCTTATTTCCTGCCTCACAATCCCTTGTAACCCAGGAATGACCTTTCTGGGCAACGTTAGAAATGCGAGCAAATGAAATGGAGAAGTTAGATTGCAGTCCCCTGGACCACATCCAGGACACTAAAATGAGTGTCCTGCTCCTATGAAATGCCTTCTAAAAATGATCTGCTGTTCTGAATGTAAGTTGAAATGAAGTAGGTCTTCCATGGAGGCCCCAAGGGAATCCCAGCCCATGGACAATGACTCTCAGTTGATGTCAACAAAGGTTGAGTCCCTGCAATGTGCAGGGATGGAAGTTTTATGAAAGAACCAAGATGAGAAGAAATTTCACTTGGAGGACGAGCATGAGGATGGCTACAGAGATAACCTTTCGGCCCCCGGCCTGTGTTTGAACCAGCCCTGCAGGTGTGTCCCACACTCCAGCTGACCTCTCAGGAAGCCTGAGGGCTGAGTGCCACCTGCAGCAGAGGCCAGAGCCTCCAATCCTCATTCTAGAGCTGCTCCTACTCCTCTCCAATTTCAAATGGCTCCCCATTTCAGTCTGCTTCTCCTGCCCTGGGACCTGGCTTTGGTGTTTGTGGTGTGGTTTCCCTGCTTTTTTTCTCAAGGCTTTGGGTATGGACTCAACTCCCAACACACGCATGCTCTCTCCCTCTCTCTCTTTCTCTCCCTCTCTCTCTCTGTCAGGAATCTGTGTCTTCATTTCCCTCTTTCATGACCATGCCCCAGCACTGAGGCCCTTGCCTGGGTGCCCAGACCTGGGGCCTGAGGCATGTATGGGGCATGTATGGGACAGGAGAGGGACTCCCAAGCAGAGTCCCGATATGAGGGTGATTCCTTTCTGGATTCAAGAGGCTTTGTAGAAGTGGCCCAAGGCCTCAGGCTGACCACTTGATTATCTCCCTGACTCAAGGTCTCACTAGTCCTTGAGCATCCCTGAGCTCCCCTGTGCTCCCCTGGGGGTGATTGTGCTCCCACCATGTCCAGGTCTGTGTCTGCACAGGCTCAGAGCCTCCCAGCCCCTGGGAGAGCCCTGTTCCCTCTCACCAACCACCGCCTGAGGTATAGATGCTTGGCTTCTCTGGAGCTGCATTGTGGGGGTGGTAAATCAGCAATACCTTCCACACGTGGGTGTATTGAGAATCAAGCCATGTGCTAAGGATTTTCCCACACTCTCTTTAATAGTCACACAAAGCCTGTGTGCTAGGCACATTTCCTACTTTATGAATGAGAAAACTGGGTGGCTCAGTGAGGTTATGAAAAAACACAACTCATGCAACTACTAAGTGATGGAATGACAAACTGAAAGACTAGTATGAAAACCCAGATGGGTCTGATCTAGAAGTTACATATCATTCAAAAACAAGAATGATATTGTTGTTGTTTTCAAAGAATTTATGATTTACCAGCGAGGATGAGAGAACTGGTTGGGTTTCTCAAAAAAGAAAAGAAAACAAAAAGAGAAATACCTCTTTACCATATGCATACTAGAAAATTCAGAAGCTTGCTCACATTCTTTCTATAAATGACTGCATTGGTTGAAGGTGGATTTAAGAGTGTAAAGTTGTGGTAAGTATTTGATGGATTTTAGTTCCATGGTGGAGGAAGTGAAAATGTGTACAGATAGGGATAAATGTTTGTTTGCCTTTCCAGCGTAGCAGACAGAAAACTCTATAAACAGACTTTGCCTAGGGCAGATGGGAAGGAACCAACCATGGAGAAATAGAGGATTTATAAGGGTATTTGTATTAGTCAGTTCAGGCCGCTATAACAAGATACCACAGATGGGGTGGCTTAAACCACAGAAATTTATTTTCTCACAGTTCTAGAGTCTGAAAGTCTGAGATTGAGGTGCCAGCCTGCTGTTTCTGATGAGATCTCTTCCTGACTTGTAGATGGCTGCTTTCTCATTGTATCCTCACAAGGCATAAAGAGAGGAGAGAGAGAGAGATTCCCACCCTCATGACCTCATCTACAGCTAATTGTCTCCCAAAGGCCCCATCTCCAAATACCATTGCACTGAGGGTTAGGGATTCAACATATGAATTTTGGCAGGATGCAGTTAAGTCCATAGCAAGTATATAAAATTATTTTGTCAAACATCAGACCACAGCTAAGTTTCTCCAAGTTTGTCTAAGGGTCTGCTATTTACTATTGGAATCTTATTTGATATAGCTTTGAATCCCAGAAAGTCACAGGACTATTCTCCTTGTGAATTACCTGTTTATGTTGGTGTCATTACCAGCCATTGTTTCAGCAGGATCACTTGAGTAATCTTGTCAGGATGTCTGGGAGGATAGTTAACTTTTCTCTTCCCACTTCATTTGCATGACCTTCAATAATAGGATAATTTAACTGGGTGGAAGATTTGGGGAAACTGTAGTTGAGATTTTAATGGGCTTTACAGATACTAAACCACTTTCAGAGACCTTACCTGACAATTTTTCTAACAACCTTGAGAGGGAAGTATTAGGATCCTTGTCTCTTTTGAAATGAGAAACCTTGGTACAAAGGGATTAAGTGCTCAAGGTCCCCTAATAATGAAGAGGCAGTGTCTGGACTCCACCCAGGTCTATCCATTCCATCTCCACTCCATCTCAGGTCAAGGCCAATACTCGTCTCCTTAAACCACAGTAGCCTTTTGGAGCAAACAAAACTCTTCGGGACTCCTCTTACTGGACAGCATGCTCCCTACTGGAATAAACACCAACCAGATATATAGGCAGCAATAGGAGACTGAGTATGGGATGACATGTATGGTAGCAAAGGACATGTTCTCCCAAGCATATCCTCACATACATCATTCGTTTGTACCCTCAATAGCTTCCGTAATCCAAGCACTGCAGAAACAGGGAGCAAAGACACCAAACTCCTTAGCTTCAGAAAGAATTATCCAGGCATAAGACAGAAAAAATGTGAAAGAAGCTGTGAGCAGGCAGCACCCATTTTTCCTGCCTTCCCTCCATTTCTGTCCTCCTCCACTTCTATGCCAACAGAGGAAACCCTCTAAGCTGAGCAGAGAGAGGAGAAATGAAGAGGAAATAAGAGGGTTAGGTGCAGCATAGAAGTTGTGCATCCTCCTAATCTGTCAAATCACAGGTGTGGGTGTGTCTGTAGGGGCACACAAAGGAACCTTTTTAAATTGGGGATCTGAGAATGGAGAAGAACTGTGCCTTGCTACCTACATGAAGTCCAGAGAGATTGCAAGCATAATCCATTGTTATGTATCAACAGTGGGGTAGCCAAATGCAATGGAGACAGACACTACCCTGAGTTTTCTATATCCCTAAAGGGGTACAGATGGCCATCTGAAAATACCCAAGGCTCCTGAGTGAAACACAAAAGATATCTTGGAGAGAGCAAGCCTTTGGGGACTTGGGACCAGCACAAGGGAACACCACATCAGAAGCATGCAGCCCATGCACAGGACCTCTGAAGTTCTGGAAGGATGGAGCTGTATCTTAGAGGATTGCTGGTGTGTGGAAGAGTGTCTTGGGTGGATACAGGACAGGGCACATCTGAAGCAGCGGGTCATCAGAGCCCCAAGGCAAGCCACGGCTGAGAAAACATAGGTACCCAGCCTACAACACCACATCGGCAGGTGTGATAGCAGCCAGTCAGTGGTTGGACAGCCCTCTCCCTACTGGAACAGAGACCAGCCAGGGATAAGAAGAAAGAGGGAGAAGGAAATCTTGCTGTGATTTGCTTATAACCCATAGTGGCTGGGAGATCACTGAATTTAACTGGGTTTACCCAAAAATAATTACATTAACTTTTCTGTATCTATTTGAATGAGGACTCAAGATAGAAAGTAAGGCTTGAAACAGGAAAAATAAAGAAAGGTACTTTTTTTGCCCACCTGAGTCTATGTTTTGTGACATGAATAGGCATTACATTAGCTTTTGTTTATGGTTATTGAGAGTTAATATTATAGGAAGTACTTTATACACATCATCTCATTTAATCATAACAACTCTGCGATGTTTGGGATTGGAGGGAAGAGTTTATCCAGGATAACATTTGTACCTTTGAATTTTAAACTCTGTGACTATATTGTTACCTAGGTAACAATAAATAAAATTAAATAATAAAACTGAAGTTCATGATTTTTATGACACATTATTCTAATCTCCATGTCCTCCCTGCACAAAAGCACACTGATGTTCACAAACCATTGAATTCCTTTCTCACCTCTTCTTTATAATTGTCCATAAAGCACTGACTTCTGAGACCCAGACTCTAGCTGGGCAACAGAGCAATCTTTTCCTTTAACACGGATGAGCAGGCAGTGTGGGCTGGGATGGCCTCCTGCCCTCATGAGCAAACCAGACCAGTAAATTTTCGAGATGCAGACCACTTCAAATGTCTAACGGACCTGAAGTTCTTTCTTTGGTGATTAAAAATATTGCATATTAACATTTGGGACCCCAGGCTTTGGACAGGGTGGGGCATGGAGGAGGTACACTGGAAGACCACATGCACTGGGGAAGGGAGGGCAGAAGAATATCCTTTCCTATCAAATCTCTGTTCTCCTCTAGACATATAGCCAGCCATCACCACTGGTTTCCTGTCAGGCTGCTCATGGTCTTGTAGGAAGAACAGATTCATTTGAACAAGGAACAGGAAATAAAATGGATGCCCTGTTTGAATGAAATCTTGGGGGTTAGATTTTTCATCACATACCTGACTGTGGGATGTCGGGAGAATTATTCTAAAACTCATTCTAGGAAGGGGAGGAAACACAATGATACTTCTAATTCCTTTCACCCATAACACTGACCATTTTCCAAATAGGAATCATGACACTTTCGTCAATATCTGTAACTATAAACTTCGGAAAATTAGGAAGAACATAGGAAAATGAAGGGAGGAAGAGAAGCATGATGGGACAGATGAGGTGGATTGATTGTGAGTGGTTTTCCTTTGTGCATGAAATTATCTGTGTCATCAATTCAGTGTACATTTATGGCTATATCTATTAATTTTCCAAAATCTCTTGCACATGGTATTATTGGAGAGCCCAGAATCTTATTTTTTAATCCTTCCCCCAATATCTCACCCACGAGAGTTCCAGGAGCTCACACAGTTGCAAAGAGGTTTGTAATTATTTTCTGGAAAGAAAACCTGGCATCCACCACAGTCACTGGTGGCCCTTCATGACTTCACAGCTACTCTTGACTTCTAATGCTGTGAAGACCTTGCCTAGGTCACTATAGTCCTCCATGCAAAGATTGCAACTCTTTCAAGCTCACCTTGCCTTGTTCAGCCATCAATCTCCAGAGCACACACTTTGATGCCTGAGCACTGTGTCTGGAGGTGCTCCCAGAATGGACCTTACCAGTCTGTGCCCAAACCACTCCCCAACACTGATAGCATCATTGGTCCCAATTCTCCACCTCTCCCTACATTCGTGTCCTTTGCCATGTATCTTGGGAGTTTCCGCCACTAAAGGGCAGAATATATTTCCCTGCCTCTTAAATTTGGATTTGTCCATGTGACTTACCTTGGCCAATAAAAAAAGAGCAAGTAACAGTGTGCCTGTTCTAAGACTAAGCCATAAGAAGCCTCATGCATTTTCACTAGTGGAATTGAGTTGAGCCACCCCAACCAAGGCCAGTCTAGATTAGCTAAGCTCCAACAAACCAGTATATACTTGTACAAGCCTATTGGAGATCAGCAGAACTATTAAGTTGAGCCCAGTATAGATCATTAAACCCTAGTCAACCAGCAGACTCCTGACCTAAATGGTGCTTATTGGTTTTTCTGCCAATATTCTGTGGTTATTATATAGAATTAGTGTGGTCCTTGTTAACTGACCCATGGATCATTGGCTTTGTGTTGAGTTCAGGCCATCAATCTCATTCCTCCTTTCCTCAGTATAATTTCATTTTTAGAGACTTCTCACATCTTTCCTATCCCTAGCCTTGGTTAGGGCTAACCAGGTCCACCTCTGGTGGATCACTATTAATTTGATCCTTGGGACACAAGGTTGAGATCTCAGAAGGTCCCTGAGATCCTTTTGCAAATAGTTGTAGACCCTTGCCAGAGCTTCCCTTTCCAAGGAGATAGGGAGTTTTATGAAGGCTCGAAACCCAGAAAAATTCAATTATTTCCTCTCTGAGAAAATTATAACCTGACCAGCCATCTGTTATGCAACTAACAGAGATTCCTCAGAATCTGCCTATACAGAGCTCTGGAAGCCTCTTTGGCTGGAAAAAAAGTCTCTGACAGTGCAGTGTATTATATAAACATAAGTCTTGGAGTGGCATCCAATTATGCATATAATTATAAGGTAATGATTTTATGAAGTAGTTTCACATTGAAGAAAACTGAATCATTGAAAGCCTATATATCTGCCCAATTTCAAACACCTAAGGAAAAACAGAGCCAGCATCAGAACGAAAATGTTCGAGTTTTCCATTCATGTTTCTGGACACTTAAACCATGCTGGGGTGGGGCACCTGGGTGGCTCAGTTGGTTGAGCATCCAACTCTTGGTTTTGGCTCAGGTTGTGATTCTCAGGGTGGTGGGATTGAGCCCCATGCTGCACTCCATGCTCAGTGGGGAGTTTGCTTAGGATTCTCTCCCTCTCCCTCAGTCCCTCGCCCCCTCAAATAAATAAATAAATCTTTAAAAAAAAAACATGCTGGGGTGTCTGAGGAAGCCCAATATAGAGCACACTCTTTTCTGTCCATGTTTCGTATAAATTAACTGGCAAATGGAGACAAAAATATGCTTTGTTTCTAATAGGGGCCAGGTTTGGAGGATAGGGCTGTCTTTTAGCTGAGAAGATCCACCAATGCTGGACCACAATAAAGAAAACGATCCCTCCCCTACAAAAACAGAATAAAATGCTTTGTCTATGTGAGCAACTTACTCCCAAGAGGAACATGGGTGGAACTGAGCCGAGCATGCCCAGATATATCAGTTAAGATACTCCATCCCCCCTTGGGGAAGTATGAGTAATGGACTGAAAGAGGAGTTACACTAAATGAGCTCCCTTTAACAAACAGAAACACCATGAATTGAGTAAAAATGTTCCTACAGTACATCAGATTTATCTGATCTCAATCTAAGTTAGGTTTCATTAGAAAAGCCCATATCTTCCACACATCCATAAAGCCAGATTGCTAGGTCTTCTGTCTCTACGTTAACAAAGACAGTAGTAATGTTTCAAATCTTGAACAAACCCTGAGGTACTGTGAAGTGGAGTAAGATGGAGTGTCTACTGAACCATCCTGAAATCACACCACCATATTCAACCATCCATTCTGCTTCTGTATAAAGTGGACCTGGCTAACTCTGCCTGACACAAGGAAAATTCTCTGTGTTTCATCAGTTTGTTAGACACTATTTTAATTCTAGTAAACTTGTAATTTTCCATCCCATCCCCACCTTCAAATGTAGCAATGTTCTTTTAGGCCCAAACTGGTTCATCTTCTTCTAGAAAATCATCTGTTAGAAGAATCTGGATCTTAAATAGCTTGCCGTTCTCTGCATATTCACAATACATTACCTATTCCAGCTATTTTTTAGCTCCTTGCAGCCAATTCATAAATGCACAACGAATGTTTAGAGAATAAGAATTGATAGATGGATTCTCCAAACTGTGGCAGCAAAGATCACCAATTGCCAAAGGCTTTTATAAAGTAGATGGAGAGCAGGAATGGTTCTCATCATATCCTGTCTCCACCATCTTGATTCATCTACAGTGAAAAAGTAGGAGGGTATGGTGCGGAAATGTGTGTGTGTGTGTGTGTGTGTGTGTTTGAGAGAGAGAGAGAGAGAGAGAGAGATTCAAATTGCATTTTTTGGCTACATCTCCAGTAAGATGATTAAAGAACTTTAGCTCTTTGCAACCAGTTCAGCCAAAAGTTTGAGTATGCTTTGCTTTCCAAATATGGTTCTCATTTGCTTTCAACCTCACTCATTTCTTATTATTTGTCTTTTAGAGAAAAAGGCAGCAAGAAAAATCAACCTTGGGCTTCGTTAATTAAGGCTTGCATTCTTGCTGGTATACTTCAGAAAGACAATCGGTTCCTTTTGCCCCACTCTCTGGAGAACCTTATAATGTGGTTCTATTCATTCATCAGGGCTCTGTACAGCTTTGTGGCCTGTCCAGGTTTGGTGGCCCCTAAATTCATTTTCATGTGGAATTGTGGACATTGTATTGGTGTATAAAACTAATGTTTCTCCCTGCAGCGCTCCAGCAAGCAACCACTAGGATAATTTCATAAATCTTCATTGGGAAGAAGCAGAAGCAAGGATTTTTATCTGACTTTGTGATTTCCATAATAAGGGAAAAGAAAAAAGGTAAGCATTAGATCTCTTAACCCCTACCCCAAACTGATCCAAATACCAAGCATTCTAGTTCTGATTCCCCATTTACTTGTTATGTGAAGTCCTGACCCATCTTATGCTCAGTCTCATTTTTCATGATAAACAAACAAACAAACAAAGCAGGGAACTTTGGGGTTATCTTCCAGAATGTGGAACCAGACAGAGTCAGGAGAGAAGTCATATATCTGCTTTCTCAAATCTCTTTTCCTCTTCACATTAATGCCTTCTGAAAAGAAGACTGATATGGTTCAGTCATTTTACCCAAGCCCCTTTTGTCATTTACACTAAAATAAAACTTTCAGGCTGGATTCCTTAGGTAAGAATGGATCCTAAAAGAAAGTTCTCTATCATAAATAGTGTCAACAGACACTATTCTGCTCAAGGCAATGGTGTGAGTGTTGTAGGGATTCAGAGATGAACTCACTGTGCCTACTAAGGGGTCCATAAACAGGACAGATATGGAACAGAAAAAGGAGATGTAGAAAGGGATGAGGGGGAAGGCAGATAAAACACACCCTTTTGTGAAGTTGAATCTCACTGTCTTTGGTTTAGTTGACTCTTCACACATCATCATAATTCTAAACTGCTTCTCCTCTAGTTCAGGATTCTTCTACACTGCCTCATTGCTTCCTAGGAACAGGGAAGCAAAATCAGCAAGAAAAAGAAATTCACAAAAATCAGTTGGCTGAAAACAAATGAGCCAAAAATTCAGTTTTGTAAAATCATTAATTTGTTAAATGATCAATTTACCAAACTAGTAATTACCAAAATTTTTTTCCTGTTAGCTACTTATAGAATTTATACCAATTCCTGTCAAATAAATAAATAAAATCTTTAAGGGCGCCTGGGTGGCTCAGATGGTTAAGCGTCTGCCTTCGGCTCAGGTCATGGTCCCAGGGTCCTGGGATCGAGTCCCGCATCGGGCTCCCTGCTCCTTGGGAGCCTGCTTCTCCCTCTGCCTCTCTCTCTCTCTGTCTCTCATGAATAAATAAATAAAATCTTTAAAAAAAAAAAAAGAATTTATACCAATTCATGTTGCTTGAATAGTTTCAACAAACTTGTGGAATTTTCCTAAATTTGGTTTCTTAGAGGCTTTGCCACATCCAGAGCCACTAGGTATCATAGAAGAATTCTATATATAAGAGAGCTTTATACATGTATAGCCTTGATGAAAGAGTGGTCCCCCACTTTCTGGGGTGTTTCAGTGCATAGCTTTGAGAAGGATGCCTAGGAAGCAATGAAGGGTGGTCATGTGGCCAGGTAGCAATACTAAATCAGCCAGGATCACGCATGAAAGGACAGATGTGGCAGCCCTCATAGGCAAGTGGGGTTAGACATGGAAGAATCCTAAATGTCAAGCATGTGAGTTTGAAATTCTCAGGAGGCTCTGAATGCACTAGAATTCTAGGCTCTGAGCACTAGAAAGACAAAAGTATAGAACACTTGCAACAGTGCATGCCACACAAAGGCACCCAAGACACACCTGTTGAATGAATAGCCCGCCTTAAGATATTCCATGTTTTTTTGCTTCAATTTTGCACTGATAAAAGTTCTGCTTTGATTAGGTAGGAGTCATAGCTGCATCTTTCTAATTGGAATATGGGACTATCAATGTTTGTGATATTATTTAATTAACATCATCATTATCACTTGATAAATAGTCATGCTGTAGAATGGAGCATGGAAAGTGCTGGACCTATGACTCAGAGGGTGACAGTTCAAAACTATCCTCTACTACTAACATTTAAAACCTAGGGGGAGGCGCGCCTGGGTGGCTCAGTCATTAAGCGTCTGCCTTCAGCTCAGGTCATGATCCCAGGGTTCTGCGATCAAGTCCCGCATCGGGCTCCCTGCTCAGCGGGGAGCCTGCTTCTCCTTCTCCCTCTGCCCCTGCTTGTGTCCGCTCTCTCACTGTCTCTCTCTGGCAAATAAATAAATAAAATCTTAAAAAAAAAAAAAAAAAACCTAGGGGGAGAGGAGGGTTTAAGATAGCAGTGTAGAAGGATCCTGAACTCACCTCATCCCAATAACACAACAAATCTACAAGTACATATGCAACACTTCCCTCAGAAAAGGACCTGAAAAGTAGCTGAACAGTGCCTCCGCAACAAAGGATAAAAGGGCCACAGTGAGACAGGTAGAAGAGGTGGAGACATGGTCTCCAGGCAAGAAACCACACCCCAGGCATAGCCACCCACAGTTGGGAGAGATCTCATACTACAGAGCTCATCTCTGAGGAGTGAGGGATTTGTGTCCCACATGAGGCACCTCAATCCTTGGGACCCATGCCAGAGAGATAAGCCCCCAAGTGTCTGGCCTTGTACACCAGTGGGGCTTATTTCCAGGAGTATCATAGGGCCATAAGAAACAGAAAATCTGCTCTTAAAAGGCTCACAAACAGACTCATTCACCCAGGAGCCCAGTACAAAAGAAACAGTTTGAAAGACACCTAGACCTAAGCAAAGGAGACTCATTTGCTTATCTAGAAACATCTGCAAGATAGACAAAGATCTGTTGGGACATTCTCCAGGGACTTAGGCATTGGTGGGTACAATTGTTGTACTCCTCACACCCTGCCCCCCAGCCTCCTAGCTCCAGTGGTAGTGCCCAGCCCCTGGGCACCACAGCCATTGCTTGCTCTGCCACAGGGACCAGCTGAGCTCCCCTCCCCCACACATCATGGCTGTGGCAGAGCAGGCCACAGCCAGCAGGCACATGCAGCCCACTCAGATGCCACTGAGCCCGTGGCCTGGTGGCCAGGGGGATTGTATTTCTGGGTCTGAAACAATCAGAGACCATTTTTAGCAAGCTACCACCCCCCGAGCACTGCACAAACAGCAGACTGAAACACACCCCCACTCTCCATGTGAAAAAGGCCTATTCCTTGTCCTAGAGTTCAGCCTGAGGGGCAGTTTCAGGTTTGCCCTACATCCAGAGATAACAGAGGTGCTCCCAGGGAATGTAGGTAGAAACACACCATATTAGCCCCCTCCCTTATCCTAACGACAGCTCACTGATAGCTCCCAAAAGGAGTTCATACACATATCTAAAGCCATGAGTTTTGCAACTGTCACCCAGGGCACACCTCCAGATCTTCTAGTCTGGAGGTCAGGCTAGTTTATAATTGCCAACCCACAGGACAGTACATCTTTGCATACTTAAAAAGCTGCTGCCTGAGGACCTGGTTTACAATTAGCCTGAAACTGGGCACTGTTTGTGATTCCTCCCTTTGGAACAGTGACAGGTCTTGGCACATCCTCAACAACTGGGACTTATCAAGGACAAATAAGGCTACTTAGACAATCACAACGGTCCAAGAAACAAAAAAAGCTAGGAAAAGTTTGAATGATAAGTTTCATCTCCTACTTAAGTCCACTCCTTCAAGACTAGGAGAAATAGTTGTTTTGCCTAATTCAGAGAAACAGAGAGTCAAGCAAAATGAGTAGACAGAAAAATATGCTCCAAATGAAAACAAGACAAAAGATCAGAAAAAGGACCTTAAAGAAACAGAAATAAGAAATCTACCCAATAGAGGTCAAAGTAATGGTCATAACAATGCTCACTGAACTCAGGAGAAGAAAGAATAAACACAGTCAGAACTTCAAAAAGGAGAAAGAAAAGATTGGAGAGCACCAAACAGAAATTGCAGAGCTGAAGAATATAATCGCTGAACTGAAAACTATGCTACGGTAGTTCAACAGCAAATTGCTGTTGGATGAAGCAGAAGAATGGTTTAATGACCTGGAAAACAGGGCAGTGGACATCACCTAAACAGGGCAGCAAAAAGAAAAAAGAATTTTAAAAAATAAAGATAGCTTAAGGTGTACATATATATATAATGTTATATGTGAACCTTATGGTAACCACAAAGCAAAAATTCATAGTAGATACACAAAAGAGAGTGAGAAAGAAATCTAAACATAACACTAAAGGAAATCACCAAACCACAAGGGAAGAGAGCAACAGAAGAAGAAAGGAACAGAGAGGAACTACAATAACAAACAGAAAACAAACAAAATGGTGATAAGTACATACCTATCAAAAACTACTTTAAATGTAAATGCACTAAATTCTCCGGTCAAAGGACATAGAATGACTAAATGGATTAAAAAAAAAAAAAAACAAAAAAAAAGACCAACCTATATGTTGCTTACAAGAGACTTGCTTCAAATCTAAGGACACACACAGACTGGAAGTAAAGGGATAGAAAAAGATGTTCCATGCAAATGGAAGTGAAAAAAAAGCTGGTGTAGCAGTAATTATATCAACCAAAATAAACTTTAAAACAAAGGCTGTAAGAATAAATAAAGAAGGGCATTATATGATTTTTTAAAAGTCAACATTGGGGTTCCTGGATGGCTCAGTTGTTAAGCATCTGCCTTCGGCTCAGGTCATGATCCCAGGGTCCTGGGATTGAGCCCTGCATCGGGCTCCCTGCTCAGTGAGAAGCCTGCTTCTCCCTCTCCCACTCCCCCTGCTTGTGTTCCCTCTCTTGCTGTGTCTCTGTCAAACAAATAAATAAAATCTTAAAAAAAAAAAAGTCAATCCAAAAAGTATATATAACACTTGTAAATATATATGCACCCAACATAGAAGCACCTAAATATATAAAGTGAATATTAACAGACCTAAAGGGAGAAATTGATGGCAATACAATAATAGTAGGGGACCTTAATACCCTACTTTCATCAATGGATGGATCATCCAGACAGAAAATCAAAAATGAAGCATCAACCATCTGATATTTTAGACCAGATGGACTTAATAGATATATACAGATATATACTGAAAATTTCATCCCAAAGCAGCAGAATACACATTCTTCTCAAGTGCATGTAGAACATTCTCCAGGATAGATCACATGTTAGGCCATAAAACACAACTCAATAAATTCAAGAAGATTGAAATCATATCAAGCATCATTTCTGACCACAATGGTGTAAAGCCAGACATCAATTATAGAAAAAAAACTGGACAAAATGGCAATTACGTGAAGATTAAACAACATGCTACTGAAGAACCATTAGGTCAACAAAAAAAATCAAAGGAGAAATTTTAAAAATACCCAGAGACAAATGAAAATGGAAATTCAACAGTACAAAATCTATGGGATACAGCAAAAGCTGTTTTAAGAGGGAAGTTTATAGCAAAACAGGCCTACAACAAGAAACAAGAAAAATCTCAAATAAACAATCTAACCATGCACCTAAGGGAACCAAAAAAAGAAGAAACAAACTCAAAGTTAATAGGATAAAGGAAATAATAAAGATCAGAGTGACATAAATGAAATAGAGACTAAAAGACAATTAGAAAAGTCAACAAAACTAAGAGCCAGTTCTCTGAAAAGATAAAGCTTTTCTCTGAAAAGGAAAATTGACAAACTTTTAACTAGACTCACCATGTAAAAAAAAGAGAGGGGTTAAGTAAATAAAATAAAAAATGAAAGAGGAAAAGTTACAATTGATATCACAGGAATACAAAGGATCATAAGAGACAACTAGAAACAATTATATGCCAAACAAATTGGACAAGCTAGAAGAAATGGATACATTCCTAGAAACATGCAATCTTCCAAGACTGAATCAGGAAGAAATAGAAAATCTGAATAGTCTGATTACTAGTAAGGAGATTGAATCAGTAATCAAAAACATCCCAAAAAACCAAAGTCCAGGACCAGATGGCTTCACTGGTGAATTCTAAGAAACATTCAAAGAAGATTTAATACCTATCCTTCTCGAACTCTTCCAAAAAATTAAAGAGGAAGGAATGTTTCCAAAACTCAGTTTACAAGGCCAGCATTACCCTGATATCAAAATCAGACAAGGAGAGCACAAAAAAAAGAAAATTACAGGCCAATATCCCTGATGAATATAGATGGAAAAAATCCTCAACAAAAATATTAGCAAACCGAAATCCATCATACATTAAAAGGATAATATGTAGTGATCAAGTGGGATTTATTCCAGAGATGCAAGGATGGTTCAACACCCACAAAGTGATCAACATGATATACCACATTAACACAATGAAGGATAAAAACCATATCATCATCTCAATACATGCAGAAAATGCATTCAACAAAACTCAACATCCATTTATGATAAAAACTCTCAACAAAGTGGGTATAGAAGGGAATGTTCCTTCATATAATAAAGTCCATACATGACAAACCCACAGCTAACATCATACTCGGTGGTGAAAAGCTGAAAGCTTTTCCTTTAAGGTCAGGAACAAGACAAGAATACCCACTCTCACCACTTTTATTTAACATAGTATTGAAAGTCCTAGCCATAGCAATTAGGCAAGAAAAAGAATAAAAGTCATCTAAATCAGAAAGGCAGAAGTAAAACTGTCACTATTTGCAGATGACATGACACTATACACAGAAAATCCTAAAGACTCTACCAAAAAGCAATTAGAACTAATAAATGAATTCAGTAAAGTTGCAGGATACAAAATCAATATACAGAAATTTGTTGCATTTCTATACACCAGTAATTAACTATCAGAAAGAGAAATTTTAAAAAACAATCCCATTTACAATTGCATCAAAAAGAATAAAATATCTAGAAACAAATTTAACCAAGAAGGTAAAAGACCTGTACACTGAAAACTATAAAGCATTGATGAAAGAAATTGAAGAAGATACAAATAAGTGGAAAGATCTTCCATGTTCATGGATTAGAAGACATTGTTAAAATGTCTGTCCTACCCAAAGCAATCTATAGATTCAATGCAACTCCTATCAATATCCTAATGGCATTTTTCACAGAATTAGAACAAATAATTCTAAAATTTCTATGGAGCTGCAAAAGACCCCAAATAGCCAAAGCAATCTTGAGAAAGAACAAAGCTAAAAGTATCATGCTCCCTGATTTCAAACTATACTATGAAGCTATAGTAATCAAAACATTGGCATTGTCATAAAAACAGACAAATAGACCATTGGAATAGAATACAGAGCCCAGAAACAAGCCCACACAAATATGGTAAATTAATTTAAGACAAAGGGGTCAAGAATATACAATGGGGAAAGGACAATTTCTTCAGTAAATGATGTTGAGAAAACTGGACAGCTACATGCAAAAGAATGAAACTAGACCACTATCCATACACTATACACAAAAATTAACTCAAAATGGATTAAAGACTGGAAGGTAAAACCTCAAACCATAAAATCTGTAGAAGGAAACATAAGTGGTAACCTCCTTGACATTGGTCTGAGCAATGTTTTTTTGGATCTAACTCCAAAAGAAAAAATTTAAAAATGAGACTATACCAAACTAAACAGCTCTTGCACAGTGAATGAAAGTATCAACAAAACAAAAAAGCAACCTATTGAATGAGAGAAGGTATTTGCAAATCATATATCCAATTAGGGGTTAATATCCAAAATATATATAAAGAACTAATACAATTCAATAATAAAAGCAAACAAACCTGATTTAAAAATGGGCAAAGGATCTAAATAGACATTTTTCCAAAGAAAACATGTAGATTGCCAACAGGCACATGAAGAGATGTTCAACATCACTAATTATCACAGAAACACAAATCAAAATCACAATGAGTTATCACCTCACACCTGTTAAAAGGGCTATAATCAAAAAGACAAGAAATAAGTGTTGGAAAGGATGTTGAGAAAAGGGAATCTTTATATACCATTGGTGGGAATGTAAATTGGTGCAGCCACTATGGAAAACTGTATGGAGATTCCTCAAAAAATTAAGAATAGAACTACCATATGATCCAGCAATTCCACTTCTGGGTATTTATCTGAAGAATATGAAAACACTAATTCAAAAAGATATATGCACCAGCATATATATGCAGCATTATTTACAATAGCCAAGCTATGGAAACAACCAAAGTGTCCATCAGTGGGTGAATGGATAAAGAAAATGGATAAAGAAATTGTGGTATATGTTCATAATGGAATATTACTCAGCCATTAAAAAGAAGGAAATCTTGCCATTTGTAACAATATGGATGGACCTTGAGAGTATTATGCTAAGCAAAATAAGTCAGTCCAAATACCATGTGATTTCACTTATATGTGGAATCTAAAAAAAACAAAACATATGAAGAAACAAAACAAAACAAAAACAAACTCACAGATACAGAAAACAGATTGGTGGTTTTTGGGGGAAGGAGATTGAGGGGGAGTGAAATGGATGAAGGGGTTCAATTATATGGTGATGGATGGTAACTATACTCAAGGTGATCACTTTGCAGTGTATACATATATCAAATTATAGTGTTGTAATAGTGTCTGAAACTTATATAATGTTATATACCAATTTTACATCAATAAAAATAATTTAAATATAAAACAAAACCTAGGGGAAAAAGCTATTTGGTATCTAAAAGTTAAGCTATTCAAAGGGTTATAAAAAACAATGTCTATAAATATTGTATGTCAATTATACCTCAATAAACAAACAAAAAGAAAGAAAAGAAAAAAAACCCTAATGTCTATAAAATATCAATTTCATTTTCTTATTCTCCAATCATTTGTGTATTGGGTCTTTATAAGCAAGAGAGTGAGAATGTTTAGAATGTGTTTAATTCCACTGAATTTGAACACTAAACACAAAGTACTAAGATCTTGGTATTAAACTGAGGTCTGCCTCTTCCTAGCTGTACACCCTTGAGTCAGCTTCTTATCCTTTCTGAGCCTCAGTTTCCTCAGCTGTAAAACCCATAACCCCTACCACAAAATGTTGTTCTGGAACTCAAAAGGCACAATCCCTATGAGATTTGAACGAGGTGCTCCTTCTCTGACCGCACTGATGGATTCTCAGAGTACCTTGTTTATTATTTGGAATTGGTAGGGTCCAACTGCCTTGCTTACTCTGCTAATAAAAATTATTAAAATAACTATAATTAAAAGGAAATTACATGGGAGATGTATTAAACCAGTAGATTTCCATGATCTTTGAACATTTCTCTCACTGCCCAGTTCTGCATGTCTTCCACCTGACTCGTGGGCTAAAGAGGCAAACACCTTCATGCTGCAGCTTCCACTGCCCCAGCTGCCCCCACCCCCACTTTCCCACCAGGCAGAGGGCCTCCTTCCTCTTTCTTTCCTGAACTGTCTGCCCCCAGTTCTTTTTGCTGTATGCTTGCCCCTCCCCTCTATCCTGAAATCCACAGTCCTCATGGAGAGCAGGGGCCTTGATAACCTCAGTTGTCTTTCTGCGGTCACCTCCTTTTGTCCCTCCTCTGGTGGAAAGGGACTCCTTTGGACTCCTTTTCATCTCTGCATCTTAGGAAACCCCTGGCCCCAATCAGTTAACTCATCTTATTCTCTTATGGCAAATTCTCCTCCCTCCATTGTCCACCCACTATTCCCAATGCTATTTTAGCTTCTAGTTCCAGGTCCAACTTCAACTACCTCTCTGAGGGTCGGGTTCTCATTTACATATATTTAAATAACATGTAAGTCACACATGTGGGAGTTACATATGTATTATATATAATACATACACATGAGCATATAGACATCCAACATAGCACTTGACACTTTGGAGGCCTTTGATTTTGCCTCTGTCTCATATTCTCTATCTACCTGTTCAATACAGTAGCCATCAGTTACATACGGCTATTTAAATTTTTTTTTTTTAAGATTTTTATTTATTTATTTGACAGAGAGAGACAAAGCGAGAGAAGGAACACAAGCAGGGGGAGTGGGAGAGGGAGAAGCAGGCTTCCCGCTGAGCAGAGAGCCCAACGTGGGGCTTGATCCCAGGACCCCGGGATCATGACCTGAGCAGACGCTTAATGACTGAGCCCCCCAGGCGCCCCCGGCTATTTAAATTTTAATTAATTCATGTTGAGTAAAATGTAAAATACAGCTCTTCGGTCACACTAGCCACATTTCAATGCTCAGTAGCCCACATGTGGCTGGTGGTTCTCGGGGAACATCACTAACTTTCTATTGGGCAGCATCCCTCCATCTCATTTGTCCAGTCTTTCTGTGTCTCTCCATATTATTATCACATCCTTAGGAACCCAGAGGGATCTATTTTCGTTTCTAGAAAGTACTCATTCTTGTTCGACTCCATTCAGCAAAACCCAAGACTAAGATGGGTCACAGCACAGGCAAGGCCTTATCCCAGGTTCTGGCTGGCACAGAATGGAGAAGACTGTTTTCCAGCAGTTAGAAGGAACTCCAGTTCACTGTTCCCCCTCACCGAGCTTCAGTCCCCGGCCTCCGCACTGGTGCTCGATACTCTGAGTGAATGGCAGCGATGACATGTTTAATGAAAGGTAAATATTTACGGTCAGTGTCCAGCAGATGTGCTCTGTGGGTGGGTGTGGGGACAGTTGGGTCAGCAAGGCCATCGGTGTAGATGCTGGATCCCGTCGTGGTCACCCTGTTTGTCACTTGCTATGCTGCTGTGTGCCTAAACTTGACCCTGTTGTTCTGAAATCAGAACAGGTAGGGAACCAAGCAGCTGAGATGGTGTGAGCAGGCATCCAACTCCCGGGGACAGCAGTGTGCTTGGACCTGGAAAAACATTCCTTGCGCTGCTTTTGGAAACTCCCAGAGCTGCACAGAAAGAGCCATCCAGTCTCCTGGGCTGTGGCTGGCATCTAGTGGAAAGACAGGGAAGCCCCTGGTGTGCAAAAGTACTTGGCCCTCACACAGGGAGAGTCCCATCCAGACCCCACTCTACACTGTGGGGTTTGCATTAGACACCCCAGCTTTAACCAGAGCTTTTTCCAGCAAACGGAGAAGCCATAGGAATGGAAAGATGTCGCTCCAGCTCACCCAGACAGCACCCACAGCATTGGTTCTCAGCACTATCAGACCCAACGCCCTCTTTTTGTGATATATAGTTCTTGCCCCCCGCTTACCATCCTATAATTAACTTCATAGGTAAAATATACCTACCTATGCACATTATTATAAAAAATCAATATAATGTCCTAACTGTAACATAAAGGTGAAACATAGTAGCATGTGACTTTTCAAAATGTGTTTCCATGGGTATATATTCACACATGAACAAACTAGAACATATAATTGGATCACATGCTTGCACCTACATAAAAGGATTGTGAACTTAAGAGAAGTAAGAACATCAGAAGCCACTCTCTACAAGAAATGCGGGAAAGTAAAAGAGCAAAAATACAGGTGCACACTAGAATAAAATCTTGTATTCCAATAAATCCTAACAGACCAACCTGGTTATTTGTATGTAATAAGATAAAAGGAAATCACTGTCATGGAAGAGAAAAGGATATGGGTTTTCCATTGGGATCAGTGAAGAATGAAAATGGGACACCAATTTCAGGAGGGAAGACACAAGGGATGATCGAGAATTCAGTAGAAGCCGGAACTCAGGAAGAACTGGAAAGAGATGCAGGCGCTGAGAATCCACGGAAGCACGGAGGGGAGGGCTGAGAATCCCCCACTCACGGAGGGTGGGAGCCAAAGCAAGCTTATCTGCTGTTTAGTGTTCAAAAGAGGGTGGCTCCATGTGACCCGGGTTACATATCACAGCCCAGTCACTGTTGCTGTCACCTTGTGAGCTTTATCAGTGGGACGTGGTGCCTAGTTCAACAGAGGTGGGCTGTCGATTGAGTGGCTCTGCCCTTTGAAAAAACTGCCATCTGGTTGGGGGCATCCTTGTGTGTCCCAAACCAGTAGCCTGCTTAACAATGAGGGTCCCGTTTACTGAGCACCCATGGTGATTGGTGCTTTACACACATTACCTGGTTCTTTTAACAACCTTGCAAGGTATTCTCTTGTTACCTTCACTTTACAGGGATGAAAACCCAAATTTGGAAAGTTAAGTAAATAACACAGTCAAGGGGCACCTGGGTGGCTCAGTCAGTTAAAGGGGTAAAGCGTCTGCCGTCGGCTCAGGTCCAGATCTGGCAGGTGTCCTTGGATCACACCATCCGGGCTCTGCTCAGTGGAGAGTCTGCTTTCCCTCCCCCTGCTCTTGCACATGCTGCTCTCTCTCTCTCTCAAATAAATAAATAAAATCTTAAAAAAAAAAAAGTAATTGGGGCACCTGGGTGGCTCAGTCTTTAGGCGTCTGTCTTGGGCTTGGGTCATGATCCTGGGGTCCTGGAATCGAGCCCCACGTTGGGCTCCCTGCTCAGCGGGAAGCCTGGTTCTCCCTCTCCCACATCCCCTGCTTGTGTTCCCTCTCTCTCTGTGTCTCTCTCTGTCAAATAAATCAATAAAATCTTAAAAAAAAAAAAAAGTAACACAGTCAGGCTTTTGATAGGATGTGGCAGTCAGGATTTGAATGCAGCTGTATCTCATTTGAATCTCACACCCACCGTAGCAGGAAGGAGGGGAGAAATAAGAATTATTGTTCCCACTTTGGTTTTGCGTGACCTGACGCCGAGAGAAGTGACGTGACTCACCAAATGCCACGTAGCTGGCATGCCATGTCCCTATCCTGACAGCAAAGTCTCTATCTTCCACAGTACTTAATGTATTATCTTGAGATCTTTACTTCATATCTTATTTTAGGGATCTCAGAAATCAGCCGCAATCTTCAGCAAATTAAAGTCAACTCTACTGGAAGGATATGAGCATGGTAAATCATCAACTGTTTCATAACAGACCAGAAATTTAAATGTCATTTAGGGCATTTAGTTAAGATCTGTGCTCAGTATGGGAACAATTAGCTAACGGACTGCAAATAAATTTCTCTGATTACCCAGGAATGGGGTAGTGACTTGCTGTAAAGGCACTCTTCAATTTGAGGGTGATCTGGCCTGAACATCTGTCATCAGATTGGTTGGGTTTGATCCTGCATGGTGGGCTGAGCTGTATTGCCTTCCTCCTTTATTGCTCCTTGGACATCCTTCCTAATTTTGCATGCTGTGTCTAAGGTCCCAGTGAGGGGAAAACCCTTTTCCTAACAAGGGTACTAAAGTATGAAGCATCTCCAAGGAAAAGAACACTCAGAAATCTGTTTCTGAGACCCAATGTTATGGTTCTTTGAACTGTTCTAAGAGGTGACTATGCGCTAACAGAACAAACTTATGCCAAGCCAAAGAACTAAAAATTTCATATTCTGGGCTTGGGAATGTGAAATGGTATGACCACTTGGAAGAAGTTTTTCTAACAAAGGTAAAAATATAACTACTCTGTTACTCAGCAGTTTTACTTTGGGGCATCTATCCAAGAGAAATAAAAACGTGTTCACAAAAAGAATAGTATAGTGGGGCACCTGGCTGGCTCAGTCGGAAGAGCACGTGACTCTTGATCTCGGGTTTTGAGTTCAATCCCCATGTTGGGTGTAGAGATTACTTAAAAATAAAGTCTTTAAAAAAAAGACTTGTGTAGGAGAGTTCATAGCACTTCTATTCATAGTAACCCCCAAACTGGTAACAACCCAAATGCCCACCTACAGGGTAATGAATAAACAAATTTGAGTTCTGCTAACATAATAGAACAACACTAAGCAATGAAAAAAGAATAAACTACTCATACAAGCAGCAACATAGATGAATCTCAAAAGCATTTTGTTGAGTGAAAGAAGCTAAACATGCATAAATAATCATTTAATGGCTTCCCATAAATTAAAGTTCTAGAACAGGCAAAACTAAGCCACAGTGATAGAAATCAGAACAGAGATCATTGCTGTGGGTGGGAGGGCATTGACTGGGAAGAAACAGGAAATTTTCTGTGGTGGAAATATCCAACATCTTGATTGTGTCAGAGGTTATACCGGTTTTGTCAAAATTCATCAAACTGTACATTTAAAATGAGTTCGTTTTATTATGTGTAAATTATACTAAAACTTAAAAAAGTGAGACCTAAGATGGTTTCAGCAACTGGGAGACCATAACTGTGTCTATTTCTGCTCCTGCCTTCTCCTGCATTTCTTTTCTCATGCCTCAGATTTTGAGTGACCAAGAATCATACAGTGGAAATAATTAGGGTTGAGAACCTGGGGCGATGGGGTAGAACTGTAGCTTAATGTTTAAAATTATAGTCAACCAGGATTCTAGGAAGTAGATCTGGTTTGTGGATCAAATAGGCTTGAGCACAACCAATGCTTGCTGCCAGCTCCCAGCAAAGTATAGGAATAGCCAGGCAGCATGATCACAGAGCCTGAATTTCCCTACTTCAAGGAATGAACCTTGAGTGCACACAGAATACTTTCAAGGAAAGAAGACTTGCAAATTCAATGTATCCAGGGGGAAGAAGAAGGGCAGTTTCAGGCAGCTGCTTTCCAGAGGCACCAAAAACTCCTCTTACCCTTAGTGGTATGGCAGGCCTAGTGGGTCCATTTGAGCCCAAGGTAGCTCACTCAGCATTCACAATGGCGGACTCCAGGGGGAGTCAGCGGTGTGGCGGTATGTGCGCAAGGAGCTGGAGGGCTGATCGGAATCTTGGGACTTAAAAAAGCTGACTGTATCAACAGAATGTGTGATCACTTGGAATTCGGCCCCTGAATCTACTCTTGTCATTGCAAGTTCAGAAATGTGAACCTCAGTCAGCAGTCCAGAAACCAAAGATATCCTGACCTTTGCATTAAATTGGCCCTACTCTTCTGGTGCGACCCGTAGTAGAAAGGAAAAAAAGGAGGGTGAAATAGGTAAAAATGGGAATGAATGAGGCTGGCTGCATGCTCTGCCTGTTTCTTTGAGCATTCAGGTTGTAACACCTGTTTCCTAACTCTACAACAAACTATCGTCCTGTGCCTGTCACAGGCCAGGCCCTACGCTGGGCAGTGGGATTCCAGAGTCAATACAACATGGTTTCTGGCCTCAAGGAACTCAAAATTCTGCAAAAGCCACCACCATAATGGACCCCCTGGAGTAGAGTGTGACAAGTTTCACACACTCACACACACACACACACACACACACAGAGTCAGCTCTGTCTAGGAGACTGGGGAAGGCTTCATGGATGGGGAGACACATCAACCCAGTCTTACGGACAAGTAGGAGCAATGAGAATATTCCAGAAAGAAGGAACAGCAAGTACAAGGCAGAGGCATGAAAACCATGTGTTTTGGTGCAAATAGAGGAAAACGTTAGTCACCTTGGAAGAGAGGATGCTCCTTAGCTCCGTGATCAGATTCAAAATGTCCCCAAAACACTGTAGTAGATTCAAACTTGAGAATCTACTTTCAACCAGATTCAAGCTATGAATCAAGTGATGAGACCTATATGTTTTATCTGTTACGAGACCCTTAAAAGCATTCACTCATTTACTTCTCATTAAAGTGTGGGAAATGTTATAGGAAACTGAAATATAGAGAAATTAAGTGGCCACAGATTTGAGCTCGGGCATTATGCTCCAGGGGCTGGGTTCCTAACCCCTGCACTAATGTCCCCTGGAAGGGAAGGACACCATCCAAGATTGGAAAATGGCAATGGAAAGTCTGGATCAGGGGACAGTGACCAGGCCAGGTGTTGGGGGAGCTGACCCTAGGCATGGCCTAGAGGCTGATTGTGGAGGAGTGAAAATTGCTATGGAATTTCCAGATCCCAGAGTATGGGCCCTTTGAAAAGCATTTCTGAGGTCACACTGCCATCTAGTGGTAACACAACAAGTAGCAATTACTCTCCAAGCAAACGCAGTATAGAGGAGCGAGTGGGGAAGATATAACAAATCTGCAGGAAAGTGATTTTTTTGCTCCAACCACAGATCCTAAAAGATAGACAAATCCCACTGCCATGGATCCACAGAATTGCCTACAATCTCCACATGCCACCGAATGGTGGCTGAAGGCTAGAGTCAAATCCCTACTCTGCTCCTTAGGGAAGAAAGGGCAAGTTAATAACTTCATTTTCTCTTCTGAAAAGATGGGGAAAATAGTATCTGCCCATATGGCTGCAGGTGAGGATCGAGAAAAATAATGCAGGCAATATGTCAGGCCCGTTGTAAGCACTTAATAAATGTTCACTGTTGTTACACTACTAAGGAGATGTGACAAGAGCTGGGGCAGGCCCACACGGAAGGACCGGGACAAATTATTTTTAAATTATTGACCTTCAGTAAACATCCCCAGACAAGCCTTTCCTTTACAACACAGATGCTTTTGTAATTCTCCACCTGAAATCACCTGCTCCCTTTCTGAAACCATCTTTGACGAATTGGGAACCTATATGGCTTGGGAGCATAGAAGCAACTATTTTATTTTGAAGTTTTAATTGTGTAATCAACTCACTCAAATTTGAGATGACTTTGCAAAACCCACAAAGTCCATTTCAAGATTAACCTTGTGCTGGCCTGGTTGCTCATTTACTTCCAAGCTGGAAAATTAACTTATCACCTTGAACTGCTTCTGAACTCAAGGAGTTGTGGGTAGTGACCTGTTTCCTGCCACATCCAGCAGTAAGCCAGGTTTTCAACAGCTGCCTCTGGACACCACTCTCCCCAGGGACTGAAGACGCTAGCATCAGGTTTGTTCCTGGGTATCTTCTGTGCACTTGAAAGGGGGAAGCAGATCACATGGCAAGAGGTCTGGAAGAGAGGTCGGAGACTGCGTGGGCATTAGAGGTGGTGATTGTGAGTTTTCAAGGGGAGCGATGTGGCCAAAAGGGGCTGTATAGAGACAGGTCAAGGGACACTGAGGGGACTGGCAAAGGAAGGTTTTGCTTCAAAGACACTACAGAGAAGGTTATGCCTAGCAAAGTTAAGTCTTAGAAACCACTCAATGGAATATTTATGGGTGTCCTTAAGAGGGAAAAGCCCCAGCCCTCGGGGATGTACACTGTAACTTGACCATTGCTTCCTGACTACTGGCAGGAGAAACCAGTGACATGGCTATCACTTTCAAAAGGCAGAGAAGTTAACTTTTCTCAAACAATTGGACTGGGGTAGTTTCTTTGAGAAATAAGCTTGCATGGAACTAGGTACCAATTCCTTCCAATGCAGAGCCTTCCGGGATTGCGATTGGGTAAAACCGAATCTGTAGATCAATCTGGAGGAAACTGCCCAAGAACCATGATCGAGTCAGTGTGGTATTGGTATAAAGATAGACAAATAGATCAGTGGAACAAAATAGAGAGTCTTGAAATAGAATCAAAGGAGAAATGACTTTCTGCGTTCTCCTATCTCCAAACAGGAAGCAAAAGTCCCCAAACTTTACTCTTAACCATTAGGCTATTCTGCATTTTATAGGATCCTTTCATTTGTACAAGATCTCTAAGATAGTCACTTCCTCACTTTATGGATAAGCTGAGAATTGGAGCTTGTCTAAACTAGATGGGGTAGAACGTCATCTATGGATGTTACTTGAGAAGCAATGGGAATATTCCTAAATCCCCTGATAACTTCCCCCAGGAAAGGACTCCTGTTACACTCTATGCCATAGCAACTAACAGAGAATGAGCTATTAAAGTCTGTCTTCTTTGACTATAAGCTTCTTGAGAGCAGAGATTGACATCCTAAAAGGTTTTTTTTTAATATCTTTATTGTTCGGCACAATGCCTGGTTATGTATATATTAGTTAAGTTTGGCTGTGCTGTCGTAGAGAATAAACCCTAAGGTCTTCGTGAGTTAATACATGAGTATTTATTTTTTGTTCAGACAAAATCAGCTGATCTCCAGGGCTACTCCTGTCCAAATGGTGACTCAGGGACCAAAGCTGCCCTTATCTTAGAGCTATGCCTTCTGGGGAGCACGGCCTCCACTTTGTTGTAGCCCAAAGAAGAGGAAGATGAAGGGCCGCACCTCAGTTCTTAAATTCCTGGCCCAGGATTTAACATGTTACTCCCCCCTAGCCCACTGGCCAGCACGGGTCGCAGAGCCCTGCCTATCTCTTAGCAACTGGGAGATGTCAGGGAGCATACGAGGAGCAGTAAAGTTCTCTGCCTTCCTGGCTGACTGCGTGTACTCGGTAAGTCATGTTGGATAAACTAACGAGTAGACCTGACACAGGGGCTAAATTATGCTAGCACAGAACTGAAGCAACTTGCAACCTCCAGAGCCTCAGATGAGAACGCACATGTCATCGACAAGGGGAATAATGCACATGAAGCTACCATTTATTGAGGACTACTCTACACGAGGCCCTGTTCTAGGAATTTTACATGGGCTATAGTGTTTAGTCCTCACAAGGGCCCTATGGGATGGGCCTTAATATTCTTCTTTCACGAACCACTTTTTCACAAAACCGCGGTGAGCAAGTAGCAGAGCTGAGGTTTGAGCCAAGTGGGTCAAGTTACAAAGCTTAGGAGGGTCTATCTTCTTGACTCCACGGACTCCCTCAGCTATTAATGCCTTAGGGAACATCATTAGCAGCTGAAAGCAATACCCTTCAGAAAGACAATCGGGAGTCACAGCCCTAGTGAGAGAGGTGCTAGGAGGAAGGCAAAGAGAGACAGGGCTCCATTCCATAGCTGGTCTTCTCCATTTCTAATGGCTCTCTGCCTTTTCTCATCTCTCTCCTGCTACCTCCTCCTAGGGCCTACCACTCTCAGACAGAAATGCACCTACAAGACCTAAAGTCAGTGGTGAAAAAAATAAGAGTTCAGAGTGTTCTGAACATTCGTGTAGTTTGCGATGTTTGTTTCACACACGCCGTCTGTTTGAGCAAATGAAGAGGCAGGGGCAGTGATCTCCACCCAGAACACCTTTCCCAAAAGCCTAGATTGTGTGGGAATTGGCCAAGCTCACTTTATGCAGCTCTCCCAACCCTGTAAGACAGAGACCCGAATGTCTCCTAATGCGCCACTAAGTACTCCATCCCAGCTCAACTACATCCACAGCAAGTCAGAAGGATTCCTGGTCAGCTTTGCTACTCTCATCGTGTGCACATAGATAATTCACCTGGCTTCTCTGGGTTTTAACTTTTTCATCTATAAAATGGGATTGTTGCACATCTACACTCTGATCACTGTCTCCCTGGGTTATTGTGGGCATCTAATGGAATAATATATGGAAGAGTGCTTTTAGATTGCTAAAATGGCTTACCTGCTTAACTGGTTATTGTTTATGACCAGCCAAATAATGAAATTTTCTTACTTTCTGATTGAGTTGCAGCTTGTTGAGGGAACCTGTCGAGCAAAGCTACATATGCCCATGGCATTTAAATGCCAACTCTCTCATTCTAGAAACCACACTTGGCTGTACGCATTTGCTTTTTTTTATGATGCTTAAGAGCCAGGACGTGGAAGGCAGAACATATTACCACATGTGTGATGTGGGGCAAAGTACTAATTAACGAATCTCTCTGAACTTCAGGTTTCTCACGTGTGAAAAGGGGATAGTGACATTTGTGTTTAGAAATTATTATAAGGGTTGAAATAGTAATGCACATAAAAAGATCTACATGGTGCATGTAGCATCATAAAGCACTTGATAAACGGCTGCGATTTTACTGTCATTTTATTATCAAGGAGCCATCATGTTGTCTCCAAGGGTCTTTGTGTAATCAAATTATTCCACTGCTCAACAGAATTAGAGAATCCCCAACCTTTCAAAACACCGTATGAGTACTTGGATCAGTGTCTGCCACTACGCCCCAAACAGTCTCCAACGCCCCTCTGGAAAGCGCACAACTGACAACATGGCTGTGCTCCATGGAAGTTATTTGTTTGGAACTCAACACATATTTTCCCACAGAAAGAACACTACTAAAATAGTGGTTGCGTTCCCAGGTCACTGGAAATACCCACTTGATTTGCAAAGTAGCAGAAAATCGGCATATTTGCGATGCAAAAGAGCATAAAGCAATGCTGTTGCATTGCTAGTCATAGGCTGAAACTGAAAACCAAGAAAATTATGTAATACAGAGTTTCTTTTACTTTTCATAAATGGTGGAGATGAGGGAAAGCGGGCTTAATTAGAGGAGGAGAGAATAAGTAAAGAATCTTAACTTTTTTTTTTTAACATTTTTGTTCTTAATCCAAGAGACTACATAACACTAATCTCATCCACCACAGTGGAGTTATTTTTGGTTTGCAAAAGGAAAAGGGAAAGAAATGGGAAAGATCCTGGAAAGGGAAGCAGAGGTAAGAAAGACTTCCCGGGGTGGGGAGGGGGGAGAAATCCGTCAGTGGTTTGGATAAACTGAGGAAGAAGGAAGAAGCATACACGTGTAGTAAGACGGATTCCCAGGGTCCGGGAGCAGGGAACACAGGTTGGGTGAGAGCCCGCACCCTATTGTAGAAGGGAAGGGGTGCCGTGACCCATCAAACAGTTCCCCACTGAAGCCACAAGGTGGCGCTACAGGGCCAGAGCAGCTTGTAGAAAAAGAGACCTCAAGGTTGGAGGGGCAAGAGGGAAGGAAGGCTGTGAGTACCCAGCTACTCGGTGTTAGGAAATAAGCCCAAATGATGTGCTGGTTCCCTGTCCTGAACTTTACTGCCACGAAGTAAATGGTGGACTAGAATGTTAACATGGCCTCATCTAAATGAGGTCTTTTCATTGGCTGGCCAGGGAGGCACAGAATATGAAGGTCCTCAAGGACCTCAGCCCAACCTTTAATTTCTTTTTTTTTGTTTTGTTTTTTTTTTCCAACCTTTAATTTCTGATGGCTTCAAACCTGGTGGAAGTTAAAAAGAAATCTATAAAAACCAAGAGTTTTCAAATGACAGACTGAGGTCCAGGGAGAGGAAGTAACTTGCCTAAGCTCATATAACTCAAGTGTCAGTAAGCTCCCCAAAGCAGGCTGCCTCTCCTGCTAGTGCCATCACTAGTCCCCTGACCACTTCACTGGTCCAGTGTGTGCCCTACCTCCAACCTCAGCCCTTCTGGCTGATATCGGCTAACCGAGTTGGGTCAGAAGGAGTAGAGGAGGACCTGGAATGATGAAATCCAGCGTAGATCAATCTCTGGAAGCCTTATGATTTTTTTGTTTGTTTTAAGATTTTATTTGCAAGCAATCTTTACACCCAATATGGGGCTCGAACTCACAACCCTGAGATCAAGAGTCTCCTGCTCCACCGAGTGAGCCAGCCAGGAGGTCCTGGAAGCCTTAGGTTTATGCTGAGAAGCTAGTTCTCAAATAAGGAGCAGTGAATTCAGGTACCATAGCCAGGCTATCCAGGGGAAATTGCAAGAGTCTCCTAGTATATCAGCAAGAGCACTGACTGTGGAGACAGAAGACCTAGGTTTATTTTAAATTCGGCTATGGTGTAAGCTTGCACACATTTCTCCCGCTCTCTGATGCCGCTCTTACTGTCTTCTAATCCTCTGTGGTCTTGTGGCCTAAGGAGGTGGGGCAGTGGGTAGCTGATGACCTAATTAGGCCACAATAGCTCCAGGGCAGGCATATCCCTAATATAAATGTGCTTCCCCTCAGAACCTCAAAGACTCCTTCAACTCGTGATAAACAAAGCTTCTGGGGTAAAACAAAGGCATGAGTCATTCCCCATCATTCCTGCAGAAGAGGTTCTGAAGAACCGGAACATCCTACTCCTCGCGGTGGAACATGAGGACAGGTCAAGAGAAGTTTAATTACTGAAAAGAAAAACCAACTAATGGGAGTAGTGGAGGGGTGGTAGGCTGAAGAAGAGAGATGATTATTACACAAAACAGAATAAAAATTTTCTTAAATGGGCATCATGGCCTGGAAGGGGTCCTGAGTCCTCGATTCATACCGTGTGAGGGCTCAGGAGAAAGACCAGAACTGATCCCGGGCTGATAGAAACCCAAGTCAATTCTCAGCAGCATTTGACTAGGCTGGTGGCTGTCAGACCCACACTGGGCCCCTTGTTCCCTCGCTCCCACACGAATGTAATCCTTGGCTCCTTAGGCCACCCCAGTGTTACGGACACTCTGATTGATATCTGCCCAGATGTGCCTAGAAATCCAACTCCTTTACCCTGACCTTTCCCCCCATTTGGAGGACTCTCTAGGAGTTCATGAGCCTCAGCACGTCTTCTCTGGTCCTGACACTGACTGTGGCCCCAGCCCTGGACTCCCCCTCCCTCTGCCACCACACATTCCACTACCAGGGCCTCCTCCTGCTGCCATGTCTCCCCTCCCATTGCTACAGTCATGGCTGTAGGCTTTGCAGCCACTCTCCTTGGGGCTGTCACGGCATATGCAGTGATTAAAGCACTCTCAGCCAACCTTGAACAGTGTGATCCCTCAGACAAGGTCCCCAAAGCGTAGCCTTGATGTTATCTCTCCCACTCCATTGAGAAACTTGGCATAAGTTCCCAGGCGACCAGGCCAGAGGGTCTTCAAGGACACCACCTTTCATCATCAAACACTTGCACCTGGAGCTGGATCCTCAGAAGCAGCCTTTGCTTCCCCTTGTATCTCAACGACCTGCCCTGTGATTTCCGCCCTGACCTTTTTTACTGAACACCTTGGGGTTTCTCACACAAGTGGAAGCTCTGATAAACCAGATTCCTAAAGTGACACCAACATGAATTATGAGTCATCTAAAGTCTTCAAAGACAGACAACTTGTTTATCTAGCCTAATTGCGTTAGATCAAATGGCAATTTTGAAGAAAAGGTCTGCCCTGAAATGCCTACTGGTCATAGTCTATGTCGTTCTTTCTTTTTTTTTTTTTAGTTTTTTAAAAATGTTTTGTTATGTTAATCACCATACATTACATCATTAGTTTTTGATGTAGTGTCCCATGATTCATTGTTTGTGCATAACACCCAGTGCTCTGTGCAGAACGTGCCCTCTTTAATACCCATCACCAGCCTAACCCATCCCCCCACCCCCCTCTCCTCTAGAACCCTCAGTTTGTTTCTCAGAGTCCATCGTCTCTCATGGTTCATCTCCCCCTCCGATTTCTCCCCCTTCATTCTTCCCCTCCTGCTATCTTCTTCTTCTTCTTTTTTTTTTTTTTTCTTAACATATATTGCATTATTTGTTTCAGAGGTACAGATCTGTGATTCAACAGTCTTGCTATGTCGTTCTTTCTTTCCCGGTCAGGGAAAACTGCTTGATCTTCCAGTCATGAGCAATGGGTACCACGAAAGTCCTTGCTCTTATGTTTGAGCTTTCTTATCTCCCATATGCTAGTTGTACCTCACCATTTTTTTACCAAGAGACAAAAAGCCTGAAGAAATTAAATGACATACAATGAACTAAAGTTCTTGCAAGAGACTTTTACCCTTTCTATCCTTTTCTCCACTTTTCTCTTCTTCTTGGGTAGTTGGGATAGAGGAGAAAAGAAGAAAAAGTACTGCAGTGGAGATAAAATGGGAATACAAGAAAACCACTCGACAACTTAGATCCTCCTTTGAATTCCTGGCGGCTTTAAGTCTGGTATGGATCAAACTGAGATACATAAAATCATATAGTGCTAAGTCTCCCTTCCTAATGTGGGGAAGGCTTTGAACAATGAAGTTGTCCTGTTCAACTAGAGGCCTCATATTGGACCTCTGATAAAAATAATGGGCTCAGTACTTTACTAAACTATGAAAAGAGAAAAATGCATCATAATTATATTTTCACCCTGCGAAATTCTTTTAAATTCAATGAAACAAGTAGCTGATGTGAACCAACTATTTTGCTCTGCACCATGAAATTGAGAAAGGAGAATGTCTATCTTTAGGGGCTATCAGAAGACATGACTCTGAGCCTTCTCCTGTCATAATTTACTGACTGAACTTTCACAAGTTATTCCATATCCTAGGCCTCATTCTCTCCAAATGCAAAATGAAGACACTAATACCTTCTCTGTCTACTTCACAGGGAGGTAGAAAGTAGAAACAGTAGACAGAAAAAGAAATGGTAAATAGAAATGCGATAATAAAATATTTGGTGTGTACAAAGATGCTGGACATTTCTTTATTTCCGAAGAGTTTCCAGATACTCTCATTCCCACAATTCCAGTCAAGTAATTCTGAGTGAATCTGAGCCATTTCTCTTGGACTAGACTCAAGCTTTGTTGAGGTTTTATGCTAGAAATCTGCAGAAGAGTATTTCTGTGAGTGTGTAATGTATGGGAAATGGAGATTTGTTGAGACATCTGGAGTAGAAACCTGGTGGAGAATTCTCATCCGACAAGGCAGAAATGACAGATGGGGGAATGTTACATTCAAATAATGAACATTCACGAATAGCAACTCGCTGTCACATACCGTCCTAACGCGTGGGAATACAAAGCATGTTGGGGGTCCCAATTCAGGGATTCACTAGGAAGACATGTAGGACACAGCGTGTAGTTGAGGCTATGATTAATTGCAGAGAAAGAATGAGAAGCAGAATTAGCAAAGGGAAAAGGCTCACGGGGCAAAATCTAGAGGGGAACAGGTATAAGCTTCCAAGAGTCCTCTCCCAGGGGAATTACGCAAGATGCACTTAATTCCTCCAGCCGTGAGTTGTAACAACACGTGTGAAGCATTGAACACCACAGAGGCTCATTTTAGAGACTCATTGCCCAAGGCTTTTTGTTGGGGGCTGGTCATATTGACATTCTCTGCCAAACCCATGCCAAAATTCTAGACCTTCGGAAGGAAAGCAGATGTTCAGCATAAACCACGTTGTTTGTACAGTTTAGACCAGTGAGCCATGCCATTCTTATCAGAGAGTAGTGGGAACCCTCTTGAAGTCCAAGTTCCCAGACTCCAACCAAGATCCAGCTTTGCAAGCAGGCCTTTTGAGAGCTAGCATTCTCGAGCCTGGTCTGTTAACTCTTATGCACACAGAGGTTTAAATCAGTGATCAATACTGATGGGTAAATACAATGAGAAATTCATTCAACCAAAATCACTGAGACTTGAAGGGTCGGGCAGGAATGAGATAAATTAGACATGGTTGCTGTACCTTGTCAAACTCAACTCAGCACCTCACTAACTCCCTGCCCACCCACTGACAGAGAGCACTGCCTATAAAAAGCTCTGTGGCTATGCTCCAAATTCCTCACTGCACAGCCCAAGGGCTCTGTTTTCTGCCTGCCATAACTTCTTTCCGCTTAGCCCCTTGGGTAGGTGTTTGGGGCTACTTCTCTGTTGGACTTGACTAGATTCTGGCATGGCCCTGGATTCCCTCCACCAGTTCTGCCCCATCCTTACCCCCATCAGTATCCCCAACACTCCACACTTCATCTGGCTTCCTTGGCCCCCTTGTCCATTAAAGGAGCTGCCCCATTCATGTTGGAAGCCCTACTTCCTGGGACTTATCCTGGTCCCTCAGTCAATGACTTAAAAGTCATTCCATTTCTACTGACAGCCTCTGGCTAATTTTTGCCCCACTGCCAGTTGCCAGGGAGATGCCCCAGACTATGGACTACAAATTTCTCAGCCTTTCCTGCTGGGCCCCTCTCCTGCAGGAGCTCCACACGCTGTCCTTGACTGCAACCAGTGCCTTCAGCATCTCTGCAGCTGGAGTTCCCACTGTCCTTGCCCCTACTAGATGGATCTATCCTCAAACCATGCCCTCTTTCATCTTTAGGTGGGGCAGAGGGGGTATCAGAAGTACCAACCTCCAGGTTTACTTTAGATTGGGTATGGGAATGAATGGAGGACACATATGCTGTTTTCTTGGTCTCAAAGTGAACATGTTCAATGACCCTGCCAAGGAGTCAAAAACGGTAAGCTTCTCCCTGATATCAGTCAGAGCCCCAAGCAATTCATTCATCCAGAGATTCCCAGGAACTCCTGGATAATAGTATCAGATCAGCCCCAATTTTCCCAACCTGATGATCTCCTCCCCAAAAGGTAGGAAACAGCTCTTGGGCATGTTCAGGAAGTGCTTGTAGTGATTCAAATGACAAGGAAAAACCACCCAGAAATGAAGCTGGTAAGACAGTTAGGAGCTGGTCCAGGAAAGCTGTGATGGCCATCACAGGGGCATTTGATCAGACTTGCATTTCAGAAAGATCCAGGGACCTGGAGGGAGATGAGATAGAGAATGAATCTGGAGGCTAGGAGACAAAGAGAAGAAATTTTTGTAATAATCTTACAAGAGGTGGCATGGCCTCAACCGGATCTGAGGCCATGAAATTGTAGAGATGAGGGGACAAACATGAGGGATATTTAGAACACCAGATAACCAACATTTGAGTATGAGGAGTGAGAGAATGGAAGCGTAGGGATCAGCATCTTTGGTAATACCTCCACTGGGATAAGGAATACACGGGGGTCATTATTGAATCCAAACAGCTTCAGGCCATAGCCCCCACATTTACCCTCTCCTCTACATCTGACGTATTCTCAGTGTCTTGTTTGTTTGGTTTTGGTTTTTCCTTTGAAGGTCCAGAAATGCCCTTGGTGTGTTTGACAGACTTTCAGGCTTATGCCCAAGAGCATCTTTCTAAGTCAACTTGGGATTTTATTGAAGGAGGAGCTGATGAATGCTTCACCCGTGATGACAACATGGCAGCATTTAAAAAGTCTGGTCTTCTGTATCCTTTCTCTTGTTAAGCTAAGGTGCACTGGGTGAGGGGTCCTTGGAAGGTAGCAGCCCTGTTCTCTGCCTCCAAAGAACACAGAGTACTCAAGATATATCAATGGGTTTTGTTGTTATTGTTTTGGGTTTTGGGGGGTCTTCTTGGGGGGTGGGCAGGTGGCCGGGGAGAGGATGAATGGAGAAAAAACATATCTTAGTGCCTCTGCAGAACTAACACGAGTCACCCTCCCTCTGCATCCCAGCAACTCTGCCACCCAACAAGATAGGACAAGAGTCCAAGGTCATCAATTATCTGGGCAGGGAGGAGAAGCCAGTGGGGTAGGCCTAAATCTCCTGAGTTCCTAAACTTCTGGCTTAAAGGAGATAATGTCTGTTGGGAGAGGGGACACAAGAAATATGGAGACCCAAAGTGTCTTTAAAAAAAAAAAAAAAGATTTTATTTATTTATTAGTCAGAGAGCACAAGCAGGGGGAGCAGCAGGCAGAGGGAGAAGCAGGATCTCCCCTGAGCAGGGAGCCGGATGCAGGACTCGATCCCAGGACCCTGGGATCATGACCTGAGCTGAAAGCAGCCATTTAATCGACTGAGCCACCCAGGCATCCTGAGACCCAAAGAGTCTTAAGGGTGAAAGGAGGTTGATTTCAAAGAGGAGCTGGGCTGGAACAGCAGCCGGTAGGGTACAGGGTGGTAAACAGCCCAGAGGCCACGTCGGGCCCACCGCCTGTTTTTGGATGGTCCACAAGCTAAGAATTTTTGTTTTCCATTTTTAAATGGTTGAAAAAAAAAAAACTAAAAGAAGAATGGTAATTTGTTACAGGTGAAGATTATATAAAATTCGAATTTCAGTGTTTATAAATAAAATTTTATTAGAACCAGCCATGGTCAATCATTTACATATTGTCTATGGCTGCTTTTGCATTACAACAGCAGATCTGAGTAACTGGGACAGATCGCGTGGTCCACAGAGCCTAAAATATTTACTATCTGGCCCTTTACAAAACAGCTTACTGCCCCCTATAATAGAGAGGTCAGGAGAAAACTGAAAAATGGGATACAATGTGAATACAACGTTCTGTATTTTCATACTTGTTTGGCACTGTACTAGGCCCCTTACTTGCTTTAGCTCATTTTGTCTTCATGAGACAATTATGGAGTTTGGACTATTCTCCCATTTCACAGATGAAGTTTGTATCTTACCCAAGTTTGTACAAACAATATATCTAGCAAAACCTTTCTACGTTTGTATATGGGAATAATAATATTTTGTGAAAAATACGCATTCTTGGACCCTGAGACTAAGTCTCTATTGGACTTAAAAGTGTGTTTTATATGTTTACTATTGTGAATTCCCTACCTTTTTCTAAAGCAGTAGTTAAGTCAAATCTTCCAATGAATTAGCTTCTAGCGAAAAACAAAACAAAACAAGCCCCCACCATGATCATTCTCTGGGATTTGTCCTCTTTTAGTGACCTTTTCTTACTTTATAGAGACTTGTTTCTAACCCATGAGCAAAGAGCCTAGAACTCCTTCCTGCTTATTCTTTTCTTTTCTAATCCTCGGTATGGTAAATCAATCAAAGCATCCAAGTGCTGAGAGTCTGCTCAGGAAGGCAAGACTCAAAGACACAGATCTGTGCCAGAGCAAGGCCAGAGGTGGTGTGGGCCACACGTGCACTGGGAGTTTAGAGGGAGTGGGGTTAATGTGGGCCAGGATGTTAGGAAAGGCTTTCTGAAGGAAAGTTGGTCTGTTGGCCTAATCAGCCAACTGACCCCACCAGAGGTTTCTTGGGACCCAGTCTGGTGTAGACCTGCACCCAAATCTGGAAGCCCCAGCCCCATGCAGCAGCTGCATGCTGGAGAGTAACCCCACTAATAGAAGAATCTTTGTTGCTGGGCACAGAATCCGTCTCCGCCCCCGGTACCTGAGAGATGTGCAAGAGGTGGACACCCGGACCACAGTCCAAGGGGAGGAGATCACAGCCCCCATTGGCATCGCGCCCACGGGTTTCCACTGCCTCGTCTGGCCAGACGGAGAAATGAGCACAGCCAGAGGTATGACCCAGCCGCACCTCGAGGCTCCCTTCCCAGGGGCCCTGAAGTGTGCAGGTAACCTTCAGAACAATAGCAGGATTTCTCCCAGAGGGAGCATAGGGACAGCAATCTGGTCAGAATTAAGGAGGATGTTCACATAACATTTCATCCCAGTTTGAGAAAACATCCATTTCCATCACAAAGAGAGGGCAGCTACAGATGAAAAGATGTGGAAACCAAGCAGGTCATCCTGCGAAGGAGGAATGCAGGCCACTCACAGTCTGAGGGGAAAGGGATTCTCAGCGTGACTTCAAGGATAGGGCTCTCTTTGACCTGACCCCTCATGGGCCAGGGTTGGGGCTGAAGGGTGAGTCTCTGAATTTAGGATGAGGAGAGAGTCATGACATGAGGTCCTGACAAAGCCCCGGGCAGGTGTTCCTGCCCAAATGTTGTGTTTCCCTTCTCCTTGACTGACTTTGTCATCTTAGATGACAAAAAGTTTCTTATTGCATATGTCTCCTTCCTAGTAGCCCCTTATTCTCTTCCCCCATCCCTCTGCACCAAAAAATAATGAGAAGAGAAGGAAGAGGGGAGGGGAAGGGCTGAAAATAGTCCTGTGACTCCCTTTATAATCTTTACTCTAGGTCACATCTAGGAAATATTTCATTTGCAGGTTGCCCAGGACTTCCCTGGGATCTTTTCCTTTGACTCCGTGATATAGGAAGCAATGAATCCAAGGATTCTAGAGCTCCAAGTGACATCTGTCTGGTTAGGAGTCAAGACTGGCTAGGCTCAAATATGAATATCCTGTAGGACTATGACTGTTTTACTAAATCTTCACGGTTGGACACATGGTGCTTTTGTAGTGGGGCCGAAGAATGGGGTATCTCCTGTTGGTGTCAGGAGTTGAAAATATTAAATCCTGATTAGGCCAGAGTCTGCCCGGGTTGTGGAGTGGTAGTGACGTTGACCTACTAGAGAGTCCTACTGAAAACAACAGTCACAGTAGGAAGTGAGAAATACGCAGCAGTGTCGACATCACCGTCACCCCCACCCTCGCCAACCTCGTGATCACTAAGCCTTTGTACAGCACATCACTTAGTAATTTTAAAAATGCTTCCAGGGGTGCCCGGGCGGCTCAGTCGGTTGAGCATCAACTCGATCTCTGCTCTGGTCTTGATCTCAGGATCGTGAGCTCCACGCCCAGCCCTATTTAAAAAAATAATAATAATAGTAAATAAAACACATAAGAATGCTTCCATATCTAGTATCTTGTTTAATCTCTCAGCAACCCTATAAGAGAGGTATTATTATTTCCCCCCATTTGACAGACAAAGAAAATGAGACTCAAGGCACACAGCTAGGAGGGGGGAGAACGAGCACTCTTCTAACTTAGATAGCATGCTTTCTCCGGGACAGAGCTCAGCCTTCTCCCCTGGCATCACCTTTCCTCACCCTTTGTCCTCTTTAGTTCCCTTCTGCTTCATCAACGAGTTCACGGGCAGCCCATTCTCCCATCAGAAAGCTGCAGCATGTCCAACCAAAATCGCTCCGGGCACTGAATGACCGCTCCAGCCAGGAAACTTGACAGGGTCTGGAGGACAGGCTCTACAGCTGGGCGGGGCGGGAGGGCTCCGGGGCTGACCGAATGCCCCCTACGCCCCCTGCTCTAGTGGGAAGCGGGATGAAGTCAAGCTTTATCTCCACTCAGAGGGCAAACAGGCCAGAGGTGGCACGGACCGTAAGGGCTTCTCCCCCGGGCCCAGAGCCCTCCTCCCTCCAACCTGAGCTGTGCTGTTGGCTTTGCAGCCGCCCAGGCAGCCGGGGTCTGCTACGTCACCAGCATCTATGCTAGCTGTCCCCTTGAAGACATTGCTGCCGCGGCCCCCAGGGGCCTCAAGTGGTTCCAGCTCTACATGCAGCCAGACCGGCAGCTCAACAAGCAGCTGGTCCAGAGGGCTGAATCCCTGGGCTTCAGAGCTCTGGTCATCACTGTGGATGCGCCCAAAATTGGCAACAGGCGACGTGACTTTCGAAACCAGCTGAACTTAAAGATGAACTTGTTGCTGAAAGACCTTCGCTCGCCTAAAGAGGTAGGAAAGATACCAGATCCAGTGGGCAGGCATGACAGGAGGCAAATTTCCTCCCCTCCTTCCTCTCCCTTCTCTCTTGCTACAAAAAGTCCCTGAGGGCCGGGTCTTGCCAGACACTGCAGATGTCCCGGCTCAAACAGCAGATCTGGTTCCTGCTATCCAGAGCTACCAGATGAGCGGGATAGAACACAAAATGTCCTCACTCGTGGAGCTACCCAGCCTGTCACCAGAAGTGTTCTGGCCAGGGCTGGGTGTTAAGAAATAGGAAAGCTATGGAAAGGGATTTTCCATGCCATAAGAGAGCAAATTAACCAAGTTCTTCCAACACTGTCTACACCATGGGGCGCTTAGCAGATGATCATTTTGGATGGCACATTTAGGTGAACTGACCGCCTGAGGAGGCTGCTCACAGACAAGGCGACTGGCCCACAGAGTGTAGCCCGCCCAGGCCTCCGACCCTGCTGCCTTGAGAGCTGAGGGTCGGTACCTCTCGACACCTAGAACTCCTCCCTAGAACTGCAGTACACTTGTTTGGAATCTGAAATAGGTGACTGCAAAGGCCACTTCCCCATTAAAATCCTACAGTCAGATGGGATGGAATGCCCCAGAGAGAGAAAGTTTTGGCAACACTGGAGTCCCTTGGTTACATTAGAGATAATGGTATCAGCCTTTTCAGCCAGTGGGCAGCTGTGATACTCAGTCAAGTGACTCAACAGTTCTACACATTAACCACAAATTAGCCTTGAAGGTTTCTGGAATCCTTATCTCAGATTCCAGAGACACACTGGGATTTACAGATATTTGATTCACATGGTGAGCCAAGGTTAGATATAAGGTAGTATCTGATTCAGGATTATCGAAGTATTTCTTAGTTCTTATAACCTTGGGCATATCTCAAGCATAACATGTTATATCGGCCTATAAATGCTTTTGTTTATCCCCTTCACTTACTAAACTCTGAGGTTCTTTTAAAGTTGGGACTGTGTCACTGGGTCTTATACACAACTAATGAATCATTGAACACTACATCAAAAACTAATGATGTACTCTATGTTGGCTAATTGAACTTAATAAAAAAAAATAAAGTAGGGACTGTGTCTTATTTGTCTTTGTGTCCCCAGATCCTGGCATAATTATAGAGCAGGGCACAATTAATGGTTAATGAATAAGCAGTTGAGATAGTAATTCTTTTGCACAAATTTTGTTAGGAAAAGGAGCTGGAAGTGTTGTTGATTCTGTTACTACTCTTTTAAGGCTTATGAAAGGTGGCTATCTGAATGTGTCTCGGTTTGGAATGGATCAAACAATCCTCAAGGAGCTCAGGTCTAAGGTTCTTTTTTCTTCCCCACAGAGAAATTCAATGCCTTATTTCCAGATGTCCCCCATTGACTCATCCTTCTGCTGGAATGATCTCTCCTGGCTTCAGAGCATATCGCGATTGCCCATCATCCTTAAAGGGATCTTGACAAAAGAGGATGCAGAGTTAGCTGTGAAACACAATGTCCATGGCATCATTGTTTCCAACCATGGTGGGAGGCAGCTTGATGACGTTCCCGCTTCTGTAAGTAGGGTGACTTCAGAGGGGGTATGTGTGTGAGTGTGTGTGTGTGTGTGTGCGCTCGAGTGTGCCTACAGCATGGTACTCTGTGGCCCACACTCCCCTCTCCCTTACCACATATGCTGGTATATAACTGTTAATTGCAAGAACTTTTAATTATTAACAGTCTAGCGTGTGCCAGGTTATTTTTACAAACTTCACATACATCATCTCTAAATCTCACAACCGTCCTGCAAGATGTACAGCATCATCACTCTTTTACAGATGGGGATCCTGGAGCTTAGAGATGTTAAGTAACTTGTCCAAGTTCACATAGTTAGGCACGACATTCCAAAGGCACTGAGGTCTCCTGCCTTCTGGAGGAAGTGTTCAGCTTAAAGACTGCCTGTGTGCATGGAGTGTAACAACATATTTTCTCATATGACACATCCTGGGAAGGAACAGTACCTCACTTACACGAATAAATAACCATTTTTCACAGTAAAACTAAAAAATGCCATATGAATCTTTTTCTAAAAATCTGTGACAGTCTGTGATTTTCCCCCTATCTTTTGAATTTATGTCCGTTACAGATGAAGAGGAGGCAGGCAAGGAAAGAATCTTTAAATGGGAATTAATTGTTGATTTATCTTCTTGGAGATATATAGCTTATATTTTTCCAAGAGATTCTTCTATCACTACTTGATTTATTGTAAGAAAAGGAAGTGTGGGGTGGGGGCACCTGGGTGACACAGTGGGTTGGGCTTCCAATTCTTGGTTTCGGCTCGGGTCAGGGTCTCGGGATCGTGGGATAGAGCCCCATGGCAGACTCTGCTCTCCCTGGGATTCTCTCTCCCTTTCCCTCTGCCCCTTCCGCTCATGCTCTCTCTCTCTCACCTCTCTCTAAAAATAAAAATCAATAAATCTTTAAAAAAAAATAAGAAAGAAAGGGAAGTGGGTTTTTTCTCTTTTGGCCTTTCTATTACGTAAGTAAAACACGTTCACTGCAGATAAATCATAAAATGTACATATGCAAAAAGAAGAAGATAAAAATCACCCCTAATTTCATCACTATCACTAATGACAATATTTTGGGAATTGTTTTTTATCAACTTCTTAATGCAAAGATGACAGTTTAGGTTGAAAAAGCTACATACTATTTTGTAATTTTTCTCTTTTCACTTTATCAATATATTAAGAACATCATTTCATTTCAGTATATACGTTTCTCTCATTTTTTTAAAAAGATTTTATTTATTTATTTATTTGAGAGAGAGAGAGCAGGAGAGGGGGGAGGGTCTGAGGGAGAAGCAGACTCCCCGCCAAGCAGGGAGCCCGATGCGGGACTCGATCCCAGGACTCCTGGATCATGACCTGAGCCGAAGGCAGTCGCTTAACCAACTGAGCCACCCAGGCGCCCCACGTTTCTCTCATTTTTAATGGTGTATAGCACAAAGGGACAATTTATATAACCAACTGCCTATTGTTGAACATCCAATGACTTCCAAGCCTTCACCATTTTAAACAGTGCATCAATGACCATCCTTAAATCTTTAGCAGTCTCAATTACTTCTTTAAAACGAATTCCAGGAAATGGAGAAGTTGTATCAACCAGTTTGTACATTTCAAGGCTTGTGAAGCTTGGAGGTTTAAGGTGCCAATGACTCACCCCTTCCTCCCCACCAGGCTCTCAGTGAGAGAGAAAAGGCACAGAACAACAAATCCACTTAGAGAATAAGGAGCACAGCTCACTGTAGCTCTCCATAAGAGCTGATTGAAGGGAACAGTTGGGCATCCTACTTCCCATCCCAAATTTTGACCTGTGACCCCAGGAGAAAGTAGATATGCAAAGCACATGCCAGCACTCTCACCCAAGTCCTGCAAGGATGCCCCCAGGCCACCTCCCACACACCCAGAAACTGGCAGAACAGGATGCTATAAAGTACAGCAGGTCCTGAGCAGTCCCAATTGTGCCTACGGGTAGGAACAGAAAACAAAAAAGAGCCCACCACCAGCAAGCAGCAAATAGAGTAGAATGTTGACTCTCGAAATAACTCTAATAAAACAGTATGCAATTGGCTCATGAATCAGTTTAGCCAGTCTTGCTCCCTTGAGGGGAGGACTGAGTAATACATGGAGAAAGAGGCTGAGTAATTGCTCCCCACTGCACTTCCTCAATAGAGAATGACTGTTGGCAAAGGTAGGAGCCAGAGAGAGAATTTCTCCTTCCCCATCATTCTCCCAAGCCATCTGACTTAACAACCAAACCCAAGGGGACGGTGCCGAGATTGGTGTGAAGCTAGTGAAGTACTTCTGGCTCAAAATTTGAGAACGTGCCAGAAAAACTTAGTAAGATAAATAATAGTTTAGGGGTGCCTAGGTGGCTAAGTGTCTGCCTTCCGTTCAGGTCATGATCCCAGGGTCCTGGGATCGAACCCCACATCAGGCTCCCTGCTCAGCGGGAAGCCTGCTTCTCCCTCTCCCACTCCCCCTGCTTGTGTTCCCTCTCTCGCTGTGTCTCCCTCTGCCAAATAAATAAATAAAATCTTTTTAAAAAAAGATAAATAATAGTTTAATGCAGTATTTAAAAAATTAAAATTAATGCAAAAAGTTCCATGGTGAACAAAATATCAACATTTTAAATAAAAATAGGATCTGTTCCTGTGCTTGCATAACCTGCTTCCACACATCTCTCTGTCATCCTGACCCCAGATCCAAAAAAAATTTATTTACAAAAACAAGCAGTCACCCACCCTTGCTCACAGGTCAAAGTTTGCCTTTCAATTTTTAAATATTACATCCAAATGTTATTTATCTGAGTGTTTTGGCATTCCTTAAATTTTGTGCCTGAGGCCAGTGCTTCACTCCTCTCACCCCAGACCCTCTCTGTGAGGGGTATGACCCTTTGAAGCTCCCATCTCTAGAAGGTTCCATATATTTCCTGTATTTCTTCCTGGGACCGGAAAAAAGGGTCAGCTAGCTGTTGTCCCCAGAACGCTCTAATGAATGTCCTATTGTGACCTATCGAAAGTAACTCTAAAGCAATACTGTACCCTAGGCTAAAATTCACTCCCTGGTCTGTTTCTCCAAATTCCATCAGCTCCATTGTCCAATACAGCTCACTGGAAGAGTTTGCACAGATGTGTTTATTTCTTTTTCCCAATATCATCGAAATATTCCAAATAATACCATGCTGGGGCTATAAAAATACCCCTTATCTGGACATGCATTCCAGCAGTATTCTCATATGTAAGTCTAAAGTATTCAGTTCTCCTCCACTTGTAAATTAAGAGTACAAAGTTCTTTCCTCCCTGATTACATATTCTGCTCAGTCACCCAAAGGATCTCATTGAGATAGAATTGCCATTGACTCCTTCTGCAGCAGAAGTCCCTGAGGGCCCAGTTTCGCCTCCTCTCCAGCTGTCTGTCCAAGAGGCATAGAACAGGAGCCCTGAGACAGTTCCAAAACTCTGTCCTCAAGGACCCTGCTCCCAGACTCTGCTGTCACCCCTCCTCTTAGACTTGGAGGTGCTCAGGACTATGGCTCAGTCTGGGGCACTGTGGGTTGGCAAGACCTGGTAGCTGCAGAGCCTGGAACAGGGGAGGCAAGGTGAAAGACAAAGTCTGGGGAGAAACCAGGCCAAGTGATAAGCTGCTTTTGTTTTGCCCTACCTCGACAGCACTGTTGCTTGCATTCCCAACCCATGTCTCAGATAACCCATACAGGAGTCAGGAACAAGTTGGTCAAACGTGGTGTGTAAGGAACAATGGGCATCCCAGTTACACAAGACAGGCTATGGTCCAGACACATCTGCTTTGCCAAAAGGACTCAGTGTCTTACTAATGGAGAGCATTCCTAGCTGTGCCGCCGTAGAAACAGAGAAGGCTGGAGAAAACCAAAAGTCAAAATGCACTTTAGAAAGAACATTAAAGTGAAGACCATAAATGGAAAATATCCCCTTTAGGACGTGAAGAGGAACCAAGAGTTTCTTCCAAGCTGTAGATGGTTGAACAAGGAGTCAGAGAGAAGCTACACTCTGTCAGGGCAGAAAATGGCAAGAGGGAGAGCCTGCAAAAGTCCCTGGGGCTCACGGGGCGCCTGGGTGGCTCAGTCGGTTAAGCATGTGCCTTCTGCTCAGGTCATGGTCCCAGGGTCCTGCTCAGGTCATGGTCCCAGGGTCCTGCTCAGTGGGGAGCCTGCTTCTCTCTCTCCCTCTGCCCCTCCTCCTGCTCATGTGTGCGCAGTCTCTCTCTCTCAAATAAATAAATAAATAAAATATTTTTTTTTAAATAAAAAGAAAGTCCGTGGGGCTCAGGAACGTAGCTGCATTATACTTGGACTTCCTGTTCCTGACCCACATTGAGGGCCACCTCTGCCCCATGATCCCCGAGAGTGAAAAATGGAAATCCCTCAAGCCATGCATGTCTCTTTCTCAGATCGATGCCTTGACAGAAGTGGTGGCTGCCGTGAAAGGGAAAATGGAAGTGTACCTGGATGGTGGGATCCGAACTGGCAACGATGTGCTCAAGGCTCTGGCCCTTGGGGCTAAGTGTGTGTTTCTGGGGAGACCAGTCCTGTGGGGTCTTGCCTATAAGGTGAGAGTGGCAGAGTGGAAACCAGTGGGAAGATACTGGGCTTCTCATTTGCTCCCGGGCTTTACTGTGGTTTGCCATCCAAGCTGAGCTGTTGTTGCAGGTGCCACAGATCCTGAGGGACAACTCCCCCTTGCCCGCCTCTCCCGCTTCCTCGGCAGGGCGTTTCACATTCTCAGGCCCCCTCACCCCCATCTTTTCCTCTTTGCTTCCCTGTCTTCCCAGTGTAGTTCCAATTTCACAGACATCCTTGTCCTCCCCACCGCAGCTGGGAGCATACCTAGAACAGCTACTCAGCACCTGGGCAGAATGTTCTTCACCCTTCTTTTTGTCTCTCCCCACCCCACCACCCCCCTCTTGGGAGCAGGGTGAACATGGCGTTGAGGAAGTTTTGAACCTTATAAAAAATGAATTCCACACTTCCATGACCCTCACAGGTAAGTTTTCACAATTCTTTTCCTGATTTGGAGCTGAAGGCCTGAGGGCTACAGAACGGGAGTGGTGACCCCTCTTCCTATTTCCCCTTCCCCAGCCCAGTGGCTGCCTAGAAGAGAAAGGAGGGAAGAGATGCCCCAGACAAAGACTGAACACAAACTCAAAAGGTGATACCTTTGCCACGAAAGCAAATGCAATTTCAGATTATAGGAAAGAGGGTCCCCCTGTGCTCTGGCCTGCTCAGATCACACAAGCAGGCTTGTTGGGTATGGTTCTGTGGGTCATTTTTTCATATTCATGGGCTGTGGGGAGTTGAGAAATTATGTCAAGGAGGAAGCATGGAGGAAGTGGGGAGACAGACACAACAGGAAGAGAGAAGGGGGAAACAGGAGAAGTGCCATCCTGTGTAACCACAGCCAGAGAAACATGGACATCTTGAAGTTCCATGCAGGTGGACTTCAGTCAAAAATGAAGTTATTGTAAAGTAGTGCTCATAAAAATTTATACGTTTTTAGCAAAGCCTGGGATCCCAGTGACCTATAAAATAGTAGTTCTTAACTAAGATCGACAATGATTGCCCTCTTCAGGAAGAATTGTTTTTAGAGTTTTGAGTTTATTTTTTTCCAGCTGGCACAAAGACCGCAGGGTGGATACTTCTGGTAGTTAGTGCTCAGAGGCTAGGAACACTAAATGTCCTAAAATGTCTGGAGAAGTCTCATAGAAAAGAACTACCCTACCCAAATGCCAATGGCCTATGGCTCTGTCATTGATTGTCTTTGTCTGCTGTAGATCTAACTGATCACAATGTGAAAGGACAGATAAGAGGAACCCCAATGAGACCTCCATTCACTCCTCAATTCTAAAATTTGGTAATAGCAGACACCGTCTCCAGAAGTAAGGAAATAATGAATCAAGAGCTCTGATGTGAAATCAAGACCATTTTCATGCCATTAACTTATTTCCATAAATGTTACAGAGCATCGGTCATGTGCTGAGCACAAGGCAGGATGTCCAGGTTCTTCTCAAGTCTGGCTTTGGTCTGATATTTAGACAAGTGTCTTATACTCAGTGTCCAAGTTATGTTAGCAGTGTCCATTGGGGTTGCAGACTCAACTTTTGGGCTTGAGTAATACAAATAGAAAACTTAGATCAGCATTACTGCCAGCACCATCCTCCTTCCCACTGAGCAAATTAATTAAAGAAAAAAAGGGGGGAAGGATAGATCAAGGCATGGAAGACAAGGACCGTCAACTTTGGACCAGAGCCATACTCTTCAGAGCCTATGAAGATAAGTCAGTAAATGACTTGGTGTCACCCAGGCCCTCTTGTAAGGGAGGGGGAGGGCATGAGCATGAACAGATATCATATTGGTGTGTTTTGTCCCTGGGAGGGAGGGGCGTGAAGGATAGGTAGACCCATGAGCTTCTGCAGATTCCAGGAGGTTGAGATGACTTTTCCTGCTCCCCCAAATATTTTCCCCCATCCTTGCAAAATGATGTCTGATATTCTTTTAACAGAAGCCTATTGGGGGAATTCACAATAACAAAGCTTTTTTATTCTACCAAAAGTTTACACTTAACAATCGCTGGGGTAGAAATGGTAGCTGGAAAATCTCCTTCTGAAATAGAGTGGAGAGCATCCTTTTTTAAAAGGGGCAGAGAAAAAACAGAATTGTGAGCCTGTTTAGGGCTGACAGCTTATACTACCCTCCTTCTAACTGTTGTACAATGAGAATGTATTGTTTCAAATGCATATATAGAAAAATGAGTAATCACAACCAAACATGGGACAGAGTAGGGGGAGAGAGAAAGAATAGGAAACTCAGGAAGAAGGGCATCCGTTGGCATCCTCTGCATAAGAGTCTCTCCCCCAGGCTAGTCCATGGGAAGAAGGGATCTCAGGCGGGGGGCCTGGCTTTTGGTGGAACTCACTAAAATGCAAAATCATAGTGTGAAAGCGCCAAGATTCTGTCACCCCCTAGCCCTTCCACACACAATGCACGTAGGATGCCTGACCCAAAATCAGCACCCAGGAGGAAACAGTTCATATGATTTCTCTCTCCTTATTCCCCTGGAGATGTGTGACATTTTTCCCTAATGACCCTGTAACATCACAGCCCTGGGAGGAGACCTCTATTTGCACTATTGCTGAAAGCAAAATAAGCTTAAAAAGTCATGGTTTTTCTCACCGTGAGACCAATTGCTGAAATCATACTTATAGGAAGGTTAAAATCATGATCTGTCTTGGAAAATGTCCACATAAAATCATACCAACACAGGCTTACTAAAGTCTTATCCTTCATAAGGGAAGGAGGCTGAATTAAAAAGTATATGAACCTTCTCAAGGTTTATTGTTCGGAATTCCCTACTTCACTTTAAAGTAGCCAAAACATTTCAGTGTAAATATCCTCCGAATTTACAGTAATGAAAAAATTATAAATATGCATTCTCTCTCAAACTTCTACTGAGCCTCTGCCAAGGGCAGGGCAGTGCCCTTGGTACCGCATGAGACCCAGAAACCAATCTGATGAGAGTCGAATAAGTACAGAAACATTACCAAGGTTTATGGGTCAAACGGTCTCAAAATGGAGTCATAACATAACCTGGATGCAAGTACTGAGACATTTTTACATCATTTAAATATTATTTTTATTACAATATATAACCGAAGATCATATTTTGGCATCCTCTGTGCTCCTTGAATAGGACTGCCTACTGTGATGACCCACTATTCTCTGCCCTGGGGAAACCCAAAGCTCTTAAGACCACTGTCCATTCTGAGGAGAGCTGCCTCTGGTACCAAATTCCTGCTTCTGCTGAATAAGTTCATTTTGTGGGTTACTTTTGCATCCCGTGCCTGCCATTTCTGTCCACTACAATCAACCCAGGCATAGTTTTTAGAGGGGAAAAGGACACTCTCATTAGTTATATTTTCGTGAGTAATACATTTTGCTAAAGCTGTGTTTTGGGAGGTGAAGATGCACACATCATACATGTGGGAAAAACTTCGAATTAATCATTACACATCCTGGCATTCAAGTCTTTCTGCCTTATCATCACCAAAGATTTCCTGTCTACTCAAGGTTACAGCTCTCCAGTCTGCACCAACAGACTACTCCCTCTTTCTCCTTCCTCTTCGTGCTTCTTATCTGACGCCACTCTCTTCAGTCCCTGCGTCTAATCTCAGCTACAGTTCTAATTTTGCATTTTAGTTAAGATCCTCCACTAAAGAAGTGTTACATTTTGCAGCACTTTCCCTTAGAAGGCAACCGCTGTATGAAATAATCATTCCATCTCTTATTCCTGACTCATATTCTTCCTTGACACATACTTCCTATATCCCTGAGCTTTATCAGCACTCAGATAAAGGTCAAGTGTATCTATGGCACATATTAATTGATTTTTCAATGCTAAGATGGTGTTTGTATATTTTTACTATGCCTCTTTCAACACAGCCACAACATGGCTGTGTTGAAAGAGGACTTGGGCACAGGCTCACAAAATAATTCTCAAGGCAATCAGAATCACATTAATCCTCTGGTATCCATAATGTTTTTTCAGGGTGGGCACAAAGATCAAGTCAGGCTTGTTCCCATTGGATCATCCCATTACTCATGATGGGGTGGGTTATTGGTGTTTTGGAGAAATAAGCTTGTTAACTGTTCTTTTAGGTTGCCGGTCGGTTGCCGAGATCAATCAGGACCTGGTCCAGTTCTCCAGGTTGTAAAGAAAGAGGGCTAATGACCAGACTGCTGAGGTTGCCCACAGGGGGAAGACAAACTCATAGTGTGGTGCATGATGCCTTCCCGCCTTGGCCCCATCCTATCCAGAGGCTCATCCCCTGCAAGTTCTATCATTCTACCCCTTGTGCTTCAGGCCCTCCAAACCCCTCCTCTTCCTCAAATGTGACATGCTCTTCTTTGCCTCACTGCTTGTTATATGTTCTTGCTTAAAATCCTCCTCTGAAAGAAAAAATGTTAAAAAGGTGGATCAGGGGCGCCTGGGTGGCTCAGTTGTTAAACGTCTGCCTTAGGCTCAGGTCATGATCCCAGTGTCCTGAGATCGAGCCCCACGTTGGGCTCCCTGCTCCGCAGGAGGCCTGCTTCTCCCTCTCCCACTCCCCCTGCTTGTGTTCCCTCTCTTGCTGGGTCTCTCTCTGTCAAATAAATAAATAAAATCTTTAAAAAAAAAAAGTGGACCAACAATGACTTTTTTACACTCTGCACAGAAGAGCTATATGTACAAAATATTCTCCCACCAAAATCATACTCCTATCTGTAGATAACAGGAAAATAATATAGTTAAAAACATGGGCTTTGAAGTCATACACATCCTCTATATCTCTATGAAATAACTATGGGAATTTGTACAGAAGAGCTATCCGTATAAAATATTCCTCAATAAAAATCATCTTCTAGGGCTATCAAACAGGACAAGACAGACCAACCAGATGAAAGAAGGAAAGTAAATCAAGTGTAGTTAGAACACTTAGAAGAGTAGTAGATACTTTACAGAATCGTGGTCTTTGAAAAGAGGCTCAGGACATGGATTTAGATGACATTAATGGGTTGATAAAAAGAAAAGGGCAACTGACCGGGATCCCTGTGTTAGACCCAAACTTTCTATTCAGTTAAAAGTTCAAATTGGTTCCTGCACTGGTGTGCTTATGGTCAGTTCGAGGCCAAGGAGGAGCAAGGATGGGTTGCTTGTGCTGCAAGTTTAGGGACACACTAAGGAAGTGCCATGTCTGAGGGCAACTGCTTAGCTGATACAGTAGTCACACTCGTACTATGGGACAGGAAGCCTACATGACCATGGGTCTGGAGATGACCCCTCAACACACTGATCGGAGTGGCCATGTGTGCCTTGAAAAAGATGGAAATTTCACATGATCAAAAAGGGATATAAGGCAGGCATGATCCTGGTGTAGCCTAACTCATTTACTACTATAATTGGTCTTGGGAAACTTTTTTACTTTAGTTCACAGAGCCAAGGCCAGAGACATGAAAGAATAGAGGAGCAAACAAAAGCCTAAAATATTTGTGTTCATGACTTATGATGCTACAGGATCTTCTGACCCATCAAATAATGTCTTTCTGTGTAGTTCCCCTCCAAGAGAGGTATCTCCAAGAGAAGTAGCAAAAAGAGAGTTTTGACACAAGAGATTTGGGGACTCTGGAAACAAGTTAAAATAGAACATACCAGTCCTTCACCAGCAAATGAGAGAGATCTTTATTTCAATCACATTATATAATCCTACTGGATAGATGTAGGCTTTTTCAATAAAGTATCAAAGAGCTGAACCAACTGAAAAGATTAAAGGCTGAGAAATATTCTGTTACTCAAGGGTCCCCAAGAACATGGACTCTAATGGTGGGCAGCCTCTGGGCAGACTCATGAGGGAACTGTACAATCTGGCCATTTCACGTAGTATGCAACCTCACCCAGACAGATTTTGCTCTTCTCTGGCCTATTCCTCAGCCCTCACACTCCTGTCATCCATTAGGACTCGGCATCATATATGGTGGGGCTTGGTGCTGATGGCCAGGTCATCTCTTCAACCCTGAAATCACCAGCTGGGGGCTTAACTGTGTCATTCCAGATTGGTTTGGGGTAAGAGTGAGACAAATCACAATAGCATATGGCATTAAGGCAATCTGGTCTACAGATAATGGAGTTAGCTTACTTTACAAGAGAATCTAGTACAAGTTCTCCCTGTACATATCTATCTTGGTGATAGTTGTGCACACATGTGTGTGCTATTTTTTAAGTGGCTTTTCCTTCTGACTCAGAGAGCTAGCTCCAAGGTTCCAAGGGAAATGTGCAAAGATATTATAAAGATAGTGCCAAAAGGCTGTTCTCATTGCCTCAGAAGTGTGGACAGAGGAATTTCTACTGTCACCAGAAGAGATGCATATTAAATCTCAGAAGGGACTTCTTGACCCCTAAAAATGTCCTACACTAGAATGGATGGGTAAATAAGGCAAAGAAACCTTCTCCACTGGAACGTTGTCAACAATTGAACAGAATACTGAGTATCTAAGAGATAAGCATTGTGTTCTGATAAAAAGAATCAGCTTTAGAGTTGTCCCAGAGTCAGGCTGCTTGGACTCAGACTCTGGCTCCGCTGTCCTCAAGATGTTTGGCAAGACTAAAAACATCTTTGTCTTTACCTATTAAATAATAATACTAATCTTCTTGGATTCTTACTGTGAAAATAAATGATTTGGGGGACTTCTGGTTCCCAATCCAGGCTGTAGGAGCTTGAAATTCACCAGTCCATCCCAGCAAAATAAAAAGCTTAACAAACTGAAAAATCAACAATTCCTCTAGACACCTCAGAAGAGTGAAGTCAGAGGGAAAAACCACTGTCCCCAAAACTGGAGAGACAGGCAAATACACACAAGCACAACTTACCTGAGCAGAAACCTCCATGAAAACCAGCACCAGGTTCAGAATACCTAAACTGTAATTGGTGAGATGCTGGAGGCTCTATGCGGGCAAGTCTCAAAGTTAAAATGGGGGCCCATTAATAAGAGGTCCCTGCCCCCATTTTTTTGTTCTACCTCTAGGAACTCTACCAGGATCTCATGGTGAGTAGCAGAGAAAAATTCCCTAGAGCTTCCAGCAGGAGGAGGGAAAAGTAACCATTTTGAAATACACGAGAACATTCTGTTCTCAACAAGGCTAACCTCAAGAGAAACCATTTTGCCAGACACTAATTTTCTAGGGTTTTATCAGAGCCTAACTGACCTGGGAGGTGCAAAATACACAACTCCAGCCCCCTGTAGTCACCCTGCCCCAGCCACATTGGCAAATGTCACAGTCAAGGGGCACAGGCTCACCAAAGACTGAGGTCTAATCATAGAACTATAGAACACCACCCCCCCCCAACACACACACCTTACCACCACATCACTACAAGCCTATTTACCAGAGTTCCTTTTACCCATTACATCATATCTGGCTTTAAACAAAAAAATTTCAAGGCATACTGAAAGGCAAAAGATAGCATTCGAAGGGACAGAACAAGCATCAGAACCAGGCTCAGATATGGCAGTGATGTTGGAACTATCAGACCAGGAATTTAAAACAACTATGGTTAATATACTAAGAGCTCTAATGGACAAAGTAGACAACATGCAAGAACAGATGGGTTATTTAAGCAGAGAGATGAAAATTCTAAGAAAGAATTAAAAAGAAATGCTAGAGCTCAAAAACACTAACAGATCTGGAGAATGTCTTTGATGGGCTCATCAACTGACTGTACGTGGTAAATATTTTAGGCTTTGTGGGCCATACAGTCTTGTATCTACTTAACTGCAGCTGTAGCATGAAAGCAGCCATAGACACCTCATAAACAAATGGGTGTGGCTTTGTTCCAATAAAACTTAACTCACAAAAGCAGATGGTGGGCTGGACTTAGCTTGCAGGTTACAGTTTGCAACCCAATTTAGACCAATTACATATAATATCAAATATTAGGCATAATGCACAAAAAATTTTGTTCTCATACTCTTTCTCTTCCTTGCCTATCTGGTATCCCTCTAATATGAGATAATCCCTGCCATCCTCCTTATTATCATTATTTAGAGGATTAATACACTGGGCATTGTGTTGAGCTATGGGTACTGCATTTCAAAAGGTTAATGCATTCTTTTAAGAACATTATGTATTTCATGGAACTGTTTATAGAAAGTTCTGACTGATTTATTGATTGACTGATTTTTGATTTTAAGAGTTCTTTGGACCCATGGGAGGAAGGGCGGCTCAGCTAGGCTAATTAAGATTCCAGGTTTTGTAGGTTTTTAAACAAGGGCCTCTGTGGAGCGAGTGAGCCTTTCCCCTTACACTTGTGGCCTACTGGCTGTCAACATTCCTCTCACCACCTGTCATTTGCCAGCTCCAGGAAGCAAAGTATACAAATTGTGACATATCACAAACTGTTTTTCTCCTGCCTCTTATGAAATCAACTGAGCACAGGATGGAACATGGGGTATGAATTTGAACCAGAAAGTTCTATTATAGCTAATAATCATGGACTTTCAGGGATATCATACACTAGAGAGTGGCTGTACTCAGATGGACCATGGTATGTGTGCCTGGGATATGGTCTGGAAAGAGGGCAATGTGATGTTCCCTTTTATTTCTCATGAGCCCATTATCTTCCCTCCATCTCCATACCATGACTTTAATGAGAGTTACGATCCTTTCTTTTAGACTTTCAAAATCCTTTCTTAATAGGTTTCTCTGAGTCTTCTAATCTAATCTAATCTGTTCTCCATACAGTACCCAGAGTGATCTTTTAAAAATGCAATTCTCATCATGCCACTGTATGACTAAATTCCTTTTGGGGTTTCACTCTGCTCTTAGGAGAAAACCAAAATCATTGACATGTATTTCTCTCAAGTCTATTCATGCCGTGGCTCCAGCTCACCTCTGCAACTTTATCTAACTCCACTCTCTCCATGTTCTGGCACTTCAGCCACACTTGCATGGTTTACTTGCTTAAACAAATTCTCCATACGGCTCCCACCTAGGAGCCTTTACTTCTTTTGACATGCTATTGTCTATTGATCTTCTGTTTATAGTTTTGATTTCTTAATTCTTTTTTTAACCTGTTAACCCCTTTACCCATTTCTCCTACCCCCACCTCTGGCAACCACCAATCTGTTCTCTGTATCTATGAGTTTGGTTGTTTTGTTTTTGTTTTTTAGATTCCACATATAAGAGAGACTATACAGTATTTGTCTCTCTCTATCTGACTTATTTCATTTAGATAATGCCTTTGAGGTCCATCCATGGTATTACAAATGGCAAGACTTCCTTCTTTTTTATGGCTGAATAATGTGTGTGTGTGTGTGTGTGTTTATCACAATGTCTTTATCCATTCTTCCATCAGTGGACATTAAGGTTGTTTCCATATATTGGCTACTGTAAATAATGCTGTATGAACATGGGACACATATATCTTTTCAATTTAGTGTTTTCATTTTCTTTGGATAAATACCCAGAAGTGGAATTGCTGGATCATATGGTAGTTCTACTTTTAATTTTTTTAGGGGTCTTAGTACTGTTTTCCATAGTGGCCGCACCAACATTACAACATTTCAGTCCCACCAACAGCACACAACAGTTCACTTTTCTCTGCATCCTTGCCAACACTTGTTATTAATTGTAATATGGTAGATAGTAATCCAATTACTGCCAATACTATCCTTAAACAAAAATAGTCTAAATCAATCAAAAAACAGATTGTCAGAGTCAATCAAAAAACAAGACCCAACTAAATGTTATCTACAAGAAACCTACAAGATTAAAAGTAGGATCCTGAACTCACTTCCTCCCATGGACACACCAAAGCAAGAACTACATGTATTGTAAATCACTCTGGAAACAATCTGAAGACTGGCAGGACAGATCTTCCACAGCTGATGTCATAAAGAGAAGGCCACATTGAGAAGGGTAAAAGGGACAGAGACACAGTCAGAAACCAAAGCCCCAGTGCAGTGACCCACAAGTGGGAGGGACATCACAAGCAGGAGGAGCAAGGGGACCAAGCCTCACACTGGGCACACTGGCCCTGGGGACCCACACTGGGAACACTCGTCCCCATAGAGACTGGCTTTGAAAATCAGTAAAGCTTAACTCCTGGAGAGAAGGAGGGCTATAGGAAACTGAGTCTCACCCTTAAAAAGACAGTACACTTTATCGCTCAGCCCAAGATCCAGCACAGAACTGAAGTTTGAAAAGTGCCTGGGTTATACATGAAGGAGATCTACTGACCAATGTTAGGATGTGTGCCAGAGGGTCAAGGATCTGCAGGAGATTTCTCTGGGAACCAAAGTGCCAACAGGTGCCATTTTTCTTGCCCTCCCTCAGCCCAGATGGCTAGATCTTGTGGGAGGCAGTTCTGACACTCCCCATCTACTTGCTAGCACCACTTGCCCCACCCCAGTGGTCCTTGTGGATTTACCCCATCCAACGCATTACTTCGAACTTTTTATCAGGCAGATTGCTTATCTCTATTCCACTTATCTTTTTCTGTGGTTTTATTTTGTTCTTTTGGAATATATTATTTGGAGCGTATCTGTTTTGTCTGACAAGTGCTCCTCCAAAGCAGCTCCCATTCTGTCACACCAAGTCAGGACCAGGATCCCTCCAAAGTGACTACTGTCCCACCATACCAAGTAGGCAGCTCTGGCCAGGACTGGTGCCCCTCCAAAGCATCTCCCACACCAAGGAGGGGTTTGACTAACCGATACACCAGCATGCCTGCAGTAGCTGCTGTTAGGTCTCTCAGCTAGTCACCCCAGCAGCAAATCCTGCCCACCAGTATACCCACAGCAGTTGCAGAGAGTCATTTCAGACAGCTGGGTTGAGGGCTATCCCACCCACCAGTGTACCTGTAGTAGTCACAGCTCAGCCATAACAGGAGGGCATGTGCAGCCCATACAGGGGACAACTGGTTCTTGTGACCAGGAGTATTACACTACAGGGCACCTCAGGACCCCTTCTACCTAAGGTCATTATTTTCAAGATCAGGAGACATAGCTGACCTACAAACATAAAAAGTCAGACAAAATGAGAAAACAAATACACTCCAAATAATATATTCCAAAATAAAACCACAGAAAAAGATAAGTGGAATAGAGATAAGCAATCTGCCTGATAAAAAGTTCAAAGTAATGGTCATAAAGATGCTCACTGAACTTGAGAGAAGAGTGGATAAAATCTGTGAGAACTTCAACAAAAAGACAGAGAATATAAAAAAAGAACTAGTCAGAGCTGAAGAATACAATAATTGAAGTGAAAAATACACTAGAGGGAATCAACAACAGATTAGAGGATGCAGAAGAATGGATAACTGATCTGGGAGACAGGGTAAAAGAAAGCAACCAAGCTGAACAGCAACATTTTAAAAATGAGGATAGGTTAAGGGATTTCTGTGACAATATCAAGCATACTAACATCCATATTATACAGTTTCCAGAGAAGAGAGAGATAAAAGGGCAAAAAACTTAAAGAAATAATGGCTGAAAACTTCCCTAACCTGGAGAAGGAAATGGAACAGGAAAGACAAGGAAGCACAGAAACAAGATGAACCCAAAGAGGTCCACACCAAGATACATAATAATTAAAATGTCAAACCTAGAAATAAAGAGAGAATCCTAAAACTGCAAGAGAAAAGCAAACAGTTATGTACAAGGGAAACCTCATAAGACTATCAGCTGATTTTTTTTAAAAGATTTTATTTATTTATTTGAGACAGAATGAGAGAGAGAGCACATGAGAGGGGGGAGGGTCAGAGGCAGAAGCGGGCTCCCTGCTTGATGCGGGACTCGATCCAGGGACTCCAGGATCATGACCTGAGCCGAAGGCAGTCGCTTAACCAACTGAGCCACCCAGGCGCCCTCAGCTGATTTTTTAATAGAAACTTTGCAAGCCAGAAGAAAGTGGCATTATATATTCAAAGTGCTGAAAGGAAAAAACCTACAACCAAGAATACCCTATCTGGTAAGGTTATCATTCAGAATTAAAAGAGAGATAAAGACTTTCAAAAACAAACAATAGTTAACAGAGCTCATCACCACTAAAGCAGCCTTATAAGAAATATTAAATGGACTTCTTTAAGTGGAAAAGGCCATAACTAGAAGAAAGAAAATTATGAGGGGAAAAATTTCACTGATAAAAGCAAACATATAGTAATAGATCAATCATTTATAAAGCTAGTATGAAGGTTAAAACACAGAAGTAGTAAAATCAATTATATCTATAAAAATTAGTCAAGAGATTCACAAAATAAAAAGATGTAAAATGTGACACCATATATATAAAACAGGGAGTGGAGAGTAAAAATGTGTTTTTAGAATGCATTTGAGAACTTTAGCAAATATCAACTTAAACTGTTATATATATAGGGTGTTATATGTGAACTTCATGGTAACCACAAACTAAAAACCTATAATAGATACACACAAAAAAAGGGAAAGGAATGTCAGCGTAACACTAAAAAAAGCCATCAAACCACAAGGGAAGAGAGTAATAGAAAAAGAAAGAGAACCACAAAAACAATCATAAAACAAGGAACAAAAAGACAATACATACCTATAGATAATTACTTTAAATGTAAATGCCCCAATCAAAAGACATAGGGTGACCAAATGAATAAAAAAACAAGACCCATCTATATGCTGCCTACAAGAGATTCACTTCAGACCTAAAGACACATACTGACTAAAAGTGAAGGGATGGCAGAAGATATTCCATGCAAATGGAAGCAAAACAAAACAAAGCTTTTTGGGTTTAGCAATACTTAGATAAAATAAAGTTTAAACCAGACTGTAATGAGGAAAAAAAAAAAGGACAATATCTAACAACAAAAGGATCAATTTACCAAGAGGATATTAAAAAAACAATTATAAATATCTATTCATCCAACATAGGAGCACCTAAATGTATAAAGCAAATATTAACAGATATAAAGGGATAAATTGACAACAATATAATAATAGTAGGGGACTTTAACACCCCACTTAATATCAATGGATAGATAATTCAGACAGAAAATCAATAAGGAAACAGTTGTCTAATCAGAAAATCAATAAGCAAATAGTGGCTTTGAACAATGCATTAGACCAGATGGACTTAACAGATATATACAGAAAATTCCATCCAAAAATAGCAGAATACACATTCTTTTCAAATGCATGTGGAACATTGTCCAGGATAGATAGATCACATGTCAAAGCACAAAACAAGTCTCAGTAAATTTTAAAAGACTGAAATCATGTCAAGCATCTTTTCTAATCATAATGGAATAAAACTAGATATTAACTGTAAGAAAGAACTAATAGAAATGTAAAACACAGAGGCCAAACATGTTACTAAACAAACCAATGGGTCAATAAAGAAATCAAAGAGAAAATTTAAAAATACCTTGAGACAAATGAAAATGGAAACACAACATTCCAAAATCTTTGGAGCACAGCACAAGGAGTTCCAAGAGCGAAGTTTACAGTGATACAGGCCTAACTCATGAAACAAGAAAAAATTCAAACAATCTAACCTTACACCTAAAGGAGATAGAAAAAGAAGAGCAAACAAAGCCTAAAATTAGTAGAAAGAAGGAAATAATACATACAAGAGCAGAAATAAATAGAATAGAAACTAGGGGTGCCTGGGTGGCTCAGTTGGTTAAGTATCTGACTCTTGATTTCAGCTCTGGTCATGGTCTGGGGGTTGTGAGATCAAGCCCCATGCTGGGCTCCACACTGGGCATGAAGCCTGCTTGGGATTCTTTCTCTCCCTCCCCCCCTGGTCCCCCCCCCCCCAAAAAGAATAGAAACTAAAAAAAAAAAAAAAAATCAATGAAACTAGGAGCTGGTTTTTTGAAAATATAAACAAAGTTGATAAAACTTTACTTTGACTCATCAAGAACAAAGAAAGGACCCAAATAAATAAAATCAGTAATGAAAGAGGAGAAGTTACAACAAACACCACTGTAATACAAAGGATTTATAAGAAAATAGTATGAAAATTATATGCCAACAAATTGGACTACTTAGAAAAAAATGCATAAATTCCTAGAAACATACACTCTTCTAAAACTGAGTCAAGAAAAAATAGAAAATCTGAACTGATTACTAACAACAAAACTGAAACAGTAATCAAAAAAACTCCCAACAAACAAAAATCCAGGATCAGAAGGTTTCACAGGTACATTCTACCAAACATTTAAAGAAGAGTTAATACCTACCTTCTCAAACTATTCCAAAAAAGAGAAGAGGAAAGAATACTTCCAAATTCATTCTATGAGGTCAGCATTACCTTGATACCAAAACCAGACAAAGACACTACAAAAAAGATTACAGACCAATATCCCTGATGAGCATAGATGCAAAAAATCTTCAACAAAATGTTAGCAAACTGAATTCAAAAATACATGAAAAGAATCATCCACCATGATCAAGGGGGATTTATTACAAGAGTGGAAATATGGTTCAGTATACACAAATCAATCAAGGTGACACATCACATTAGTAAAATTGTAAAATAAAAGATAAAATCATATGATTATCTCAATAGGTGCAGAAAAAGCATTTGAAACCATTCAACATCCATTTATGATAAAAACAACAAAGTGGGTATAGATAGAACATACCTCAACATAATAAAGGCCATAGAGAGAAACCCACAGCTAACATCATACTCAATGTGGAAAAGCTTTCAGTTTTTCCTCTAAGATAAGGAAAAAGACAAGGATGTCCACTCTCACCACTTTTATTCAACATAGTACTGGGAGTCCCAGCCACAGAAATCAGACAAAAAAAGAACAAAAGTCATCCAAAGTGGTGAGGAAGAAGTGAAACTGTCACTACTTGCAGATGACATGATAGTATATATAAAAAACCTTAAAGACTCTACCAAAAAAAACCCATTATGACTAATAAATGAATTCAGTAAAGTATCAGGGTACAAAATCAATATACAGAAATCTTTTGCATTTCGATACACTAATAACAAAACAGCAGAAAGGGAAATTAAGAAAACAATCTTATTTACAATTGCATCAAAAAGAATAAAATACCTAGGAATAAATTTAACCAAGGCAATGAAAGACTTATACTCTGAAAACTGTAAGACAATAATAAAAGAAATCGAAGACAACACAAGCAAATGGCAACATATACCATGCTCATGGATCGGAAGAATTAATATTGTTTAAAAGTCCATACTACTCTGAAAAACAAACTGAGGGATCTAGAGGCGAGGGTGGTGGGAGGATGGGTTAGCCTGGTGGTGGGTATTAAAGAGGGCATGTTCTGCATGGAGCACTGGGTGTTATGCATAAACAATGAATCATGGAACACTACATCAAAAACTAATGATGTAATGTATAGTGATTAACATAACAATAAAAAAATTTTTTAAAAGTCCATACTACCCAAAGTAATCTATAGATTCAAAGCAAGCCCTATCAAAATACCAATATTTTTCACAGAACTAAAGCAAAAAAGGCCTAAAATTTGTATGGAACCATAAAAGACCCCGAATAGCCAAAGCAATCTTGAGAAAGAAAAACAAGGCTGGAGGTATCATAATCCCAGTTTTCCAACTATACTACAAAGTTATAGTAATCAAAACATTATGGTACTGGCACAAAAGTAGGCACATAGACCAATGGAACACAAATGAGAGCCCAGATATAAACCCACACTTCTTTGGTCAATTAATCTATGACAAAGAAGGCAAGAATACACAATGGGAAAGAGAGTCTATTCAATAAATAGTTCTGAGAAAACTACACAGCTACATGCAAAAGAATGAAATTGGACCACTTTCTCACACCATACACAAAAATAAACTCAAAACAGATTAAAGACTTAAATGTAAGACCTGAACCCATAAAACTCCTAAGAGAAAACATAGGTAGTAAACTCATGGACATCAGCCTCAGCAATATTTTTCTGGATATGTCTCCCCAGGCAAGGGAAACAAAAGCAAATATAACCAAATAGGACTACATCAAGCTAAAAATCTCTTGCACAGTGAAGGAAACCATCACCAAAACAAAAAGGTAACCTACAGAATGGGAGAAGGTATCTGCCAATGATGTATCCAATAACAGGTTAATATTCAAAATGTATAAAGAACTCACACAACCCAACACCAAAAAAACAAATAATCTGATTTAAAAAATGGACAGGGGACATGAATAGACATTTTTCCAAAGAAGACATACAGATGGTCAACAGACAAATGAAAAAATGCTCAACATCACTAGTCATCAGGGAAATGCAAATTAAAACCACAATGAGATATTACCTCACACCAGTAAGAATGGTAGTATCAAAAAAACAAGAAATAATATGTGTTGACAAGGATGTGGAGAAAAGGGAACCCTTGTACACTGTTGGTGGGAATGTAAATTAGTGCAGCCACTATGGAAAACAATATGGAGTTTCCTGAAAAAATTAAAAATAGAAGTGTATTATCCAATAATTCCATTACTGAGTATTTACCCAAAGAAAATAAAAGCACTAATTTGAGAAGATATGTGCATCTCTATGTTTACTGCAGTATTATCTACAATAGTCAAGATATGGAAGCAACCTAAGTGTCTCTTGATAGATGAATGCATAAGGAAGATGTGGTATATATACATAATGGAATATAACTCGATGACAAAAAAGAAAGAAATCTTGCCATTCACAACATGGAAACCTAGAGGTTATTATGCTAAGTGAAATAAGTCAGACAGAGAAAGACAAATACTGTATGATTTCACTTATATGTAGAATCTAAAAAACAAAACAAACAAACAAAAACAGAAACACTCATAAATACAGAGAACAAACTGGTGGTTGCCAGAAGGGAGGGAGTGGGGGGATGGGTGTAACAGGTGAAGAAGAGTAAGTGGCACAAACTTCCAGCTATAAAATAAGTCACAGGATGAAAACTGCAGCATAGGGAATATAGCCAATAATATTATAATAATTTTGTATAGTAACAGATGGTAACTACACTTCTTGTGGTGATCATTACATAATGTATAGAATTGTTGAATCACTATGTTATACACCTAAAACTAATATAACATTGTATATCAACTACACTTTAATAAAAAGACAATCTGTCAAAACTCACACAAGAAGAAAGAGAAAATCTTAATAGGCTTATATCTATTGAAGAAATTGAATCAATAATTAATGACCTTCCAAAACAGAAAGCAGCAGGTCCAGATGGGTTCACTGGTGAATTCTACAAAACATTTAAGGAAGAAATTACACTAATTTTCTACAATCTCTTCCAGAAGATAGTTGCAAAAGGAATATGTCCTAACACATTCTGAAACCAGTATTACCCTAATACCAGAACCAGACAAAGACATTACAAGAAAAGGAAACTACAGACCAATAGCTCTCAAAACATAGATGCAAAATACTCAACAAAATATTAGCAAATCAAATTCAACAATACATAAAAATAATTATACAACACAATCAAGTGGGATTTATCCCAGGTATGCAAGGCTGGTTCAATATTCAAAAATGATTTAATGTAATCTACCACATTTACAGGCTAAAGAAGAAAAATCACATGATTATGTCAATAGATGCATAAAAAGCATCTGATAAAGTCAAATACCCATCCATAATAAAAACTCTCAGCAAACTAGAAGGGAACTTCATCAACTTGATGAAGAACATCTACAAAGAACCTACAGCTATCATCCATACTTAATGGTGAGAAATTCAAAGTTGTCTCACTAAGATCAGGAACAAGGAAAGGATGTCCCCTTTCACCATCCCTTTTCAGCATCATACTGAAAGTCCTAACTAATAAGACAAGAAAAGGAAATAAAAGGTTGTACAGATTAGGAAGGAGTAAATAAAACTGTTTGTTTGCAATGACATGATTACCTAAGTAGAAAATACAAAAGAATACACACACATACAAAAAAAAAATCTTAGAACTAATAAGCAATTACAACAAGGCTGCTAGATATAAGGTTAACAACAAAAGTCAACCACCTTCTTATATATCAGTAATGAACAAGTGGAATTTGGAAATAAAAACACAATTCCATTTACATTAGCAACCAAGAAAAGTAAATACTTAGGTATAAATGTAACAAAAAATCTGTACAAAATCTATACGAGGAAAATTACAAAACTCTTGAGTAAAGAAATCAAAGAGGAACTAAATAAATGGAGAGATGTTCCATGTTATGGATAGAAACACCCAATATGTCAAGACATCAGGTCTTTCCAACTTGATCTATAGATTCAATACAATCTCAATAAAATCCCAGCAAGTTATTTTGTGGATATTGACAAACTGATTCTAAAGTTTGTATGGCTAGTCAAAAGACCCAGAATAGCCAACATAATATTAAAGGAGAAGAAAAAGTTGTAGGATTGTCACTACCCAAGTTCAAGACTTACTATAAATCTCCAATAATCAAGACAGTGTGTATGGGTGAAAGAATAGATAAATAGATTATCATGGAACAGAATAGAGAGCCCAGAAATAAACCCATGTAAATATAGTCACCTGATCTTTGACAAAGGAGTAAAGGCAACACAATGGAGAAAAGATCATCTTTTAAACAAATAGTGCTAGAACAACTAAACACCCATATGCAAAAAAAAAAAAAGAAAAGAAAAGAATCTAGACACTAACTTTATACCCTCCACAAAGATATTAACTCAAAATGGATCACAGACCTAAATGTAAAATGCAAAACCAAAAACTCTTAGAACATAACATAGGAGGAAATCTAGGTGACCTTGGGTATGGCAATGACTTTTTAGATATAACACCAAAGGCACAATCCATGAAAGAAATCATTGATAATGTGGGCTTCACTAAAATTAAGAATTTCTCTGAGAAAGAAATTGTTAAGAGAATAAGAAGACAAGTCACAGACTGGGAGAAAAATTTACAAAATATGTATCTGATAAGGAATGTTATCCAAAATTTACCAGAACTCTTAAAACTCAACAATAAGAAAGTGAATAACCTAATTTTAAAATGAGCAAAAGGCCTGGACAGACTCTTCACCAAAGAAGACATAGAAATAGCAAATAAGCATATGAAATGATGCTCCACATCATAGTCATTAGGGAGCTACAAATTAAAATGACGAGATACTACTTCATACTAATTAAGATGGCAAAAATAAAAAAAAAAATCTTTAAAAAAAAAGGGGGCGCCTGGGTGGCTCAGTTGGTTAAGCGACTGCCTTCGGCTCAGGTCATGATCCTGGAGTCCCTGGATCGAGTCCCGCATCGGGCTCCCTGCTTGGCAGGGAGTCTGCTTCTCCCTCTGACCCTCCCCCCTCTCATGTGCTCTCTCTCATTCTCTCTCTCTCAAATAAATAAATTTAAAAAATCTTTAAAAAAAAAAAAAGATGGCAAAAAATCGGGCGCCTGGGTGGCTCAGTTGTTAAGTGTCTGCCTTCGGCTCAGGTCATGATCCTAGGGTCCTGGGATCGAGTCCTACATTGGACACCCTGCTCAGCGGGAAGCCTGCTTCTCCCTCTCCCACTCCCCCTGCTTATGCTCTCTCGCTGTCTCTCTCTCTCTGTTGAAAAATAAATAAAATCTTTAAAATTAATTAATTAATTAATTAATTAATTTAAAAAAAAAAGATGGCAAAAAATCCAAAACACTGACAAGACCGAATGTTGATGAGGATGTAGAGCAACAGGAATGCCCAGCATTAGTGGTAGGAATACTAAATGGTAAAACCACTTTGGAAGACAGTTTGACAGTTTCTTATAAAATCAAACATACTCATACCATCAGATCCAGCAATTGCGCTCCATTTGGGTATTTACCCAAATAAGTAGAAAACTTCTGTCCACACAAAAACCTGCACGTGCATGTTTGTAGGAGCTTTATTCATAATCAACAAAATTTGGAAGCAACCAACCTTTAGTAGGTAAATGGATAAAATGGGGTACATCCACTCAATGGAATATTGTTCAGAGCTAAAAAAAAAAAATGAGCTGCCAAGCCATGAAAAGACATGGAGAGACCTTAAATGCATATTACTAAGTGAAAGAAGCCAATCCAAAAAGGTGCATACTATATTATTCCAACAATATGACATTCTGGGAAAGGCAAAACTATAAACACAGTAGTTAAAAGATGAGTGGTTGCCAAGTATTAGGCAACCTAGGAGGTGATGACTAGGTGGATCAGAAAGAACTTTTGGGGCAGTGAAACTCTTCTATATGATATCGTAATAGTAGAAGCATGCCATTTTGCATTTGTTATAAGCTATAGAATGGACAACACCAAGAGTGAACTCTAATGTAAACTATGGACTTTCAATGATAACACAATATGCCACTTCATTGATTGTAACAAATATACCACTCTGGTTTAGGATGTTGTTAATGGGTCCGGCTGTGCATGTATACATGGGAATTCTTTGTACTTTCTGCCTGATTTTGCTGTGAACTTAAAAATGTTCTAAAAATATAGTTTGTATTGAAAATGAAATGAGATATTACATGTAGGTTCCACACATAAGGAGCTTGGAAATCACCACTCCATCCTAACAATAGGTGAAAAAGGTGAACAAACTGAAAGATTAATAACTCTTCTTGGATCTGTAAGAGAGGGGAGATTACAGGGCAAATTGCTGCCTCGAAGACTGGAGAGACAGACAGGCAGATATGGGGAGTCCCATTAATATGGGCAGCTTTCTAGTACACTTATTTCTGTGATCACTGCTCTCTTCTATTTCCTTTTACATTTATGTATTAGTCCGTAAGGTTTTCAAAAGCATTAAGACATTTTGGAAGACCTTGATTGTCCATGTATCCTTTCATTCGTTCATTCATTCAGCAAACATTAATTAAGTGCCTATAATGTGTCAAATGATGTGTATTTCTTATGGGAATATAAACATGTATAAGACATAGACACTTCATCCAGTAAAACGTTCAACAATTTTTGAACATCTACTATGTGCCATGGACTGTGCTAGATATTAAGGATTCAGCAATGAAGGGAGCATCCCATTTCAAAAACAGTGTGACAACCACAGCAACAAACTCTTGACCCCACTAACATGTCTCTAGGGAGATCTTCATGGTGCAACTCCTTGAAAAGGTGAGGGTTTTGTTTGTTTGTTTGTTTGTTGGGTTTTTTTTGTAGTCACTCTCTTAACTTCTTTTGGACTCAATGCACTACAATTGCACTTTCAATCCAACACATTCCAGTAGGACTTTCAACATACCTTTTCATGAAAATTGCTCTTACCAACTTAATTATGAACTCTATGTTGCCAAAACCAAAGGTCAGTTCTTTTTGTCATGGCATTTGATGCCCAGCACCATTCAACATGGTTGACCACACTTTCCTTCTGGAAATACTTTCTTCACTTGACTTTCATAGAGGCACACTCTTCCAGTTTTCCTCCTGCCTCACACTGCTCCTGCTCAGGCTCATTAACTGGCATCTCTTCCTCTGTTAAACCTCTAAACATCGTCATCTCTGTCCCAGGATTTAGTCCTGAGGCTTTTCCTTTTATCCATGAATATTCTCACAGTACAGTTCATCTAATCCTGTGACTTTAAAATTATTGTATGCTTCCATTTCCCAAACTTACCTCTCTAGATGGCATAAGGGGTATAATTGTCCTAAAGTGATCCAGGAGTTTAGCAAGGTACCAAGAAGAGGGATCCACTCTTCCCGGCATGAAGGACTACATCCTGAATCACTCTCTGTGGACCAGTGGCTTTCTTCCCAAACCCAGACTGTCTGGCACCAACATCATGTGCGTTGCTCCATTGATAAAGCTGCTCTCTGTGTTTATATGATACAAACATAGAATAAAGGAGGCTAGTGTCCCTACACTGGAATGCAGACCCACACTGTGCACCACTTATGCATCAGTGTAGAATGGAAGGATGGGAAAATCATGCCTTCTACTTCTTTGCCAATTCTTGGTCTTTGTGAGTTTTCCTAACACAACATATTGGTTAACCCATGCTATGGCATATTGGGGAATTCTCAAACACTCATGTCTACTGGTAGTGATGCAGATGGGCCACACCTTACATGACATGTCCTGATCTTCCCTGAGCGCATAGACTCTCCAGCTGTCCCAGCACCATTTGCCTTAAAAAAAATCCTTTTCTGGGGCGCCTGGATGGCTCAGTCGGTTGAGCGGCTGCCTTCGGCTCGGGTCGTGATCCCAGAGTCCTGGGATTGAGCCCCACATCGGGCTCCCTGCTCAGTGGAGAGCCTGCTTCTCCCTCTCCCTCTGCCTGCCTCTCTGCCTACTTGTGCTTTCTCTCTCTCTCTGTCAAATAAATAAATAAAATCTTAAAAAAAAAAATCCTTTTCCTCCGTTGAATTTACTTGGCATCTTTGTCAAAATCAAGTGGCCATACGAATGTAAATTATTAACTCACACTACAGGCAAAAATTCCCTCAAAATGGATCATAGACCTAAATGTAAAGGCTGAAACTATACACCCCTTGGAAGAAGACATAGGTGAATATCTTTATGACCTTGGGTTGGACAAAAACATGAGTGATAAAAGAAAAAAAAATTAAGATTTATTTATTGATTTTAGGGAGAGAGTGCACCTGCGAGCAGAGAGAGGGGCAGAGGGAGAACATCTTCAAGCAGACCCCCTGCTGGGTGTGGAGCCCAGGGCAGGGCTCAATCTCATGACCCATGAGATCATGACTTCAGCCGAAACCCAGAGTCCACGTTTAGCCAACTGAGCCACCCAGCACACCCCAAAGAAAAGAATTTTTAAATGGGATGTCATCAAAATTAAAAATGTTTGTGCTTCAAAAGACAGCATTAAGAAAACGAAAAGATAAGCCACAGACTGGACAAAATGTTTTCAAATCATTTATCTGTGGAAATTAATAAAAAGAAATTTCATTTAGGATGGAGTCAGTAGGCCAACAGGGGTAGCGATTATGCCCAACCACTCATCGTCAATTGCATACCCAACAGGAGAGGCACCTTGCAGGTAGATACCACTTTACTACCCCAAAAGGCTTTCCTCCTCCCCCAGCAGGAGCCCAGCCAATGAGACTGTCACAGCTCAATCAATGAAAAGTTACTATGCTTCAAAATGGAAGTTTGCTCCAATGGACTTTCTGACTTTCTGTTTATAACAGCATCCCAGCTTCCCCTTTTCCTCAAAAAAAAAAAAAAAAGTGCTCTTATTCTTTGTTCTATGCACTTGCCTATGGTTCTGTCCTAGCTTGCTTGTCTAGGATTGCAATTCTCTGCTATTCCTGAATAAACCCATTTTTGCTGGTAAATTAACTGGCAGTTTTATTTTTTAGGTTAACTTATCTATTAAAGAACTTGTATCCAGAATATGAAGTACTCCTACAATCCACCATTAAGAACGTAAATAACCCAATTGAAAATGGGCAAAAGATTTGAACAGATATTTCACCTAAAAGGTATAGGAATATCCAATAAGCACATACTCAGCATCATTAGTCATTAGGGAAATGCAAATCAAAAGCATGATGAGACACCACTTCTTACCCACTAGGATAGTTATAATTTAAAAAAAAAAAAGGTGCACAATGTGGAAAAAAATTGAAACATTCACTCAATACTGGTGAGAAGTGTAGCCATTTTGGAAAAAAGTTTGGCACCTTCTTAAGTTAAAGATAAATTTACCGTATGTCTCAGTGATTTCACTCCTACCTATCTACTCAAGAGAAATGAAAACATAGGTCTATACAAACACTTTATGGGGATATTCATAGCAGCTTTATCTGTAATAGTCCAAAAAGTGGGAAAAGTCCAATTACCCACCAACTGGTGAACCAATAAACCAAATATGGTATATCCATACAATGGAATAGTATTCAGCCCCTAAAAGGAATGAAATACGGACACATGCTACAACAGAGATGAACCTCAAAAGTATATTATGCTTACTGCATGGAGCACTGGGTGTTATACGCAAACAATGAATCAAGGAACACTATATCAAAAACTAATGATGCAATGTATGGTGATTAACATAACATAATAAAAAAAAAGAATATTTGCTTAAAGAAAAAAAAAGGATATTATGCTAAGTAAAACAAACCAGATGCAAAAGACAAAATACTGTATGACTCCATTCATATAATGTCCTGAAAAGGCAAATTCACAGTCAGAAAGTCAATTTGAAGTTGCCTAGAGTGCGCTAATGGGCACAAGAGATCTTCTGGGGGTGACAGAAATGTTCCAAAACAGGATTGTGGTGATGGTTACACAAGCCCATAATTTTATTTAAAATAGTAGATTACACACTTAAAGTAAGTGGATTTTATGGCATGTAAATTATATCTCAATAAAGCTATTTGGAAATAAAAGATATGTGATATTGTGGCCGCCATCTGCCTTGCCCTTCATTTATTTCTCATTTTCTATAGAATTTATAGAATTTATTCCACTCAGAGACTCTAAACTCTTGTTCTACTGGCTCTTTGGCTGAAAGCGATTCCCAGAGAGACACTGGCTAAATTCTGCCAGCCTCCAACACTTCCAACAGCTAGGGGAATGAGTACCCCAGTCCTGAACAGGATAGGGGGTGTGTATGGTTCACTTACAGCATTACTCTAGCAGGCAAAGCTGTCTGATGCACGTTGGTAGCCTCAGGTAGGGCTCCACAGGTCTTCAGAGAACAAGCTGCTACAACTCAGTGACTACAGTCCAACTTCCCTAGGCAAGTGTGTTTGCAGCACGAGGAGTCAGGTCTCAAGTAGGAAGAGGAGAATGGCCACAACACAAGGAGAAAGAGAGATCCAGAGGAGGGTGTCAAACCCAATCTTTGTAGGGCATTTTTCCCAACAATTTAAGAGAACATTCTTTTCAAGCGCATGTGGTGTTTTCACCAGGACCATATGCTAGACTTCAAAACAAGTCTCCATAAATATCTAAGAGTCAAAATCATACAGAGTGTATGCTCTGACCACAACAGTATTAACTTAGAAGTCAATTAAAAACAAGATATTTAGAAAATCCCCAATTTTTGAAATTAAACAACATACTTTGGAATAACTCATGTGTTAAAGAGGAAATCACAGGTAAATTAGAAAATATTTTTACCTGAATGATGATAAAAATCCAATACATCAAAATTGTAGGATGTGGCTAACCCAGTGCTTAGAGAGACATTTATAGCTTTAAGTGTCAAAAGAAAAGGGATAAAATCAATAAGCTTTAACCCTAAGAACCTTGAAAAGCAAGAGTAAATTGAAGCCAAAGCAAATAAAAGGAAACAGATTATTAAAAGAAGTTGATGGAAGAGAAAAGGGATAAACAATAGAGAAATACAACAGTAAATTTCTCTGTAATCCACACGGAAAATTTAATTTCACATGGGTTCTATATGTAAATATATCTGGAACCATAAAGGCTTTAGGAGAAAAAAATAGAAGAGCATCTATTGGGACTAAAAATCAGAAAGTCATCGCTTCTGGGGTAGATTGATGGGCGGAGGTGGGAGCTGACTGGAAAGGGGCAGGAAAGAACTTTTTGAGGTGAAGGAAATGTTCCATATGTTGTCTTGGGTGGTGGTTACAGTGGGGTATGTAATTGTAAAGGTTCATTGAACTAACACTTAAGATCTGGACGTTTTAATGCGTGTAAATCACAGCTCAATTTTTTAAAGCAGAAAAAAGGAGCTTATGGTGGTGGTATTTGGACAGCTTTGGGCCACAGGCTCCAAAAGCATTCACAGCATCCTCTTAGACTCTGCGGAGAGTGGTTTTGCAACCAAAATGTGAGATGTGTGCAAACGTCCGTAAGATCCACTGTGGCCACAACTGCAGACACCTATTCTCATTATCCAATTTACAGAACTAAACAGTTATCACTAGAGGGCTTCCCTTCAACGGAGATCTTCCTCCCCACCCCAGAGCTCTCCAAAGGTTGCCAGGATTGAGGTTCTGGATACATGGGGTTGGAAAAGAGTCCCTTCCCATAGAACTTCAAGGGTGACTGGAGCTGCCACCGTTGCAAAGGTCTACACTTTGCGAGAGAGTAACATTTCAAATGGTACTCTGAGAGAGGAGCTAATGGACTGCACAGTGGATTTTCTCGCCAGATGCATTTACTTCACAAGGCAAAAATGCCCATTGTGCTGGCAGATTTCGTCTTTTCATTTAAATCCACAGACTGTGGAGCCCAGACACCTGGCACCGACTGCCGGATGTCTTGCTGCGGGGAGAACCAAGCCTTTATCACACTGTGGCCCTGAAACATGCTTCCTGTGCCTGGGAGGAATGAGAGATATGTTAAAGGTCACTACTTTTGGGGGAGGAGGGAACCTGGAGAAGGCATGAGCAATAAGTATGTGGTAAGAGTTCAAGGTGAAAAGGCTGAGCCAAGAACAAGAGTGCATAAAACTCCAGTCCTGCCTTTGGGAGATAATGAGACCAGAACCCAGGCTCTTTCAACTGGCTTCCAACAGTCTAACAGGTTAGAGCTTTCTCATTTTCTTTCAACTATTCCTGGGCATGGGAGTTTTGCAAAAACAGAGTGGAGGGAACAAAATGGTTTTTGTAAGCCTATAATGACTTGACCTCTCTTTCTGACCATCCCAGGGTCACCCTGTAATCTAATCTGCCCCCCATTTTTCTGTTCCTGGAGAGTGCTTCTTGGCAACCAGATTTGACCATGGCTGGGTGGAGCTGCCTTGTGACAGGTGCAGGAGGGTTTCTGGGTCAAAGGATCGTTCGCTTGTTGGTGGAGGAGAAGGAGCTGCAGGAGATCCGGGCACTGGACAAAGTCTTCAGACCGGAACAGCGGGAGGAATTTTCTAGTAAGTGAACTTGAGTTCATGGGTGGGTAGCTCCATCTTAACCCCCTCACAGGTATGGGGGAGGGGTTCTTGTCTAGCAAATCAAGGAAAGTTGTAGCCAAACCGAGGCTGATCCCCTGTCCAAAGTCATCAGAAAGGAAATCACAGGTGGTGTGGTATAAGAGATACAGGGCTGTCAGGAGACTGGGTCTGACCCTGATCCGGAACTAGAGATCCGGATGACTGTAAGCCAGCCACTCTGGCCTCTAGGTCTCTTTTCTTCTCATTTATAAAATCACATTTCTCTCCCTTGTCAACAACTCTTTAATGTTCTGAGGACCGTGGACTTGGCCATGGCTGTGCAACATCTGCAAAGGGCAAGCAAGCCCCGTTACCCTGGAGACCCTGCTAGGGGTTCCCTGCCCTGCTTGAGTGCCCTGGTCTTTCTGTGGCTTCACTCAGCATCTCCAGTAAAGGTGAAGCTGAGTGTGTGTGCATGTGTGTGTGTGCATGTGTGTATGCATGTGTGTGTGTGCATGCATGTGTGTGTGTGAGAGAGAGAGAGACAGGGTGTGAGGGAGGAAGGTGAAGAGGACACACAGCGTACAGCGTGGGAGGGAGCCAGAGACAGAGTGTGAGGCTCCAGAGTGTGGATTCCTCATGTGGATTCCCTGTACATCTCTTCTTCCCATTTGTCCCTGCTCATCACCACAAGAAAAGTGACTGCAGAATCTGCTCACCGCTCTGCTGTTTTCCCAGACTGCTGCCCCTGGTGCAAAAGCAAAAGCTAGATTTATAAAACCTGTTTCACCCCCCAAATCCTCAAAACAGCCCTGTGAGGAAAGTAGGAACGGGGTCTCACCCAACAGCATGTTGAGGAAATTGAGGTATACAAAGGTAAAGCGACTTGCGGAGGCCTTCTGATTAACGGACCTCAGGGCTCAGAGTAGAGCCTCATCACAGACGCCCCAGTCATAGGGCTCCAGGGCTGCCTCTTGGCAAAGTGAGTCTCCAGTCTCTCCCATTTCCCCACTGTGTGTCCCCAAAGCAATCCCTGTCCCCCTCCCCAGCCCCTGCGGTCTGGACGTCAACATGCAGGCCCCTGGTGCCCAGAAGACCCCACCTCCCCACACGGAGACCCCCCAGCCACACCGCCCTCCAGGACTGCGCACATCACTCTTCTCCTCTTCTTTCCTGTGCTCTGAACATCTCAGATGTCTTATTTCCTCCACCCTCTGCTTCAACGATGCCTCTGATGAACACACATGAACATACATGATCAACATCAACTGTTTGCAGACCTTACGTCTCAGTAATACTTACGGTCTGACAGCTGAGGCCCGGGAAAGGCAATGTTCAACCTAGACGAAGGGTTCCCCTGTGTGACCAGTCAGGTGGTGTCCAGGATGGGCAGGGGCTCTGTACAGCTCACAATGGAGAATCCTCACGGTGGTTGTTCTGTGCCAGGCGCTGTGCTCAGTGTTCTATGCGTGTCAACTCATTTGCTCCTCGTAACATCTCTGGGGATGGGTAATATTATCCTCCTCTTTTTTGAAGATGAGAAAGCAGGCACAGAAAGTTGTCTTAGTCTGTCAAGGCTGCTACAACAAGATACCACAGGCTGGGTGGCTTAAACACATCAGAAATTTTATTTCTCACAGTTCTGGGGGCAGAAATCCAAGAGCAAAGCAGAGTGAGGCTCTGGTGAGAGCCCCCTCCCTGGTTCAGAGCCGTGTCTTCTTGCTGTGCCCTCACACCGTACAAGGGGAGAGGGCTCTCTCTGGGATCTCATTTATAGGAATACTGATCCCCTCATGAGGGTCAAACCCTCACGATCTGATCACCTTCCAAAGGGCCCATCTCCTAACAGCATCACATTGTCATAAGGATTTCAACACGTGAATTTGGAGGGACACAAACACTCAGACCACAGCAAAGACTAACTTGTTCAAGGTCCCCCAGCTGAAAAATGGCAACACTGGAATTGAACCCGAAGGTCTAACTGCAGAGGCTGTGCTCTTAGCCACTAATTTGTCTAGTAGCTTCTCTTTGGGCCTCCCTACAATGCAGCCCACATAACATAAGCAAGTGTATATTTGAGCTGCGCAGAATACTTGTCCCGTCCACAGAGCCTCCAGGAGGGAGGGAGCTCTACCTCCACCACCAAGACATCTGCAGCGCCCTCTTCTGGTCTCTCTGCACCCTTGCAAACTAATAGGTTGATCTGAGCCTGTCTGCTGAAGTCAGCATCAGAGAGACAGAAGAAGGTCGGGGAAAGGCAGAGGAGACCCAATCAGAGAAAATCCTACTGATTCCCAGCAGCTTCTCCCCTGCCTTTCTCCCACTTTAGGGCCTTCTTGGAGTTGCCCAACCATGGGAACTAGCTCAGGGCAGAGCAAACTTGGCAGAGGCTTAGGGAGAGCAGAGGGTTCTTCCAAGTTGTAACCCAGGAAGGAAATTTCCCTGCCCTGGATTTTTCACTCTGAGTTTCTCTCTCACTGTTCTCTGGCCTCCATTGCCGATTTCAGTTAAATTGCCTTATCCTTTAAATACATACATACATACATACTTAGACTTATCCTTATCTGCCTCAGGAAAAAAAAAAAGCGTGAGTCCTGCACTTGGGTGACAGGGGAAAGAGAACAAAGCTTGAAGGCAGGGAGCAGGCTTGAGTCTTCACTGGAAGTGTGACTCAGCCCTGCCCCTTCACCTGTCTCCGACGGAGTTGCCTTGCCTGTATAGTGGAAATCGGAATACCTATGTCATGAGATAGCTGTGAAAGAAGAACCAGAACGCTGTGAGAGTTGTGTGCAAAGCAGAACGCACAAAGTAAGTGTAGAGTATTTATCCAAACCATATGTAGCACCATGTTTAGGTCACGGGCTCGTCTGAGGTGATGATGTTACTGGCAGGACCCCCCTTCCGGTGGATTTCAGAGGAGCTGAAGACCCTGAGGTTCAAGCCACTGTCCTTAGCTAGATGGCCAGAAAGTTAGTCCCTTGGTGGTGGACTCATTTTCAGCACTGATATCTGCTTTAGATGATATCTAATAAGGTTTTTTTTTCAGTTAGATCTCTCATTTGGACCCTTTCTAAATTCCCTGTTACTGGCTTCCCTATCCTTCTGGTCTACCTAAGCAGGAAATACTCAGGCTGACATGGACTCTTGCTCTTCCTCTCGGTCTCTCTCCAGTAAGAACAAGGAGCCGGCTGCATAAGGTCTGAAAAGTCAAGCGTGTGTATCCCTCCCCTTCCCTGCTTCTGCTGTGGGAGCCCTGGTTCTGTCCTCCTCCTCCGAACTTTGCTGCAGACATTCTCTCGATTGCTCTCTCGATTAATCTCTCGATTGCTTTGCTCCCTCTTAGATGCACCACACCGATCCATTTTACATACTGCAGCCAGGGTTGGCTGCACCTACACCACAACTCTGTTTATGTTTCTCTTCTTGTGCCAAATCCAGGCGGGATTCCTCATTCCCTACAGAATTAAATTCAAATTCTTTCCTCTTATATCCACGCTCCATAATCACCCCACTCTCCTTAATGAATTTTATGAACTTCCCATGAATCTCTTTAACAATTTTCATCCCAGGCATACTTGACTCCTCACTGCACAAATTCTTTTTTTTTTTTTAAAGAATAAAAAGGGGTGGAAACGGATGTTTGCTCTTTCCCAATAAATGCTACACATTCTGACTTCTGTGTCTTTGTTTACTTGTTCCTTCCATGGATTTATCTCCCATCTCCACCCTCCCCCTGGGTAAACACCACCTTTATCAGGAAACTTCCAGATCCAGAAAGCCTTCCAATGACCTGATTCATGTTCACACAGAGCTCCAGAGCAAGACCAAGGTGATCATGGTGGAAGGAGACATTCTGGATGAGCAGTGCCTGAAGAGAGCCTGCCAGGGCACTTCAGTTGTCATTCACACCGCTTCTGTCATTGACGTCATGAATGTCATTCACCGAGAGACCATCATGAATGTCAATCTGAAGGGTATAGTATCCCAGGGAGGATATGGAGTGAGGTGGGCGAATGAGGCTCAGAAAACAGACCAGGAAGGGAGGGGAGGCCCCCATCACTGAACACCCGCTGAGCCTGCTCCAGCTGCTTTTTCTTATCACCACTGAGAGATTCAAGGCTGTTATGCTCAGTTTTTTAGATGAGGAAACTGGGGCTGAGCAAAGCTAAGAAACTTGTCCAAGTCCCTCTGAGTAGGAAAGCTAGAATTTAAACCCACACCCGTGTCTCCAAAGGCCACAAAAGCTCTCTTTACTGCAGCTCCAATCAAGCATCGACTCTAAGCCAACCTTGAACTCTCATGATCCAACTACCTTCTGCTTCCCCTGGGCGAAGACCAGATCTTACAAGTGCCTCCCTGGTCATCATTTTAGCCCTTCTGTGCACCTCTAAGCTGGTGGTCACACAGTAAGGCCAAGAACTAAGAGCTCTGTGATAGAAGGGCCCCCGTGTCCACTGTGAGCAAAGAGCCACAGCTCCAGGCCAGTTTCCTTCAGGCAGGACTGTGCAGGATCACCCAGCGTAATGAGAACATCTAGCACCTTCCTGCTCACCCCAAAGGATTCCTCTCAAGAGACCTGCAAAGCTAGTTCACAGCAGTCTGGCAGGACTGGCCTCCCCATGATATCTTCTTAATGGTAATAGCTTCCCCTTCTCCATAAGAGTACTTCTTCAGCTCACTGCTGGGTCTGCTATTAAAGGGTCGTTTCTAGCTAGGTGCCCAAAGTACACCCTCCTTAGATCCTCATCCCTTAAATGCCTGGTGGTTCTTTCTGGATTGTGGCTTTCCAACCTACTTTAAAACTAGACACCTTTATGTAAGAGATTAGCTTAAATCCCTTATTAGCTTCACAAGCAAAGTCATCCTTCTGAGCCCTGGAGGCCAGTCTCTCTAGGACCACAGTGCCCCAACCCCCAATCGCATCTGGTTCTCATGACCTGCTCTACAAAGTTAGTCGTTAGACAGAGGCTCCTTTTCTAAAGCAACTCATTGCTTTAGGGTCTCCAGCCTAAAGTAGCACAGTCTCAAAAAAGACCCTTTCTAGTTTCTACTTAGCCATACCCTCATCACTCCCACACTGCAAGGAGGGTGCTGCTAAATTAACCAAGTTTTCCTTTTTAGCCCCCTCTGCTAATTCCTGCTCTCCAGGACTCCCAACAGCAGAGGATTTGAAATCCCTGAGAAGTGGTAGAGGCATCAGTTAATTAAAACTAATGTCAGTTCCAGGTTTAGAAGATACTTCAAATAATGGTCATTTTTCCCTCTGCAGTTCAATTGGCCCCAAATTTTCTCAGCCTCTAGTTTTGATTTTTTTAAAAAATGAGTCTGTCTCTCCCAAAAATCAAATTGCACAAAGACCTTAAAAAGGATTATTTTTAATACCAAAAAAAAGAGAGAGAGAGAGAGAGAGAAATAAAAAACGATGCTTTGCGGGGAATGTTCTTTCTTGTGGAGAAGGCGCTCTGCATTACCTCCCCCAGCTAAAGGGATTCTGCAAGATCCTCCCATTATAGGTATTAACCACCAGAGGGCACACTTCCCCTTCCGGTTCTCCACCAAGCTCAACACAGAAGGCCAGTGCCAGGCTCCAGAATACTAAGTAAAAGGACGGTTTATCACCCTCACTTTTCAGACCTGGGTAAAGGGAGTCACAGTCAGAATTAGGAGTGGCCTTTGTAGGGAGCACTCAATCAGGACTAGGTAAAATTCCAGTCCATATTCGGAGAGTATGGCCTCATAATTTTTTTTTTATTTAAAATAAACTGTTTTTAATGAAGTGGTAGGGATAAATGATAATTTTCTTTTTTTTTTTTTTTTAAAGATTTTATTTATTTATTTGACGGAGGGACACAGCGAGAGAGGGAACACAAGCAAGGGGAGTGGGAGAGGGAGAAGCAGGCTCCCTGCATCAGGCTCTGCAGGGAGCCTGATGTGGGACTCGATCCCAGGACCCTGGGATCATGACCTGAGCCGAAGGCAGTTGCTTAACCGACTGAGCCACCCAGGCGACCGGGATAAATGATAATTTTCTAATGTCTTCACTCAGCAAAATATAAAATAGCAACCCTCTGTCCTTTTCCAGAATTCAAGGTACACACACAGGTCCAGGAAATCCAAAAAGCCTAGAAATTCTTGCTCTCCAGAACCCAAAGGCCGGCTTCTTCTCATTTTGGCAATTTTGCATTTTTCCTACGGCTATAGCATGTTCAGCTCGTAGGTCGGAGGCACAGAGGAATGCACTCCTGATCTGCAATAACCACCTCACCTGGGGGGGGCGGTGGGCATGGTTGGGCCTTTGGGTTATTTGTTGACACTGACGGTGTACTCCCCACGGGCAGGTACCCAGCTGCTGTTGGAAGCCTGTGCCCAGGCTAATGTGCCGACCTTCATCTATACCAGCACCATAGAGGTGGCTGGGCCCAACTCCTACAGGGAGATCATCCAGAATGGCCACGAAGAAGAGCATCTCGAATCAAGATGGTCTGCTCCATACCCCTACAGCAAAAAGCTCGCAGAGAAGGCAGTGCTGGCTGCTAACGGGTGGGCTCTTAAAAACGGCGGCACCCTGCACACCTGTGCCTTAAGGCCCATGTATATCTATGGGGAAGGAAGCATATTCCTTTATGACTATATATACAAGGCCCTGAGGAACAATGGCATCCTGACACATCATAGCAAGTTCTCTGTAGTCAACCCTGTCTATGTTGGCAATGTGGCCTGGGCTCACATTCTGGCCTTGAGGGCCCTACGGGACCCCAAGAAGGCCCCAAGTGTCCGAGGACAGTTCTATTACATCTCAGATGACACACCTCACCAAAGCTATGATGACCTCAATTACACTTTGAGCAAGGAATGGGGCTTCTCCCTGGATTCCAGAATGAGCCTTCCTATATTTCTGGAGTACTGGCTTGCCTTCCTACTGGAAATAGTGAGCTTCCTGCTCAGTCCAATTTACAAATATCAACCCCCCTTCAACCGCCACACAGTGACATTGTTAAATAGTGTATTTACCTTCTCCTATAAGAAAGCTCAGAGGGATCTGGGGTATAAGCCACTCTTCAGCTGGGAGGAAGCCAAGCAGAAAACCATGGAGTGGATTGGCTCCCTGGTGAAACAGCACAGAGAGACCCTAAAAACGAAGACTCACTGATCTGGGGGTGACAAGGACGTAGATGCAGATGTTGTTGGGAGACAGCTATCAAGCTCTCCCCTCTGGCATCATACGGAAAGAAACAAGGCCACGAGCCCGAGTCCTACTGTCTCCCTTTTACAAGACGGCCATCTTACTGTTTTCCTCCTACCACTGGAAACCTTCCCAGTCCCTGGTCCAACCAGAAGCTTTCTGTCCTGCCCACGCTCCAGAGGACAGAGAAGGAGATTTGCTGGAGCTCCTAATACAAAAGTCTCTGCTGCTGGCTCTGAGCTATTCAGGCCTCTTTCATGTAGAGTTTTGCCTATTATTTCCATTCCCTTTGTTATGTGCAAAGCATTTCTTACCTTTTACAAATTCCTATTCCTACATGCAGCTCAGTGAAAAGAGTAATAAACATTTTAATGCCTAATCTGGAGGACGCTGTGGTTGATGTGAATACATACTTTCCCCCTTCCCCCTCCATTTCTAGGGGGATGGAATGGAGGTGGGCAGAAGTGTCTGGAGCGGGGGGATTAAGTTGGACTAAGCACCTGCTATGTTTCAGGCAAATATCACTTCATTTAATCCTCTTCAGAAACCTCGAGGTTGGGATTGTTACTGCCTTTTATTGATAAGGAAACTTGATCATCAGAGGCCACTCACTAACTGCTAAGTGATCAGGACATTTAGCCCAGAAACACTGATTCGAAAGCCTCTATCTGTCCACTGAATCTTGCAGCCTGAACTGCTTAATGTACAGCTCGATGGGGGTGGGGTGGAGGGGTTTGTCAGCAGTGCAACAGAGTGCAGACAGGAGTGTGCCCTGCTGCTCCTTGGGGGAGGCTGGCTCCTCTGGGTCACCTCCTTCTTGCCCAGCCCGGTGCAGGAGGCTCCCTAAGACCCAGGAGAACCCCTGAGGGGCAGCTGGGAGGGTCTTCAAGCCCTTGCCCAATGGCCTGGGCAGGGGAAGGAGAAGCAGAGAGGTAACCAGCCTCTACTGCCAATGTCGGTGTCCTTGAAGACCCCTAGGACCCACCGGGGCCACCCTGGCAATTCATAGCCAGTATCTAACCTTTCAAATCACATCATGAAACCACACCAGGGGTTCCCAGGAAAGTAAAGGGAACAGGTGTGAACGCCCCTAAAACTTTGTCTCCTACCCAGCGCAAGAGATAGAGAGGTCTACTACCCCCTCCCCCGCTCCCCCCAGAATCTACTCCTCCCTACTCTTTTCTCCTCTTCCCATCTCTCCCTTACACTGTCTGCCGGGATGAAGCTCTATCCCTCTACCTCCTTAGCCTCTGTCCTTTCCCTCCACCGTCCCCTTCATCACTGGCCTTCTCTGTCGCCCTCAGGAGAGGAAGCCAACCAAGGCAGGTGTGGGGACTTGAATGATGACACAGTCATCAACTGAACACAGGACCAACAGTCAAAGGAAACACTTTCAGGGCCAGCAGAGGCCGCGTGGCCTGAAGCAGGTGAGGAGGTGGCTGTTGGGCTCAGAGAGTGGGAGGTGAGAACTGCCTGTCTCCAGAGCCACAGAAGAGTCTCACCCAACATCCAGATGGCTTCTTTCTTACCCAGGGAATGTACCGATTATGAATTCAGTTGAATTTGATTACCCCAAAGGAGATAATTTATGCTTTCATTCTAAGGAGAAAGGGGAAGAATATTCTGGTGGGGATGAAGGTTTCTATCACCTTCAAAACCCCAAGGGCCAGAGGATCGGCAGGGGGCATCGGAGCAGAGTGGCCCCGTACATTGGGGGTAGGTGAGAATGAAACACTCCCTCTGACCTCCCCACAGGGCACAGAGCACAAGGGGTAGCCCCTGTCCAGCTCCTGGGTGGTGCACACACCTTTACATGTGTGTGCCAGGAGCCAGGGAAGGGAAGAAGGGGGGCGGAATCTGGGACGAGGGCCCCTCAGCTGAGTTTTTAGCCTAGTGAGATTCCGTATCTCTGAACCCACCAGGGCAGGGAAGGAGTACTGTGAGCAGAGACAGAGGAGAGGGCATGTGACCAGCTGGTGGTCTAGCTGAATAAGCATAAAGGCCTTGGAATGTCTGGGCCCAAGACGTTGGCCCTTCTTACTTATACTGGGCACAGAACTGAGGGCTTCCAGCCTTTAGAGCTAATGCACAGCAGCCTCCTTCCCTCCTCCCTCCCTCTCCCCTCTGCTCCCCTCCTCCCTCTCCCCTCCTGTCCCATTCCCTCCCTCCCTCCCCCCCCAATCTCCTCCCCTTTCCTTCCTCTTCACCTCCATCTCAGTCTACATCCCCTTCTCCCCCTTTTTCTTTCCTGGCCTCCTCCCCGACCTGGATGCAGCACAGAGTAGGGTGAATGAATGAATGAATGAAAGGGCAGGTAAGTGCTCAGCCACCCGGTTAAGCCCTAAGGATAGATGAGTCCAGGGAACGGAGCTCACCTGATGGGGGGGGTGGGGGGGGCCCCACAGAGCAGTGGGGCCTCAGCTAGGCCTTTAAGGGTGGATGGGGCTTGGGTAGAAGAATGAGGTGTTCCAGACAGGTGAGGAGCCTGAGCAGTGGTGCCAAGGAGAGGGTGAAGGGGAGTGAGGAGGCTGGCCTGCAGGTGGGAAGGGTTTACCCCAGGGGAGCTGAGATCGCTTAGGGTGTCAGATGGGACAAGGAGGCTGGCCTCAGGGCAGAGGGGGATCGGGCAGGTGGGTGAATGGCTGGGGGAAGGGCCCACAGGAAAGTGGCAGGGGGCCTGAAGGGGTGAGGGGGGTGAGGTGGACTGGAAAGCCAGCCAGACCAGCTGCTATAGAAACCCAGAGACCCTGTCTTTCACCCCACGTATAAAATTCTCAATTACTCTTTTAACATACAAAGAACAATAACAAAAACTGACCTCTCATTAGTAAGTCAAAATACCCAAGAAAAAGCTGAAGTCTGGGACAAGGGCAGGGCCGCTCTGAGATTAGGATGGGCCTCCTCATCCCTGGCATCCCAACAGCTCTAGGCGGTCTGGCTCTCCCTGAAATGGATGAAGCTGTTGGGGGAGGTCATCGAAGAGAGGTGACTGCTGACTGACCCTCAAGCTGGACCAGGGCTCTCAGAGGCTCCTCACCTCCTCCCCTGTCCTTGGAATGCGGGCCCTGCTTGCCTTTCCCATTCCCAGAGGCTACTCCAAGGACACAGCCTTGAGATAATGATGTGGTGTTGAGAACACCTGTTCAGTATCCATGACCAAACCCAGTGAAGGCCTCCATATAAACTTTTAAGATCTGGCAGGTGGGTGCAAGGATCCATTCGTCTGGGGGCCACCCAAGACAAGCCTCATTAAGTAAGGTCCCTTTGCTTCTTACAACTGCCACCTACCAACCTGGAGTGGCCTCTTAGGTCTCTCCCTGCCCTCTGATTGTAGGAATCGGCTGCAAATTACAGCCTTACACCCAGGAAGCGCCCATGAGGATGGCGAGCCAAGTCTGTATCACAGTTCGTGTGAATATTCACACTTTTTCCCTGAAGATATTTCAATGTGCGCAATTACAAAGTGCTGGCCCAGAGCCTCCTGGGGGTGTTATGTAATATATGATATTACCTTATTACCTTATTAAAATCTAAAAGAAATCTGAATTTCAAAACACATCTAGCCCCTAGAGTTTTGGACTAAAGATCATGGACTGTTGGTGGCCAAATTATGTGCCAGGTATTGCTTTACACATTTTAGATAATAATCTTCAAACATCACTCAAAAGCAGGTACTCTTTAATATCCTAATGTGACATCGGAGGAAACTGCAGCACAGAGAGGTAAATAATTTGCTCGAGGTCATCCAGCGAGTTCGTGGTTCAGGCATAGTAATCAAAGGACTTCCAAGGGTCCACATGAAGATGTGAAACTCACATGCCTGTGGGAGCCAGTCCCCCGGATTGTAAGTGAGGCAGGCTAGAACTGAGAGGCCTTGGGGAATGGTGGGGACCGTGGTGTGCAGTAGACCCCACACTCTCTGCTCCTGGGAGAAGCGGCTACAGCACTCCTACTGATTCAGGCCTGGGATGCACCCCAAGTTCCCAGATCTTTGGACTCGCTGAGGAAAGCAAAACCTTCCCAATCTTTATATGAAATTTCTTGATTTCTAAATATTGGCACCTAATTCTAAATTTCGAAAACAGTGTGAGGATCAGCTCTGAGAATGTGTGGGCTGGTGCTGCAATCATATTTGTAATATTTTATCTCTTAAAGAGTGGGCGGCCCGCGGTGTTCATTCTTGGCAGTAGGTCCTGAGTCTACGTTACAGCATAATCTGTACTTTTCTGTATGTTTGATATTGGTTGTCATTTTTTGAATAAATTAATTTTGATTGAAAAAAAAAAGAGTGAAAACTAATGAAACGCATCTGTGGGCCAGACCCCCAGCTAAGGCTTCCAGTGCTCCATCTCTGTTCCCAGGCTTGTGAGGGCAGTAAAATGTGAGACACGGCAGGTACATACACAGTAAAATGTATGAAGGCCATCAGAAAGAGGATCCCAGGGACGCCTGGGTGGCTCAGTCAGTTGGGCGGCTGCTTTCAGCTCAGGTCATGATCCCAGGGTCCCTGGATCAGTGGGGAGCCTGCTTCTCCCTCTCCCTCTGCTGCTCCCCCTGCTTGTGCTCTCTCTCTCTCTGACAAATAAAATAAAATCTTTAAAAAAAAAAAAAAGAAAGAAAGAAAGAGGATCCCATCAGGGTAGGGGACTCAATAAAGCGCTTGCATTTGGGTTGAATACTGAAAGATGAGTAGAATTTCAACAGGCAGAAATGGGGGGGAACGTGTCCCAGGCAGAGGCAAGGAAGTCTGACAAGTCGCAGAGGTGGGAAAAGGGAGTCCCTTTCAGGCAGCATGGACAGACCAGAGAGCATAGGTGTAGGGGAGAACGGAAGACACACCTGGAAAGACATGATGGGAAAAGACCAGTGTCACCTTGGGTCACCACTAGGAGATACTCTGCCTCCTTCCTTCTTTCCCCTCAGAGCACGATTCCGTTCCCCTTCTTAAAGACTGTTTGACATTTAGCTACTTTACATGCCTCAGCTTCTGTGGAAAATTATACTCATTAAGGGCAAAGAGCATGTCTCCATGTCCCCACTAGCAACAAATATTGACAGTCAGGCCAAAGAACTTGGAGATTATTCAGTATGCACTCGGCAACCTGTTCAGCTCTCCCTGGAAGATTACTTTGGCACCCGTGGGTAGGATGGATTGGAAGAGATTAAGAGGATACTTCAAGAATCTCAGTCCATATATACAATGGAATATTACTCAGCCATCAGAAAGGATGAATACCCAACTTTTACATCAACATGGATGGGACTGGAGGAGATTATGCTAAGTGAAATAAGTCAAGCAGAGAAAGTCAATCATCATATGGTTTCACTTATTTGTGGAACATAAGGAATAGCGTAGAGGACATTAGGAGAAGGAAGGGAAAAATGAAGGGGGGGGGAATCGGAGGGGGAGACGAACGATGAGAGACTTTGGACTCTGAGAAACAAACAGGGTTTTAGAGGGGAGGGGGAGGGGGGATTGGTTAGCCCAGTGATGGGTATTAAGGAGGGCACGTACTGCATGGAGCACTGGGTGTTATACGAAAACAATGGATCGTGGATCACCACATCAAAAGCCAATGATGTACTGTATGGTGACTAACATAACATAATAAAATTTAAAAAAAAAATCTCGGCAAGAAATAAAGGCCTGATTTATGTTAACAAAACGGGACCCAGAGGGCAACCGGGGCCAACCTGAGGCGGAATGGACGCTACTTCAGGAAATGCCTGAGCAGGGTCACAGCACCCCCTACGCACCCACTTTCCCAAGCCAGAAACCTGGGAGGTCCTTCGCCCCTCTCCCTCAGCCCATCAGTCAGTCCTACCCATTTCCCCTCCAAAGTGCCTGCTGAGTGTGTCCCCTCCCTCCCTAGGAACACGGCCTGGTTCAGGCCCAGCCTCCCTGCCTCAGAGAGTCACCATGAAATCCACTTGCATCCTTGTTGCCAGAGTTATCCACCCCACACCAAATCTGACCACGTCGCCCCCTACCCGAAAACCAACCAGGACCCTTAGGATAGCCCTGAGTGTCTTAGGGTAACAGATAAGGGCCCTTCGAGATCTAGCCCCTGCCCGCCTCTCTGGACTACTTATACGTTGTCACCAGTTCCTGCCCTATCTCCAGATTCCCCAACTTTATGCTCCAGCGATAGGCCAGGGTTTGGCACTTCTTGCAAACATTATGCTGTTACATGCTCCCGCGCTAAAGCCCAGGTCCCTCCTGCTCAGACCTTGCCCAGCTCCTGCCAGCACATCCTTCTCAAGTGCTTATTCACCAACCAAAGCTTCCATCTCACCATCGGCGCGCCGTGTGCGTATCTAACTGCCTGGTCATTACTTACACAGTCTGCCCTCCCCCGCCACGCTGTCTTGTCCTTGAGGGCAGCCACTTGCCATTTCACCTCTGTGTCCCTAGCACCTGGGTCGGTGCCTGACGCAAAGCAGGCACACAGACGGACAGCAGACTGACAGGGGGACGGATGGGTGGTTGGATGGACAGACGGATGGATGGATAGATAGGCAGACAAAACACAAACAAACGGAATTGCTGAGATGGGGAGGGAAGGGAGTCAGGGAGGCAGAAGGAATGACAAAATAAGAAGGAATTTAAAGATAACATCAAGAAATCAATGAACCTGAGGAAGCAGGGGGTGTGGGGACACAGGAGCAATCCATCTGCACTGTATGAAGAGTGAGCAATTGAAAGAAATGTGAGCGGGAAAGACATTTATGAAGGCAGAATGTAACTGGTAAGATTTTTAAGGGGACTGGAAATTAGATGTACAATCTGAAACAAGGTAATGCCCAGAGAGTTTTTATACTACAAAAATAAGGACATTCTAGTTTCAAAAACTGAATTCAGAAGAAAATCTCATCAGAAAAAAAAAAAAAGTAAATCACTCATTCCTTAAGTGATGAAAGTGGTTACTTACAGTGCTTCTTAAAGCATCAAGGGACTCTGAAGGAGTTTGCAGGGAGTCCTCCTTTATCATGGGATCCCACACAAGGGTAATGGTGGGGGGAATGGGAGTTGGTGTTTCCAGGCATGAAAGAGACTCATTATGATGGAGTGGAGGGGGAGGGGAGGACTAACAAAAAGTGGATTGGCCACTCTGTCCCCAAGGGCAGGGGACCCTGGGGTCAGTTGCAAACTCTGGAACAGTCACCAGTCTGTTCTAGAAACCTGAAGCTCCCCACTAATAAAGAGTGCAGTCTTTCCTCAAGAAACAGAAGAACCTGCACAAGCAAAGTCAGCCCTTCTCCCAAAATAGGTGCTGGCAACAGTGGGTGGGCACGTCAGCTGCTGGCCCTGTCGTCATCTTAGCATGGACCCTGCCCTTATTGAGGTAGGAATATCCGTTTCATGCGCCAGGATCGAAAGTCCCCCTCGCACCAGCTGGCATCTGTAAAGTTGCCAGCTCAGTTGCGAGCAGGGTGGTTTCGTGGACATGTGGCTGGTGCAGTCACGGGGACCCTGAGTCTGGCGTAGCACTCCGCCATGGGGCCCCACATTTGATTTTGCACCAAGCCTTGGGAACTAAGCAGCTAGTCCCGATTATGAACGTTTCTTTCACCAGTAGACAAAACAACTCCCTCCTAATCACAGGTGAACAAAGGAGGCTCCCTGTCCCCTCCCCAGGACAGATCAAAGTGTTTGTGGAATTCAAATTTTAGAGCTAATATAAGCCCTAGGGACTCCAGCTTTTAGCTATGGGCTCCTTCCCTTCCTCATTTCACAATCGAGGAAACTGAGGACCGAGAAGTAAAGTGACTTTCCCAAGGTCACCCATAAATCAGTAGCAGAGCTGGGCTAGGGTGCAGGCCTCTCAAGAACACACTAGAATCCCCATGGTAACAAAAAGAATAAAGTTTATAGCAGGGGTACCTGGGGTCAGGCAACATAGAGTTTGAGCAGCGCAGCATATCCAGGGTGGGGGGGATTTTTATAGCTTCTTACACCTCTCAAACCCCCACCTGAACACACTCCAGCCACACCCACCACACTCGCACCATGGCCACTCCTGCTGGAAACACATGCCTGTTTCCTGGCACCCTTCCCTCAGCCAACATCTCCCCTGGAGAGTCCCCAGTCTTCCAGGGAGGGGTGAAGCGTGTCTCTCCACTAGGCACTTGTCACAGTCTAGGTGATTGCTTATTAACTTGTCTGTCTCCCTAACTAGACTGTGGACTCTGGAAGGCACCACGAGGACCCTGTGCTCACGACCTGCACACAGCTGTATTCCCACCTGTGTCTGGCCCAGAGCGAGCACTCAGTCAATACATAAGGAGTGAAGGAAGGAAGATGATGTTCCTAAAGAAAGAGATTCTGGAAGCACCTGGGTGGCTCAGTTGGTTAAGCGACCGGTTCTTGATTTTGGCTCAGGTCATGAGCTCAGGGTCCTGGGATCGAGCCCTGCATCTGGCTCCATGCTCAGTGTGGAGTCTGCTTGGGATCCTCTGTCCCTCTCCTTCTGCCCCTTCCCCTGCTCTCTGTCTCTCTAAAATAAATAATCTTTAAAAAAGAGAAAAGAAGAGAAAAGGAAAGGAAAGATAAGAAAAGACTCTGGACCAGAATAAACGGGATTGTAGGGAGTAGAGTGAAGGTTGTCCAAGTACGAGTTCCCCTAAACAAGACAAGTCTAGACTCTATACCCACCTGGACTGGTGACCTCGTTTGGCCTGAGAGCACAGTGCTCAGAACGGGTAGGAGAGGCACAGCCTCCTGGAGGCCAAGAAGGCACAGAGCCAGGAGTCTGCCCTCCCAATATATTTGTTAAAGAAAAAGAAATAGGGATAAGAGAGAATATTTGGAAAGCGGGCAGAGGGCAGGCTTACCCAGCACACCAGATCCTTCTGTGGAGCCCACGCAGCCCAACCCAGCTCATGGATTGCCAGTCTTGCAGGAACAGAGACATGCAGGTGCTCGCTGGGACAGGAACAAAAGTAGCCAGGGCAAGGGAGGACTGGGGAAGGGCGAAGACGGGGGCAAAAGAGAAGAGACTATTCTCTCTTTGGAAGCTTCCATTTCTGCAAACAAGAGTGAACATCTTGTTCACTTTCTTTCACGTTGCTTCTCTTTCACCTTGTTCTCTTTCAATTTGGCTCTTTTCAAAGTTACTCAACTCTCTTTACTCTCCTGGGTCTGTTTCCTTACTGCAAAATGACGGTTGTGGCCCATTTCTATGGTCCATCCCAATGACACCGGAATGGTAAGTGGTCGCACCTGGCGTCTGGCTCCCATCTGTACAGGGCACCATACCCCTCCCGATTGTGGACGACCAAGGCCGGACAGAGCAGGGGCCCACTGGAGAGTTCCCTCCCTCCTCCATACTCAGGGAACAGCTGAGCCCCAGAACCCAACGCAGACTTAGACAAGCTTTCGTGGCATTCTTGCGTTGAGCTATGGATGTTTCCCAAGTTTTAAGCTCTCTGACCACCACTGGACGCTAGAGTGGGGAGAGTCCATAGAGATAGTGTCACTTGAAGAGGAAAACAGGCCCAGAGGAATCAGCCTTGCTCAAGAGCACAGCCAGTGAAGGCCAGAACTCTGTCCCGCACTCCTCCCTCAAAGGACGGCAGGACCGGTTCCTCTATTCTCCTCTGTCCCCAGGAAAGGAGGGAAGGCCACGGTCTCCCGTACCCTCATCCCCCCCACCACCACCAGCACTTCCTCAGGAGCTGGAAATCTGAGAGGATGCAGTCCTGCATACAAGCAACCTCTTTCCTCCTTCTTCTAGGCCCCCAGGAGCTAGGATACGAGACAACCGCGCTGAGACTGTTTTGTTTCCTAACATATGCACAGCCCCTAAACCTTCTGGAAGCTTCACGTTTGTGGTTTTGTTTGCTCTTCTCCCCCACCTCACACCTGCATCTTTCCTCTGGACAGACAAGGACAAGATCAAGTCCCCCTGTGGGGCCCAGCCTAGGCTGTGGCAACGTTAGGCAGTAGCTCCCTCAGTGCGGCAGCCTTCCGGCTGTGAAGTCATGTCCATGACCCCTACTGTGTCCACTAACATTAACCCAGAGAGCAGTAGATCCGCTTCAGTGGAAGCCTGGGGGTGGTCCTTGTGTATCAAAGTCCCAGCTTTACTCAGGCATCTTTGAACACTAGACCTGACAGAAGGGTCTAGCCAGGTCCCTTAGCGGCCCCTTGCTTCATTAACCCCTGCAGGTCACACTGCCTCTTTCCCCCACCCGCCAAAGCCAGAGAAAATGGACACTGCCCAATTTGCTGCAGCAGTGACCCTGGCAAATGTCCTCAGCAGAGAGTCTGCTTTACCCTGCGCCTTTGCTGGAGGCCCCATCTTGCCCCAGCATTAACACCTGATGCCTTGGTATTAGGGAGTTCTTCCTTCCCCCACCAGGGGCCAAATCCCAAAAGTCACACTTCCGGTTTGCAAAATAATTCACCACTGGGAAGCTGGATTTGATGTTAGGCAGAGAACAAAACCAGCTTTCCCCTTCCCTGTTCTGGAGCATTAGAACATGTGAGCGTCTCTCTCTCTCTCATACCTATACCCCCAGCATCAAGCACCCCCAGCACAGGGGCACTCGGCGTGCTTATGGAGTGAGCCGAGCCTCTCCGGGTCTCTGCTCTTAACGAGCCACAGCCTCAGGGGCCCAGGGAGGCCGCCCATATGCAGGAAATGTGTCCAGGACATTCTGGGAACATCTCTGCAGAAGAACCACTCCAGCCCTCGTGGGTCAGGGAAGACATCTCAGGGGAGCCCCTTCTGTGATTAAATGACCTCAAACCACTTCCAGGGAGTCCCCAGTTTCCAGCAACGGGTGAGGCCTGGGACCATTCAGTCCTTTCACTTAGCATGAAACTCCTCCAAATATAGATGTGCGGAGGCCAGCGTGGTACCTGAAACACCTTGCCACCCAACTCTTTTGTTTCTGGAGCTAAGCATCTATAGCGATGAGGCAGGTCACCAGGGGGATGCAGACAAGTCTGGGAACAGTCGCCTGGATCCCCCTGGGGCAGCTGGAAACTGAAAACCATGGGAATGGGCTTTGGGTGAGCAGAGGTGACCTTGAAACATAGGCGGGCAGCAGGGAACTGTAACCTGCAGACACTTGAGGCTCTGGCCAGGAAAGAGAGGAGCCCAACGCTAGTGTGTTCAAGCTGGAGACCTGATGGGTGAGCTCCTCCTCTTTCCCTCCAGCAGCAAAATTCAGAAAACAACTCTATTGCCAAGGGCAGCTCAGAAAAGGAGTAACGCATGGAATTTTGCTTTGTTAAGTGAGCTGAGACGGAATGAAGATCAGAAAGAAGGGAAGGCAGGCAGTCTGTGATTGGCAGACAAAGAAAGGCCAGCAGCAGCCTGTGACGCCCACCCGGCATTATCTGATGAACAGCAAAAACAGGCCCTTCTCCTGGCCCTTACTTATGATCTACGTGGGGAAGGTGTATGTGAAAAGGAGGCCTAGCAGGAGTGGACAGACAGCAAAGCCTGCTGCCATCTGACAATGCCCTTTGTCTCTATACCCCTAGGGAGAGGAGAGGATGTGAGGCTTATTCCTTTCACTTACTGCAATCCCCAAGAAAGAAAGAAGGTGCCTGATTGGTCCTATAGACTTCTCATCCCAGTTACACATAAAAGTTGCCTAAGAGGCCTACATAAAATTACAGGTACTTGGACTTCACCCCAGACCAACCAACCAATGTCTGGAACAATTATTTGGTTGCTGTCGGGTTTTCTGTTGTTTAGGGGCAGAGGGAGAGGGAGAGAGAATCTTATGCGGTCTCCACTCCCAGCGTGGTGCCGACCGTGGGGCTCGATCTCACCACCCTGAGATCATGACCTGAGCTGAAATCAAGATTTAGACGCTTAACCGACTGAGCCACCCAGGCGCCCCGGGGAGGGGGGGGGGCTTGGAGGGGGAAGGGGTTGTTGGTTTTTAAAGCTCTCCAGGTAATTCTACTATGTAGTTACGGTTAAATTAACAAAATCTTGATCTCAAACCAATTCAGCCCGAAGAATTCCAAGTTGACCAGATACATCCTCTCCACCTGGAACACAGAGTCTTGCTCTAACAGCAAGTTCAGGCTCAGCATCCCTTCGTGGCACAGCCCCAAAGTCCAGGTTCATGGCTATGTCCCCATAGAGCCCCAAACAAATACTTCAAATACTTGATTTAGTAGTCTTCCTAGGGACCAGGAGCTAGACTTCGGCGGCTGCTTCAAACCCGAATAGTCAGGTTTAGGGAGAAATGTTGCAATCCCAGAATGGAGTGGCTCTTTCCACAACCAGGACCCGGCATTCACTGGTCCTGCCAGGCAGAAAAGGGCTGGCAGACATTCACACAAGGTGGTGGTTGTGATCATTACAAGAAAATAAAGTGCTTTTCACGCTTTGTCTTTTCTATTTCTTGGACTTTCAAACTGCTTATAAACTGCTGTCTCTCTGTTTCCCCGAGGTTGGGCACAAACCAGTTAAAAAATATTTTAAGTAAAAGGCCAGTCTAACTGATAAGTTCCATTCAGCATTATCAGTAGCCATTAAGTTACAATTCTGAGAGCTGAGGGAAAGAAAATACTTTGTGATGTGATTCAGGAATACATTTTTTTTAATAGATTAGAGGTGAGACCTAAGACTGCCTCCCTTCCCCGTATCGACTCCCCTGCCCCACTCCCCGCCACCTGCTGTCAAAATGTCCCACATATTGGTTCCTACAAGGAATGAAGAAATCGATGCTAGTGGCAGAGCATTAACACATTTCCCAGCCTCCTAAAGCCACAAGAGTACAGAAGTGCCCCCGCTGAATTACTGGTTAAAAATGGGCAGAGTATGTAGACATCAGCCAGTTCCAGGATGATGTAGGATCCACCTGAACATTCCAACAAAGGAGTCAGCAACCTTTGTCTGTAAAGATCCAGAGAGTAAACATTTTAGGACTGCGGGCCATGAAGCCTCTGTCACAAAGACTCAGCCTTGCTGTTATCGAGCAAAAGCAGACACAGACAATACGTAAGCAAGGCTGTATGCACAGGACTATAATCCAAAACATTTTACTTGCAAAGAGAGGCAGGCTAGATTCGGTAGTTGGCCGACCCCTGTTCTATCAGACAATAAGCTTCCATTTACTGATCTCGGTGATATTTAATGGATGACAAGAAAGAATGGCATGGAAAAAGACTGATATGGATTTAATGACAAATATTCCATATTGGTTGCTGAACACCAGAACGCTGTCCAAGGAACCATCATTAAATAAAACAACCTGAAAATAAGGCAATTCTCACATATACAAGCACACACTCACACAAAACCTGTTACTTTTAGGATCATTAAATTATTCACTATTTTAACAAACAGCTGTAAAATAACATTACAGTGAAGGAAAATGTGCACAAACTTCAGAAACAGTTCAGATTGTCTATGAACACAGGTTCTTCATCTGTACTTTTTCACATATGTACAGCCTCTTGATCCTGAAGAAACCACATGGCTCAAGGGGTTAACTTCTCATCTTCTCTTTCCAACTCAGAGCTCAAGATTGAATCAAGCCATTTAAGCTGACGAAACTGCTCCAGCTTTTGCTAAGGAAAGAGTAGCCTGAACTTGACCAAACTCCCCAGGAAACAAATGATACACTTGCCTCCACCGTCATGAATGAGCTGATGGAAGGAATCTTCAAATTAACATTTTTAAGGGTGAACCACAGTTAATGGGGTTTGCTGAAGAAAAACTATTATTCTCGAACTAGAATACAAGAAACAACCTCCTGACTGCATTTAAATTCACTAAATGCAGCTATGTTCCCTGAAGAATTGTAAGAAAAATGGAATCACATTTTAAGTGCACCATGAGAGTAGGGATCTTGGTGGTTGGGCTGTTTTCTTCTGCTGAGGGATTTGCTCATCAAAGGGATACTGAAGTGGTAGCTGACTCTCTTATCCATGGTACTTGAAAGAAGAGAGGTCAATGAAATCCAAACATTTCCACTGCCACCAAATTCTTTTATATTAGCTTCAATCTCATTTCCCTGTTGAATTCCTTCTTGAAAGCTGCCCATACGTTAACATAGCTGATGCAGACGAGACTGTACAACAGAGTACAACGGCAGCAAAAGGCCAAATAACCCATAAAGTGGATAATCAATCCATGAATAATCAAAAGTTGCATGAGATTTCATAGGCACAGACTTGAGAGAACTTAAAATGGCTGGAAGAGGTAGATGTGCATAAAAAAACACACAAAGGAATAAGATTACCTACAAACTGGCTATATTATTTTCAAAGGAGTCCTATACACTTAGTATTCAGAGTAAAGAGTCAGAATAAATAATGGACAAATACTTTGTTCATATTACTCAACTAAAAGAAAATAAAGAATTAGTGTCTTGCAAAATTATCTTTTGAAAATCTATTTGCATTTGTAAATAACAACAAACTGATTAAGAGGGCAAGATCAACAGGCATTATACAAGCCCAGAATTCTCAGGATTTTTTTTTTAGGTGTTTTTATAAGAACAGAAACGTGCTTCCCTACAGTCCCCGAAGAGGTTCTTTGCTAAAATACAACTGATCAAGTATAAATTACCAGCATCCACAGAAAGTCTGCTAAAACTGTAAAAACAATCTTGCAGTTTTTCTTCTTTTCCTTCAAGTGTGTCCAACAGTTTGTGAAGATGCTTCCATGAAAAGTACATGAAACAATCACTGGTGAAGAAAACAGGATTGCTTTCCACAGCTCTAACTTCTAAAGGCGAACCTAGGGGGCGGATTTTCAGCATAGGTAACTGGAATCTGTACAAGAGTCATCTAACTACAGCCCCCTACTAGAAACAGAACAAACCTAAGACACCCTAATTATGTGACAAAGACCAGCTTTGTCAACAAGGACATCTTTGGCCCTTCTAGACTAGCCTTAAGTTTTCCACAGAGCGTAAGAATTTTCAGTGTCTTGATTTTATTATATAAATCATGACAGGAAGTCTCTCTAGCAGCTGAGCTGGAGAACACAAAAGGTCAGACCATGCCTATCCGGTCATCAGTCTCTCTTCCGAACAGCCTGCTGTACTCCTATCCCCAGGTCTTCCCTACGACAGGGGTCATAATACTGATCTACCTCACAAAGATGTGAGAAACAACTAACAATCATTAAAAAGCGTAAAGCACTTTACAAATATAAAAGTGCTATTTTGGCATTTATATAACAACCAGAAAACATTCATTGCTTGTGCTATTTGGCAATTTTGCACTTAGACCTCTCCCTGCTTGTGCCTTCCTTGTGTAAAGCCTTGAGCTTTCTGCTGTGCCTCCCTGTGTTGATAAAAGATATTTCTACTCAGATCAAAAGCCCATATCAATATGGATGGAGATGGCTGTTCAATTATCTCCCCCATTACTACCAAGGGGAAGGGGGGCACTGGATACAGAGTGATACAGAGTGAAGGCAAATGAGACAAAGAAGCCTTGTACCCCAACACGTGCACATTTGCTCTCCTGGATTTCTCACATAAGGCTAGCAAAACTCTGAGCTAGATGACTTTTGTAGCAGGTCACTGGGGCAACTGTTGCTGATCTGAGATTCACTTCAAACAAGGATCATGCTGACCTGGGAAAGGGAAAGTCACACACAGCTGGGACTGTTTCATTTCCCTGCACAAGTGAGACCTGAAATACCGGGCTCGGCACACACCTAACACCTGACAACCACATAGACCACCCTGACCCAGCATGAAGCTAGACTACTTTAAAGGAAGTAGCAAAGAACCAGGGGCAGGACCAAGATTTCCCAGGTGATCTTAAAGCCAGTTATGACGAATTCCCGAACGTCGATTTTGTCCTTGAAATCAGTGTGTAAGCTTTCCTGCCCAGTTTCCCCTGGATGCCTCAAAATAGCAGCTAACTGTGGCTCAGAGAAAGGAAGGGAAGAATATACAAAATATCCTCTCCTATAGGATCGACAAGGTTCCTCTACTTTTCATGAGACTATAGCTGATGTGGGGGGACAGGGCAAAACAGTGGCTTAACACCTGGAGAGACCAGGATAGAATTATTCATACCCGCCTTTTATTTTACCCCATAACCCTCTCTCTAACCCCACACCCTCTCCCGATTCCCACCGGCCCTCACAGCCCGACCTACTCTATTGCCTGACATCCCGTTCACTCCCCTACTCCCCTAACTCCCCTTCTTCAAGGTCCTCAAAGTGCCTGCCCTTCCCCCGCCCCCTACTGTGTGTATTTGAAGAAGGCATAGCTCAAGCACATCTCCCAAACATGTCCTCGCTGGGGAGGAGGCAGGCAAAATATGACACCCCAAAAGAACAACGCTGACTCAACCCTCCCCATCAAGACCCCCTAACACCAAAAGACTCCCCGGTCACTCTCGGATTGTCCCTCCCGCCCCTTCCCATTTCTTCCTACGCGGTCTATCCCCAGAACGGCTACTCCCCACATGCTCCCCGAGGACAGTGTGTCCCCCCCACGCGGCCCAGCCCTAGCACAGGTGCAGCTTCTGGTGCTGCGCCAGGTGCGTTTTGTAGCGGAAGCCCTTGCCACAGCCCGCGCACTTGTGCGGCTTGTTGCCGGTGTGGATGCGACGGTGGCGGATCAGGTGCGAGCTCTGGATGAAGCTCTTGCCGCACTCGATGCACGTGTAGGGCTTCTCGCCCGTGTGCGTGCGCTGGTGCTGCGTGAGCGTCGAGAAGTCGCTGAAGCGCTTCTCGCACTGGCCGCAGCGGAAGGGCTTCTCGCCCGTGTGCACGCGCAGGTGGTTCACCAGGTGCGAGTTGCGCCCGAAGCCCTTGCCGCACTCACGGCACACGTAGGGCCGCTCGCCCGAGTGCGTGCGCTTGTGCGTGAAGAGGTGCGAGCTGACGCTGAACGTCTCGCCGCACTCAGAGCACATGTAGGGCTTCTCGCCCGTGTGCACGCGCTGGTGCTTCACCAGGTCCGAGCGCCAGCTGAAGCGCTTACCGCACTCACCGCAGCCGTGCGGCTTCTCGCCCGTGTGGATGCGCTGGTGGTTGGCCAGGTGCGAGCGGCGCACGAAGCCCTTGCCGCACTCGCCGCAGGCGAAGGGCCGCAGCGCCGCCGCCCCCGCGCCGCTGGCCGCCGCGTGCGCGCGCCGGTGGCTCAGCAGGTGCGAGCTGAGGCTGAAGGCCTCGCCGCACTCGGGGCACGGGTAGGGCTTCTCGCCCGTGTGCAGGCGCCGGTGCTTGAGCAGGTCGGCGCGCCAGCTGAAGCTCTTGCCGCAGTCGGCGCACAGGTTGGGCCGCTCGCCTGTGTGCAGGCGCAGGTGGTTGGTCAGGTAGGTGTTGCGGCTGAAGCCCTTGCCGCACTCCCCGCAGCGGAAAGGCTTTTCGCGCGGGGGCCGGGCCAGCGCGGCCCCCGCCCCGAAGCCCCCCGCCACGCCCACGCCCACCATCCCCACCATGGCGCCGCACTCGCCCGCGAAGCCGAAGGGCTCCAGGCTGGCGGCGGCCGCGGCCTCCGCCAAGCGGTGGATGCGCTGGTGCTGCAGGAAGGCGGCGCCCGGGCTGAAGCTCTCCCCGCAGTCGGGGCAGATGGTGGGTGCGTCCATGATGCTGGCCATCAGGCTGTCGAGCTCCCCGAGGTCCATGGCCATGGGGTGATGGAGCCGGCGGAAGCGGCGGTGGGCCGGCTTGTCGCTCCGGTGCCGACTGCCTAGGGAGAGGTGCCGCCTCCAGGGAAGCATGGGAGGGGGCGGCTGCTCCTCTTCGTCGAGCCGGTTCTCCCCAGCGCTCTCCTCTTCCTCCTCCTCCTCCTCTTCCTGGGGGCTCCGGGAAATGCTGTCGGATTCAGACAGTCCCGGGAACATCGCCATCTCAGCTACACCAGATTGGTAATCATCATCTTCGCGGAGCGCGGCCCCTTCTTCCTCACTCAGCAGCCCCTCTGCAACAGAGAAGGTGGCACAGGGGTGACTATACTTGGCGCTCAAAAGGTAAACCCAGAAAAAGCCAGTCTCAATAAGAGTGCGGGCCATGGAGTAATTCCCTCCCCCAGATACTCTCAACCTCTCTCTCCAAGGCCCCCACGATTCCAGCCTCCTTCCCACCTGGTGCCTCCTGGGGAAGGCCTACAGGAGTGTGCTCTGAAACCCAGGCAAACAAAGCTCACTCACCCACCCCCTTGGCTGGCCAGTTCTTCTAGCAACTGTCTCTGGGGCCCAGGCCCTACCCATTGTACCTGAGGCTCTGCTCAGCAGAGCCATCTGAAGGCCTGACAGTCTGCTTGAAATGGGCCAGGTGGGACTCTGTGGGGTCTCAGAAGAGATCAGCTCACTCTCACAGCTCCCAATGCCTTTCAAGGACCTGGCCTCAAAAGACAAGGCCACTCTAGCCAACCACAGGAAAAGATCACCTGTCCTAACCAGGTAATGGGCTGATTTTTAAAATATAACTTGTTGAGGGTGGGACAACAAACCAAACACACCCCAGCTTAAGGGCTTTACTATGTAAGCCAGGCAGGAAGGAGTGAGCACAGGACCTGGTGGTGGTGATCCCGGCTTAGAGACTTCCAGAACACACAACTGTCTCTGGCTGCTTACCTCCGAGCAGAGGGCACTCCAGAGAGTTACTGAGATAGGAAACACTAGGTGTTGTGCACACTGCAGGGGAGAGCAGCAGGAAGTCTGGGATGCGTCACAGGGGAGGGAACGTAACCTCATTAGTCTTGACCGTAGGGATTTCCATTCATTTCTGTCCCCAAACCATGCACAGAGCAGTATAAAGCAATGAGCGCCCAGAGATGGGACCGAGGAGGTGGACGGAGGGGGAGGGCCAGCACTCCCTCTTTCCAGGTCAGGAACAGCAAGGGATTTAGCAGAGGCCTTGAGCATTTGGGGCATTAGCCACATAAACCTGGGCAGGTCACTTACCACTGAGTTTCCTTATCTGCAAACAAAGACGATGGTGACTGTAACTGCAAACATCTGCATACTTTGTTAGCACAGGGCTGCGCTAAGCAGGTCATCTGAACTCCCCCCAATAACCTGATGAGGTAGGTTCTGATGTTAGCTGTGTTCCCTCTGGTGTTAATTTCTAGCAGTGTTCTGTACGCCGTAAAGTGCTGCGCCAGCGAAGTTACCCTTTTCATCCACATCTACCAGAACAGCCCATCTCAGACTGGACTGAAGAAAAGGATGTTCCTCAGGCTTAAGGTCGTACAGAATCCATGTAATGGTCTCCGCTAGAGGGCTCTCCCACAAAGAATGCTGTGGCTGGTTCTAACTCTAGAGGCGCTAGAAATAACTGTGAGGGGGACAACTTCCATGGAAATGCCAGCTTTTCCTCACCTGGGCAGATGTCAGACACCAGATCCCTCTCCTCTGGGTCCCCTCCCAGAGCGTCATCATGTGGGTTGGAGCCCAGATCCTGCTGTGGGGGGCCTTCTCTCTTGTCTGCGTCCTGTGGCTTAGAGCCCATTCCTCTTTCTTCTGGGTCCCGTTCCCTGTCTTCAGAGTTCTCAAAATCAGAGCCCATCCCTTGGTCTGCTGAGTCCTGGGCTTCACACACACCCTGTTTATTTTCTTGTTCCATCCAGGAAGAACAGCACAAGGGAGGTGACCGGGGACCCCTGTTCCAGACAAAACACAGATAAAGGTCAGGTCAGTCTGGCCTCACCCCCTCACTGTATCTGGCTTTGGATTCCATGAAAATCAGTGGCTCGGTCCAAGAAAATGTGTAGAGTTCCAAGCCCCAGATGACAAATCTCTGCTTCACCGCACATTTTAAGATGCACAGAACCAAGCACAAAAGAGGCTGGTCTGGGTGGCACGGGAACAGTGGCTACCCCTTCTGAGACCCCATGCCAACTCTCACTGGACTGGATACAGTTTCATCTCCTTCCATCTCTGAAGTGGCTTTTTAGCCTTAACAGTGGCTGTTTCCATTTTTCGGCTAAGAAAACGTAAAGCTCAAAAAGAAGGACCCCATCAGCCTTAGACCAACTTGTAAGCAGTAAGGTGGGATTAAACCAGTGAGGACCTGCTGCTTTCCCGCACGCAGTGAGTCAAGAGAATCCAAGCTCTAGCCGGGCTGCTGGGGGGTGGAAGAGGATGTAGGGACCCTCTGTGTTAGAAGCCATCTCTATAGCCTCATTACATATTTTGCCTTATTAGATCCTTTCATTGTAGGGAGCCCTGAAGAGGAATGTGACCCTCACGTAACTGGTAACTCCATCTACAGCACAGGCCAACGTGTGAACTGTAGGAAGAAAATGACATCAGGTTCCTAAACCCTTTGTGGACGTCAGGTTTACATGTAAAGGCCCCTTGCCAAGATGGAGCAGTTGAGCCAAAAATAATCGACTTCTGCCATCCATCACTCTTTCGGCTTAGCTCAAGGCAGCAAAGCAGATTATCGGTCAAGGATCTTGAACTGAGACTTTGAAGTGTCCAGCGCTGTCTGGCTCAGCAGCCCCCAACAGGACTCACACGAATGCGGCTGAGCAAGATGCTCTTTCCTTGGCTGGGAGCTCTTCCTGCCTCTGTTGAGAGGACCTTCCCCAAGGCAGCCCTGGCTCTGCACTCTTGCCAGCCTTACTCCAGGGCCCAAGGCAAGTCAGTTGGCCTCTGCTTGTCTCAGTATCCTCATCAGTAGTGCAAGCTACTTAACCTTTCTCCCAGGGAAGACATCAGAAGGAGACGTTAAGATGGGCTTTGGAAAACACTGTAGAGAGGAATTGATACTTGGAGCTTTACAAATGTGGAATACACAGGTCATTTCTCTTTCCAATATGGCATACACACTATTTCTCTTTTTCAGTCCTGATGCCATCCCAGCACACCTCAGACATACTGGCACCACCATAATTTTGGCAGACTCATTGCCCTATCTAGCATATTCTACCCTTTCTCGGAGATGAGGATGTACTCCCTAGATTAGAGTGAAAAATCAAGCCTGTCCCTGGAATGTGGCTGAGTTTCTTTAGGAGATATACGGTTTAAAATGACAGGTTCCAAACACTCAGGATTAGGCTCTAGGAGAAAATCTCATTAAAACCATACTCTTTTTAAGAGGAATATTGCACAAGAGACTATTGACCCTAAATCACTTCCACCCGTAACTCTCTTTGCCTTCTGGAGCTCAGACTCTATAACAAGTACATCACTTGAGTCTGCATATATAACACACCCCTAGGGCTAGAGGTGGAGAGGTAAGAGTAGGATTTTCAAACTTGTGACCTATTATTGGTTTGCTAGTGGCTAAAAGCAGAGAAGGGGCAGGGGACCTAATCCCAGACCAGCGAGTAGAATTCTACATCAATAAAATCATCAAATAAGCATGTCACCAGAAACTCATAAAACTAAAATGGCAGGGTCTGGTGCCTGGGATGGCACAGAAGTTGCCCGCAGCTCCCCACCCAGAAGGGTGGGCGTTAGGGGTCCACCCCAGAAAGCAGAGCAGCTTAGGGTTTCTCCTCTAACCCCTTTTTAAAAAGGACACCACACCTTCTTAGTACCTCAGGCACAGCAAAAAACAGAACAAGAGTACTTTCTGACTTGTGATTTCTCAGGAACCAAGAGATAATTCATACCAGAGATATTAAACGAAGAAACATAGCTTTTATAGATTTAAGGGGGAAGAAGGAAAAGAGGCAGAGGCTGAGATCCCCTAAAAATCCCCAGTTGGAAGGACCCCAGAGGCTGAGATCCCCAGCTGAGATCCCCTGGAAATCTGCATGGCCCACAATATGGATTCAGTTCCATTCACACTATCCCATTATGAGGTTCCAGGCAGCTACCAAGTAATAGAAAAAACTATTCAGAAGTAAGGAAAGGCAGTCATGATATATCGTTAGATGAAAACTAGTTGTGTTTTTTAAAATCTCATTTTCTTAATTAGTGTATGCATACTATATAATATACATACACATATATATTTACACATGTATATACAGATTCAGAGAAGAAAATCAGAACATTATTGAGGTGTTAATCAAACATCTCGGTCACTTCTAAGGGTTTTGCACCATTTAATCTAAACAACTCAATGATGCAGGGTATAATTTTCAACTTCAGAGACACACGAAGAAACAGGCAAAGAAGTTGTGACTAGCTCAAGGTCATACACATCACCAGGGACACAGCAGGGATTCAAACCCCTGCAGGATAGTTCCAGTGCCCATATTCTTAGCCAAAAGCTGGTGTGTTGCTTGGGATCACTTTTCTTTTTTGTGAACATCTGTATTTTCTATAATAAAGATGTAAATTTTTTTATCAGTAAAAAAGCCAACTTTGTTTTTAATGTGATAAAATACACTGAAGGAAAAGCTACATTATTTTAGAAACAACACGAAGACAAGGACAGAAATCGTGCTTATCTCAATCTATGGAAGACAATTTTCAGAAGTGTTATCTCAACACTGTGGTATAACTGAAGTGTCAGCCAGTAGATCTGTAAGCACATTTGGTTCCAACTTCTTTCCCATTCATTCTCAAAATAAAAACTAGCAACATGTTTTCTTGGGCAAGGCCAAGGCTGGATAATGAATGGGTGGCAGGGCACTGTGAGAGATTTGCGGCTATACTGACCTAGGTTCAAATCCTCTGCTCTGTCAGCTACTTTACCTTGTGCAAGTTCCTTAACCTTGCTCATCTTCAGATTCTGCATCGATAAAAACTCTACTGCTGCCTATGAGACTTGCTTATGTCCCATAGGGTCTGTAAAAGCAGCAGGCGTAGAGAGACACAATAAATGGTAGCTGTAATGTTACGAAACTTAAGCGAACTTCTGGATTTAAAAAATTATGTATACACACACATACCCCTCCTCAATTGAAGGTCACAGCCGTATTCACCAAGAATGGCCTTTGGCAAGTACATCATAGAGCTTCCTGTGGCCTCGCTACTAAAAGCTCTGTAACGAACAGCCCACCCTGTGGACACAAGAGCCAGCAAGAGGGCCTGGGGTGAGGGAGGGAGGTGCAGTTCCACAGTGGTTTGGAGATGTTGATCCTGCATTCAGAAAGTACAAGCTGAATAAACCCGGACGCTGCTGGAGGGGACACCCCCTGGGCACCCCCACAGAAGAGACAGAAGTTTGGGGGGGGGGGCAGAAAACCAAACAGGTACTGGTGAGGGCAGTCAGGAATTAATTCTGCATCTAGCTCTAATCATTGAACGAGCAGCCATGGAGAGGAGCCCCTGTTTTTGGCCAGCACAGCCACTGTGCTGTGTGACTTCGAGTATCTGCCCCCCTGGGCTTGTGTTCCATGAGGAGGTTGGGTCTGAATGTACCCAAGTCCTCTTCTAGCTTGTCCTAGGACATGCAGGAGAGAGTTAATCCAAGGAAGCATCACTGTCAGGGCCATGAGACATTTTCTTTTTTTTTTTTTAAATATTTTATTTATTTATTTGAGAGAGAGAATGAAAGACAGAGAACACGAGAGGGAAGAGGGTCAGAGGGAGAAGCAGACCCCCCGCTGAGCAGGGAGCCCGATGTGGGACTCGATCCCGGGACTCCAGGATCATGACCTGAGCCGAAGGCAGTCACTTAACCAACTGAGCCACCCAGGCGCCCCCATGAGACATTTTCATTTTTACTCAACTAGCACAGCAAAGCTATTAATGCCCCAAACGCCCCCCACCAACACCACAGTTTTCTCTGGGGTGCAGGACACTCCAGGGTGGGATCAGTCAGCTCTGCCAAGACTGCTCAAAGCCTAGTTTCTAGAATTTGCAATATTTTCATGTCCCCTCCCAACTCCATGCCCCCCAACTCCAAAAAGAGTCTTGCTCATTACCCTGGAAAGTCACTAGGAAGATGCTCAAATGCCTTCTAGATGAATCCAACCCCACTGGAAAGATGAATCAGATCAATGTGAAGCTAAAGCCACAGAGTGGAAGTAAATGGGATAAAGTATGCTGGAAGGAGGTTGGAGGGAAGGAAGAGAGGGAATTGAGGTGGGGGAAGAGGAAGTGAGCGCATTTTCCCAGTGGCCCCCTCTGGGGCTATGTGCAAAACCTAGCCCTTTTCCAGAAGCGGGAGCCCCACCACTTTACGGAGTCAACTGCACTTCCTGGGAGCAGGTTGGGCAGACAAGCGCCCCTTTCCCTCACCTTCCTAAAAGACAAGGCACTGGCCATCGTTCTCCAGGGCATCTGGCACAGGACCCCACACGCGCATGCCACCTCTGGCCAGGGTGGGCGGAGTAGCATGAGGTGCCCCCAGGCCCCTGCTGTGAGACGGTCTCCCCCCTGGGCCATGCAGCTCATCTGACTCTAATAATCCAGTAATTCCGGGAGGCAGACACGGGGGGCCACCCACCCAGTTCTACACATACAGAACACCGAGCCTCGGCAGATGAGCTCCCGGTATCGTAAGGATTCTGGCCAACATGTCCTGGCCCCTTGCCTTGGCATCGCTGCCCGGGAAGGGCACGCTGAGCCCGGGAAGCCGGAAGGGGGGTAGCAGAGCATGGCCCACCCGGGGCCCCGGGCAGGCGGAGGGGTCGGCCAGTGCACAGACCTCCCCCTACAGGCTCCTGGCCAGGCCGGGTGGGGGAGTCATGTGCCACGGCCACTGCCAGGTGGCCAGGAGCCAGGCCGGTGGGGCTGTCATGTCAGGGGAAGGAAGCGGCTGGGCAGAGGGCCAGGAGCGGCTCCCACTCTGCCTCCTCCAGGCTGCAGCGCCTTTCCTGTCTCCCTGTCCTCTCAAGGATGCCTTCCTTACCTCAGCGCCGACAGGCCGGCCTCCCAGCTCCCCCGCAGCCTCCAGCCTTCACTTCCCACGCCCCCTGCACACCAGCCGCTCCCTGGGGAGGGTTTCCATAGCAGAGGCCCGGGCAGGGACGCCCGACTGGGGAGAACGCTGGAAAAACAATTTAAGTCTGCGGTCCAAAAGGCTGAACTCATGACCATAACTGGGGTCTAACCAGGGATTCCAGGGGGTTAATCATTTGTCAGTCCTCAGCACCAACTGAGTAAACAGTCAACCAGCACTAGCCTCTGGGGAGATGGCCATCAGGGTCCTGCATCTTCACGGTGAGCCTGTGGTTAGAAAGAACCCCAAGGGCAAAGAAATCCACCTGACCATATTTGCCTGGATGCCTCCAGTGATCAAGGAGAGTGTGTCCACATCCAAAGCGGGCAGCTGACTTCCCCAGTCACACACCCAGATGGTCCAACCCAAAATGCCAACCCTCCCGAATGGCAGGCTACCACATGAGGTGAATGTTAATTTCCCACAGAAAGCCAAAAGATTACTGCAGCTAACTACTGAGTACTCACCAGACAGGAGAAGCTAAAATAATACGGTTTCCTCCTTGTGGTTACTGTTTTACCTGGAGGGGAAAGCCCAAGCTAAAAAAAGAGAAAGGCTCAAACCAAGGCAACAGAGAAATCAATTTACAATCCCATTGGCCAGAGCTAGTCTGAGACGCCTTCCAATCTCTTTGGTCGAGAATAGCTCAAATGTCCTTAGGGTCAGGCATTTCCTGTCTGTTGGTTTGCTGGGGCCCCTCACTTTGGCCGAGGGCCTCAGCTTGTCACAGCTGTCAAGCCTTCACCACCACTCTCCTCCCTCTGGAAGAAATAAGAATTCCTGCAATTCTGAGGCACATTCTGAGTGCCCTCAAAGTGAGACCATCCGCCCTTCGAGGAGAAGGCATGAAAGCTACAGGTCCTCATGCAGGCAATTTATTCATCCATGCTTTACATGAAATGGTTAGAACGTCCTACCTGATGCACAGAGTATCCCCTCTATCCATGATTCTTTTCTTCACTGTGCTTGGCATTGTACCAACACCACTACTACATACATCCTCAGCTTCTTTTCTGATCTAGCACTCGGGCAGTCCTCAGAAGAACTGCTTCAGATACCTCCTCAGTAGCTGGCTCAAATGTTCGACATTTGTTATTTCGTGGAAACATCGAGTTGGAAATCCCTTAGCTCTAACTCCTTCTACAGACAGAAAAGTGAGGCTTGGAAAGGGAAAATGACCAGGTCAGGAACCAAGAGACAGCTTGCTAGAAGAGTTATGGCCAGAATCTCAATTTTCTGATGGCCTCTCCAGTGATCTTTCCGTCCCTTTAATAGAAAACACCACTTCAAAAACAGCCAGCTAGATAAATCCAGGGCATATACCGACTTGCTTTTTTTTCCCCCCACACCATTTGTCAGCATTCTCCAGAGAAACAAAACCAACAGGATGTGCATACAGGGAGTTACTATAAGGGATTGGCCCATGTGATTATAGAGACTGACAAGTCCAAAATCTACAGGGTGGGCCAGCAGGCTGGAGATCCAGAAAAGCTGCTACTACAGTTCTAGTCCAAAGGACTGTCTGCTGGAGAATTCCTCCTTACTTAGGGAAATCAGTCTTCTTGTTCTAGTCAGGCCTTCAACTGACTGGATGAGGCCCACCCATATTATGGAGAGCAATCTGCTTTACTCAAAACCTACCAATTTAAATGTTAATCTCACCCCAAAACTCTGTCGCAGAAACACCCAGAATGTTAGATCAAGTATCTGTGCACCTATTGGCTCAGCCAAGTTGATGCATAAAATTAATCATTACACACAATAAAAAAAAAGTCTACAATAATCCCGTAAGTCAAAACCTACTCATTAAAAACATCTTCCTTTTTATAAAAACCATTCCTATATATGGATAGTTGAACAGGGTGTGTATGTCCTGTACAGGACAACAGGGAAGAATCAAAATTAATCGTAACTGAAGAGCTACACAGATACATCTATGGGTACAGACACAGCTCCCACTGCAGAGACAGACACAGTTTAACAATCTGTTTCACTGAAGGACAAAAGAGAAAGCCGACTTAAAATGCACAGCAGGTGTATGTGGGATACAAAGTTGTTAACAAACAGCTTTCTTCTGGAGAGTTGATGCTGGAATCCTTGTTAAGGTTACCAGATGGGGCCAGGGGACCTCAAGAAGTCTTTTCCACCCCAGATGATTCCGTGATCATATTTCCACTGGAATGAACAGTCCTCAAGAGGATGCTCACCACAACAGAGAGAGAGGAGCGTTGGGACCAAAGGGTTTGATGCATACATTCAATCACCCCAGTTTCCCTCTACAAATTCAACAGGCAAAACTGCTCTTCCATTTCTCTGCCCAAAATAACTGTTTGGTGGTGTTGATGAAGAATGGGCGTTCGAGCCCAGTTCATTTCAGCAGTGGGTAAGTGACACCTCTGCGTGCAATCTGCCAAGGTGTCTTCGAACAAAGAGAGAGCAGGAATAAAAATGTAGAGACATCTCCTGATGCTTCCATTTCCCTGCCTAATTAAATTGTAAACTCTAGAGCTAGGCTGTTTTCAGCAAAAAGCGAAACATTTATATACACTGAAAACCACCTTTTTAACAAGTACATACTTGTGTTACTCTTATTTCCTTAAAAATAACATTATCAGCGGGCGCCTGGGTGGCTCAGTCGTTAAGCGTCTGCCTTCAGCTCAGGTCATGATCCCAGGGTCCTGGGATCGAGCCCCGCATCGGGCTCCCCGCTCAGCGGGAAGCCTGCTTCTCCCTCTCCCACTCCCCCTGCTTGTGTTCTCTCTCTCGCTGTCTCTCTCTCCCTGTCAAATAAATAAATTAATTAATTAAAAATAAATAAATAAATAATAAAATAAAATAACATTATCAGCAAAACCCAGATCATAGGAACTATAGGAGAACTATAGGAGACACATCAACGATGAGAAAATTAGCAAGAACGATAAAGAGAAAGGGAGGGAACCTGTATGTCAAAAAACTGGAGATGTACCCACCAACATCAGTGCATAGACCTTATTTAAATCCCAGTTCAACGAAAGTACAAAAACAAATTATAAGACAGGCAGGAAACTGCCAATGCTGATTAGATATTTGATAGTAAGAAACTTGTTCATTTTTTAAGGTGTTGGTGTTGGGAATAAATTTACAAAGGTAAAGGTATACACAATGAAATATTTACAGGGGGAAATGGTATGTCTGGAATTTGCTTCATTTGAAATGAAATGTCTGGAATTCCAGGACAAAGGGGAGTGAGCAGGGATGCAGATGAAACAAGATGGCCATCCACTGATCACTGGTGAAGCTGAAACCTACTTTCGTGTTTGCTAGAAAAGTTATTAATAAAAAGTTTTAAAATAGAAAATATACACTTTTGTTTCTGAAATTGAAGGTTGATTAGATTCATTTAAATTCTGAACAGACTGTAATTAACGGTCAGTGACTTCCACAAAAGAACGAACTTGCTTTTACGAAGTATGCCAAATCAGGACTGATTACAATGCTCAATACTGAGCAGAGCCCGTGAGACCTGGGGGCAGAGGCAGTGGGGTAAAGAGATTAAAGGACCTTAACTTGGATGCTTTTGAGACTTTTTTTTTATTTTTATGAGATAGAAGAATAGCTGTTAGATGCAAAATAGAATCAGGAAACGGTTTCCACTTTCATCTACTTTTACATTTCCAAAGAACTCAGAAGAGGATCTTGCCACAGCCGGTGCTTATTTATTTCCACCATTAGCTCAGCAACTTTATACCGAAGACCAAGGGGGAAAGTAAACCTGGCTAGGAGTCTGCGAGAGGAATGCTTTTACCCTGGGAAAGTCAAAGCGACGAAATGATGTGAGTGAGTATCCAACAGACTGAGTACACCGATAATTGGTCATCCCCAGAATGATCTTCTAAGGGCATGAAAAATGTTAAGGTGTGTGTCGGTGAAAAGGGGCTAATACACGAACTAGTGATGTATGAAAATGTGATCTCCATAAGATGAACTCAGGCAGGAACAGAATTACTTTACTGGCCCAAACTGAGAACTTTTAAATTTAGATAGTGTCCTTCTCAGAGAAATGCCATCCCAAATTTACTCACACCACGTTGCAAAGAGAACAGCGAGAAGGTATCATGTTCCCACTTTAGGTTGGAAACCAGAAGCTCACAGTTCTCATCCGTTTTGGCGAAGGGTTCGCGGAAGTTGTCTCGGGTCACAGCTTTCCCCCAGGAAGTGGCACGCTTGTCAAGGAGACTGTGGTGTCCAGGGCTCATTCACAGCTCCAATACCATAGTTCCCAAGCCATTCGTGAGGCTCAGGCCCTTCGAGTTCCTTAGGTCCCCTCTACCTCCAGCTCCTAGCATTTCCTGGAGAGAGCAGCAGTCCTATACAAGCTTGGAAATAGAATAATGGTATTTTTCTTGCACGTGGGTTCTTAGCCTGAGGGCCTTCAGAGTCCATGAACTCTCTGAAACCTTTTCTGAAGGTGTCGGCAGCAACTTTCTTCTGATGAGAAGACCCATAGCTTTCTTTCCCTTGGACTCTGAAAGGATTCACGGCGTACAAACAAAACAAGAACCCGGCAATAAACCATTGCTACACAGGACTCACGATACATTCCCTAGCATACTATTTCAGAAATCCACAGTGGTTTGGGGAAAGAGGGACAAAAGCCCACAGCACCACTTTATGCCACGAAATCTTTTGGTGGATTGGTGGAGAAGAGAAGATACTGAGAGCAGACCCCAAATCAGGTGGTAGCAGAGACAAAAATGTCAGTTAATTTCAAATAGGGGCTACAGCAGAATGAGGGGTGCAGCAAGAGGGCAACCTGCCTGATTGGTTTGCTGGTCTCATCCAGCACCCTATTTTACAGATGCATCAGGCAACAGAGTCTCAGAAAGGTTAAGTGAATTACCCATGAATGTACCAGTTAAGGGCAGACTCAAGCTTAAATTACTGACATTGCAACTTTTGTTCCAAATCCCCTTTCTATTCAACCTATCGTGCTTGGCTGAAACTCTCACGCTGATGATTTGCCACCGCCCCCCCCCCCATCATTACCTCACCTGCTTTTCACTTCCTAATCACTTGTGGTACAGGGCAGGTGCACTAAGAGGGCCTTACGTAGCTCTTCAAGCCTCTAACACACTGCTTCTCTGGGATGTAGCTAATTTATACAAGTTTGACCGTGGGTTTATGGCTCCCATCAGCTGCTTACTTGGGCAGTGAGTCAAAGCACATTAATCAAGCCATTACCTACCCAGGACACAACATGCTTTGTTAGCTAATCCTCCTTTTCTCAAAGGAAAAAGAACTAAAATCTGGCCAACGTTGCCTACTCATTCCTAACAAATCATCAAAGTGTTCGCAAAGTCATCCAGCCTGCAAATAATAACTTGGAAATACCCAGGTGGAAAAGGGGGATTCTGGGAGTATCAAAAAACTCCGCAGAATCAGGAGCCCTGGTTCACACGTAATGGCAAGTAAAAAAGTCTACCCCCCATACTCCTCCAAAATGACCCATTACTACAAAGACAGTTTCTCAGATTCACCCTCTTTTCTGTTACATCTTTTCACTCCTGCTGTGATAGCTCTGCATTCCCTGTGTGGGAGGCGATGCAGAAGCAGGCCAGGTGATGGGAGCAGGCCAACCCCCAAGCTAAATTTTGTTGAAGAGACAATATCCACAGACAATGAACAATCTCACAATTTGTTGTTGTTGTTGTTGAAAAGGTCTTTAAAGGATCCCTCATTTTACCAATAGGGAAAATGAGGACTAGGGGAAAATCGGTGGTGGCTTGTTTGAATTCACAAAGGTAGTGAGCTGGTGGCAGAATTGTGACTACCATCCAGGTTATATGATTCCTTGGAAGTTCAATTTCCCCTGCATGGAACTCTCCCAGCCAGCTCTGTCATATTTTTGGGTTTAGTGCTCTGGATTTACTGATACAGCACTTCCTTGTTCTCTTCCAGACTCCTGCTAATTTTTTTTTTCTATTTTAATTATCTTGCCTCTAAAAAAACCACAGAAAATGTTCTTCAAACTTATCTTCATGTGATGCTTAGAAATGGTCTCTGATTTGGGCGCCTGGGTGGCTCAGTTGGTTAAGCGACTGCCTTCGGCTCAGGTCATGATCCTGGAGTCCCGGGATCGAGTCCCACATCGGGCTCCCTGCTCGGCGGGGAGCCTGCTTCTGCCTCTGACCCTTCCCCCTCTCATGTGCTCTCTCTCATTCTCTCTCTCTCAAATAAATAAAATCTTTAAAAAAAAAAAAAAGAAATGGTCTCTGATTTAACTTTTTCTTAGACAAAACAGACATCTTGCTGGCTAGAATAAAGCAGTCATTTGAATGAGCTTTGACTTAATGGAGTGTTATGGTAAACAGTTAATGATTCCAAGTCCTTGGTACAGCATTTGAAAGAAAAGTCATCATGAGAGAGAGAGGGTTAGAGAGAAAAGAAAGCCCAGGAAGCATCAACCTGAAGAATTAGTATTGGTTATGCCATTTTAAAAGAATTTTAGGGGCGCCTGGGTGGCTCAGTTGGTTAAGCGACTGCCTTTGGCTCAGGTCATGATCCTGGAGTCCCAGGATCGAGTCCCGCATCGGGCTCCCTGCTCAGCAGGGAGTCTGCTTCTCCCTCTGACCCTCCCCCCTCTCATGCTCTCTCTAGCTCATTCTCTCTCAAATAAATGAATAAAATCTTTAAAAAAAAAAAAAGAATTTTAAAAGACATTTTTCTATCAAACTATGAAACTCTAAGAAGGGGCACTTTTTCCTCACATTATCATCTTTTAAATGCCCCAAACCGATGATCAAACTATACTACATTCCCTTCTGCAGTGCCATTTTTTGGCCAACAAGTTTCACAGGCTCCCGGGACATGGAGGGATCGGTGCCAGGGAGCCCCGATACACCGCTTCATCATCACCACACACATCGGTTTCCCCGTTAACTGTGGGCTTCCCAGGTGTGAGCCGCCTCAGCAGACAGGATTAATTGCTAACATTTCGAGAGTCAGGCTCACATCAGTACCGGCTCTAATTTTCAAGCTTCCAAATCCAGAGGTCTCTTCTCCTCTGATCTTGCCATTGTTTAAACTAATAAAGGGAAACCTCGCTAAAGTAGAGTCTGGAGGGTAGAAGGAGAGGCTCAAAGAGACAGCCCTGCTACTCAAGTCAATTAAAGGAAGCATTGTCAATTACAGACCCCAACAGGGAAAGATGTACATTGCATTTCCTGCAAGAAATCAACTACCCTGAAACTCAGCCAATGAGAAAGGGTCACCAGCCTAGACTTGGGACTTTTCTGCAGCTGACCTGCATTCAAAACAACCTCTGTCCACTTCCTTCTTCTTCTCCATCAAATAATGTTCCTCTCCTTTGTTTCTTGGACTTGCCTATGGTTTTGCCATAGCTTTCATGTCTCAAATTACAGTTCTCTACTTTTCCCAAATAAACCCATTTTGCTAGTAAAATAACTAACTTTCATTTTTAAGGTTAACACCATCAACACTGTAAAGTGCTTGGCACACATAACAGGGATTCAATAAATGACTGCAGAAATCCTGTTGAGACACTTTCCTTGGAAATTCTCTCCTTCCTGAGCATCCAAGTTATTACACTGTCCCAGTCCTTCTCGTGATCACTTACCACTTTGTCTCCTCTTAACTCCTAAAACAAGAAACCCCCAAGGTTCTTGTTTACATTTTCTTCTCTCTCACCTCTCAATCGCCCAGCCCTTTCCCCCTAGTTTTAAATAAACACCTCTGTCCAGAGACCTCAGTAATTTGAACCTCTTGCCCCCAGCCCTGATATGCACTCCAGGTCCATGTTTCTAATGATGCACTAAGCATCACAACTGAGGAGCTTTAATACCCCTCCTTGTCCTGACGTGCTGTCCTGCATGTCACATGGGACACAGGACAGGAGGCATCAACAGACCTGGGTTCAAGTAGACGTTTACCACTTACATGTCATTTGCCCCTAGGACAGTTACTTACCTCTCTGAGGCATAGTTTGCTCATCTATGCAATGAGAAAAACAAGTGACCTTCAATGGCCATTGTGAAGACTAAATGAGTTTCCATTTGTAAGGTAACCATTTGTAATTTCCAATTGTAATCTGACCTTCATCACACCAAAAAACAGTAGTCCTTTTCCCCAATCTTTATTACAAATCAGCTCCTCACAGTGCCCATTTCTGTTAATGCCTCTCTGTCCTTACTTGAGGAGAGGCTCAAAACCCTTGAGTCAGACCCTTCGTCACCCCTTTCAATCAAATCAATTGCCCGGTGCTTCCTTTTACTTCTTTCCTTTTTCTGTGGCCACTATCACCGCCACAGACACTCCCACCAGTTAATGCACCTACATACCACTGCTGGATCCATCTTAAAACATAGTTGCCACTCCATTCATTTCTCCTGCTCCGAAACCTCTAATTGACTCTGCCAGAGTCTTCAAAGCAGCACAAACTCCAAGTCCTCAACAATGTAGCCCAAGACTCTCTTACCTCTCCCTGACCTCTCATCAGCTAACTCCAGGCAAAAGGGATTGCTTTATGCCCCCAGCAGAAGGTTCCTCCTCAGAGAGAACAGCATGATGCAGTCTCTCCTTTCCTTGAGGGAAGCAATACCTAGAGTGGTTAAAAGCTCAGATTCTGGAGCCACACCACTTGTACAAATCCAGCCTCTAGCTCTATAACCTTAAGCAAGTTGCTCAATCTCTTCAAGCCTTTGTTTTTCTCATCTACAAAATGGGTCACAACTGTATGTACTCTATAGGATTATTGTTAAGTGCTCAGAGAGGATTATTTTGTTTCACGTCATATGACTCCTTAAGGTACTTTTCCTTATCTTATTCTATCTGATACTAGTTTTTAAAATATAACCAGAGTTACAATAATTTGTATCTCCCTCCCACCTACCAACAGCCAGAGCTCCTGTTGGGCACATAATGATTTACTCACTTTGTTGGGCACATAATGATTTACTCACTTTGGTTATCCCACACATAATGAGCCCTCAAATATTTCTTGAAATGGATAGAATTAGGTATACTTATTTCTCTCCCTCAGTCTCAAAAGGAAGAACTAACAAGACCAGGAAACATAGTGATCTGGCCAAGATCACATCAGGTAAGGCAGAGCCCTGGAAACAACCTAGCTCTCCTAACAGGATCCAGTAACCTGTCACCATCAAGAGCCAAGCATGCTTAATTATCCTGCTAAATAAGTAGACATGATAGAAAGTGGTGATTAACTTCAGAAGTCAGAATGTTCTCGAAAAAGAATCCTGCATCCCTTGGCCCAATGCCAGCACCCCTTGTTTGCATCCAATTGTCCCGCAGGAGTCCTTCCCTCCACTCCAAGATTTTAACACTCAGTTCAGCTCTGCAAAGAACAGAGGTGGCACAGAGCTGTGTTCGTGTTTATGGTGGGAAATGCCACTAGACTCTGCCAGTCTGACTGGACAGCTGCCTCTCTCTCACCCCTGGAGGAAAGATAGGACTAGAACTAACAAAAACTAAATGATAACTGAAAAAAGACATAACAACTTCAGAAGTTGCTTGGTTGGGGAGGGGGTCTGTGGGGAGGCACAACAGGAAGCACAATCAAATATAGGAAAAATTGATATTTAACAATGAAAGTGTCTACTCAGACCAAAGCTTATTCTCTGGCAGTTTTCAAGAGTTTTGTGTGTTTGGGTTTGGTTTTCTTACTACTATAGGAAGGTCATGCATGTCTTGATTTCTCTTCTCACCTACATGCAATTATCAGCCTAGAAATCCCTTTTCCTAAGGGTCCAGAATTAAGCTAGGATACACACATAGGCTCTTGAAGGAGTTTGTAAAAAGGGTACATGCTCTACAGAAAGTAGGAGACCAGAAATATTCACCAAACTACCAATTCAATCGATACACACAGTACCTAGTAGAGAGTAGGGAAACAGGAATTAAAGAGTTCCTATAGCAACTGCCCCCAAGCTAGTCCAAGCTGAGGCCACAATCTGGTAGAATTCAACTGACATTTACCTTATTTAAAAAAAAAAAAAAAAGTAGGGGAGCATCTCTTCAGGTTTGTTTCACATGTGATTTCTCATTTCTGGGGTAAGCTGGTTTTACATTAAAATAGATCTTGCACATGTACACTCACCAAAAAGAAAAAGACAGAGGAAAAGTTCATATATATATATATATATATATATATATATATATATATATATATATAAAATATCAAGAGAATGAGAAGACAAACCACAGACTGCGAGAAGATATTTGCAAAAGACACATCTGATACAGGACTGTTACCCAAAATATACCAAGAACCCTTAACACTTAACAATAAGAAAATGAACTACTTGATTTAAAAAGGGGCAATAGATCTAAACAGACAGCTCACCAAAGATCTATAGATGGCAAATAAGCCCTGTAAAGAGATGTTCAACGAGATATGTCATTAGGGATCTACACATTAAAACAACAATATACCACCACGCAGTTATCAGAATAGCAAAAAATTTAGAACACTGAGGACACCAAATGCTGGTGAGGATGCAGAGGAACAAGAACTCTCTCTTACTGCTGCTAAGAATGCAAAATGGGACAGCTGCTTCGGAAGACAGATTGGCAGTTTCTTACAAAACTAAGCATTTCATCCCATATAATCCAATATTCTCACTCCTTGGTATTTATACAATATACAAGTTACATTTATATAACTCATATGTAAACGAGTTAAAAACTTATATCCACACATAAAAACCTGCACATGGAGGTTTACAGCAGCTTGATGCATAATCACCAAAACTTGGAAGCAACCAAGATGTCCTTCAACAGATCAATGGACAAACTGCCGTACCTCCAGAAAACAGAATATTGTTCAGAGCTCATAAGAAATGAGCTATCAAGTCAGGACAAACCATGGGGGGGAACCTTAAATGTCTATTACTAAGTGAAAGAAGCCAATCTGAAAAGGTTACATACTCTGTGATTCCAACTATATGACCTTCTGGAAAAGGCAAACTATGGAGATGGTAAAAAGAACAGTGTTTGCCAGGAGTCAGAGGGGAGAGAAGGATGTTTTAGGGCAGTGTAACTATTCTGTTTGATACTAGGATGTCATTATACATTTATCAATACTCCTGGAATGTACAACCCCAAGATACACTGTGGACGTTGGGTGATGATGCGTCAATACAGTGTCATGGATTTTAACACACCACTCTGGTATGGGAGGTTGATAAAGGGGAAGGCTGTGCATTTGTAGGGGCAGGGGCCACACACTGGAACTCTCTGTACTTTGTGCCCAACCGTGCTGTGAACCTAAAACTGATCTAAAAATAAGGCTACCTTTTACAAAATTATATCTATTTCTCTGCTTACAGAACATATAAGCATTGCACCCTTTGCCACACCTCACTGTAGAAAATTGGCAATGCCAATTTTCATATTAGGAAAAAATCAAAATGAAATGTTTTAAAATATAACACATTCATTCACCTAACAAAGTTAACAAACATTTACCATGTGCTACCCATTATTCTGGGTTCTGCTCTTTGGAGGTTACATTCTAATGAAATAATCTTAAAAATGCACTGCTTTTTTTTTTTTTTTTAAGATTTTTAAAAATTTATTTGTGAAAGAAAGAGCACAAGCAGGGGGAGGGAGAGAGAGAGAGGGAGAAGTAGGCTTCCCGCTGAGCAGGGAGCCCGACAGGGGGCTCGATCCCAGGACCCTGGGATCATGACCTGAGCTGAAGGCAGACGCTTAACCCACTGAGCCACCCAGGTGTCCCAAAAATCCACTGCTCTTAAAACCACCTACTGCTACCAGAAATCACTGTCGATATCTGCCTGAGAGATTATCAAAAAAAGAGAAAAAAGACTAGGAAATACAAGGTTCCTAGGTATGTTGGGAGGGAAAAGTCAACAAATGGCAATGTGTTCTTCCAATAGTGCACCACCTGAGTGTTATCAAGCATCGAAGGTGCGCTAACCACTTGAATATGCACAGCACTAAGATAAAAAGTGACACATTTCTTATTAATAAAACCCAGGAAGAATGGCTCCTGTTTTCTAACTTAACGATAAGATCCTAATGAAGTTCTCCGAAGACAATACATATCTAAAATGCCTCTCTGAATACAAGTAGGCCCTTTCCCCCAACTATACACATTTTAGCAAATTAAACCTGCACGTATAGGGCTATATAAGATGCACACTTTACCCTTCGCAGGAAGGGACACGAAGACTTGCATGTGGCCCTTCCACACACCTAGTTGGAACGCTGTTGCTAGCCTGTGGATACGCAGTGAATGACTTGCTGAACAAATGTAGGAATCCCAAGAACTATCCTATTGGCCTTTAAAATGACTCATGTGCTTAATAACAACCCCACGTCACACTGTGTTTATAGTTTATAGGCTTCCAAAGTGTTGTGTAGCCTTAAGGTCAGGGGAAAAGGTGGCAGTCAGCCTGGGGAAATGGATTCAATCTTGTGGTGGGTAAAAGCCTTTTCCACCCGAAGAGGAGAGGCCGCTAACCATTTTACCATCCCCATTAATACAAGATGCAATAAAGCCCAAATCCATACGCCATCCAAGTGATGCTACTCTCCCAGAGGTAAAAATGGGATGAACTCTCTTCCTTCCTCACCCTAGCCTTACCTCCTGCCTCCCAACCATATCTGCAGAAGCAGGGAAACTTCTGATCTTCTCAGATGTGCAACAGAAGGTCCTTCCTACAAGATTATGGTAGAGGTGGGCAAGACATCAAGGGGGAAGGCACTGAAGCCAAGGCCCCACCCATACTACCCAATATCAATAAAACTGTTAGTCAAGCTCAAGCTCGTGAAACTCAGCAACACACAGGTCTGCTCTGGCATATTTCCAGAAGGTTTTTTTTTAATTTTTAAATTGGGCATGGAGTCCAACATGCGGCTTGAACTCACAACCCTGAGATCAAGACCTGAGCTGAGATACCTGAGCTGAGATCAAGAGTTGGATGCTTAACTGACTGAGCCACCCAGGTGCCCAGAAGGTGCTTATTTCTTGTGGCAGTCACGTGAAAAGGATGAAAATTCACTAAGAAAATGATCCCTCTGACCTATCTCCCAAACCGTCAACATGCAAATGATGTTTCGTGTCTACATTTCTGCATTTTCAGTCATTACCAATTTACTGTCAACTCAACTCAGTTCCTGAAGGTCCACCGTACGCCAGGTTGTGTTCTGGACATACGGTCCCTGCCATGCACAGGGAATATGCAAATATTCCCACACAGTGTGGGGGCTTATTCCGATTTGCTTTCATCAGGAAGACATTGAGCTCCAGGTATTTCAGACAATGCAAAAAATTAGAGAGGCTGCACGTGACCTGGAGTGTCAGGAAAGGCGGCTTGAAAAGGGTAAGTCTTGGCCGGGAGGGAGGAACAGAAAGAATTCAGATAGGCTGGGAGAGAAAGGAAAAGGATTCCAGGCACACAGTTGTGTGCTCAAAGGTCTTATTAGGGGTTCTGAACCTGAGCTTTCTAACTGACGCCCATGGGAGTTTAAGGGCACAAGAATAATGAATTTATGAAAAACCAGTGCCTCTCAGAATGAGATCCACTAGGATGAATTTAAAAACCCAACGGTGTTCCTGGTAGGAAATTTGGAAAGTGAGGGATCTCAGAGGAAGAAGGAAGAGAAACCTGGCAATTTTCTCCTAGGGTAAGCAAAGATCCACCCATTTTGAACAGGACTGGGAGTCAATAGACCCAAATTCCAGGCTATCTCTAGATCAGAATCTGGGACTTGAAGCAAGTTTCTTAACTTCCCTCTGAGCCCCCATTTCCTCAGTTTTTGAATGGAAATAATAATATGTAAGTCATCAGATCAGGGCAATGTTCAACAGTCGATACATAGATGTTCAATAAACCGTTAACTGGGGGCGCCTGGGTGGCTCAGTTGGTTAAGCGACTGCCTTCGGCTCAGGTCATGATCCTGGAGTCCCGGGATCGAGTCCCGCATCGGGCTCCCTGCTCGGCAGGGAGTCTGCTTCTCCCTCTGACCCTCCTCCCTCTCATGCTCTCTGTCTCTCATTCTCTCTGTCTCAAATAAAAAAAAAAAAAAAGATGCTTTAAAAAAATAAATAAAATAAAATAAACCGTTAACTGTTGCTATCATCACATAAAAAAGGAAGCATGAAAAGCTGTCCAGTTAGGTGAGGGACTCCAAGATGGCAGCATCTTTGTGGAAAATCTGAGAGTCTGCTCTGCCTTGCACTTTTATACACAACTAGTTTTAATCCTGGTAGACGGCTCGGGCGGCTCGGGCTATAAAAAAAATCAAAGCAACATGACATGTCAGTGGCTTCACTGCAAAATACTAGGATGGCCTCTGCGGTGCTGCTTTCTAGAAAGCGCATCTCACCTTCACAATTGAAAGGGAACGGTCACCTTCCTCAGTCCAGGAGCCAGGTGAGAAGTCACTAATCACCCACCTGGGATTAATCCATTCTAAACCCTGTCTATAGGAGTTTGAAAACGTAGGCTGGCAAAGAACCTATTCAACGAACTTTAAACGAATGTCTTTGTACTAGACACTGTGATAGATCCTTTTAGGGCCTCTTAATCCAGGAGCACAAGGAAAAGCACCAGACAATCACACACCAGATGCTTTAGATTCACAATTGCAAGGAATCCTCACAGGTCTATGAGAAAGGCTTCATCCCTTTTTTTACAGAAAAGGAAAGAGATCAATTAAGACATATGCATTCTTTCACTCAATCCTCATTTACTCATGCATTTCAAACAAATATCTGTTCTGCGCTGCTAGGTATAAAGCACCGGGTAGAGAGAGCCATCGCCTTCAAGGGGTTTACAGTCTGAAGCGCATAAAATTAACATCTAGCTATCACAAGACCAACCAGAGATGTGAGTCATCCAAAGGATACAAAGTACCATGGGGATGAGATGAATTCTGACTGGGAGGTCTGGGGAAGACTTCCAGAAGGGAACTACATCAGCAGGGCTAGGATTTGCAGAAACTAATCAGAGGCAGTGCAGGGATGCCTAACAAGCATGGAATTCAACCTGGTGGAGACACACTGGTGGAAGACTACCTGTGGCGTCTGGAAATGGGGAGTTGTTTGCTGCAAGAATGGGTAGGTATTCTGCGGTGCCCTGGATCCAATGGAGGACTGAGGTAGGTGGGCACAAAACTGTGAAGGGTTTTGCATGCCAAACAAAGGAGGTACTTATACTGAGTACATTAACATTACATAGTGCGAAGAAACTTGTTGGGGGGGGGGCAAAAAAAGAAGGAAAAGAAGTCGGATCTTAGATACAAAGAAAAACCCACACACCACTGGCATAGCTTCAGGCTCCAGACCTCTTAAAACTGCACTGCAGTTTTGGGGAGGGAGGGTTCCACTCTCCATGAGCAGGCAGTATCTTTCTTGTCTTAATTTATCATCTTTATCATCAACTTTTGCCCTATCTCCTTTCCTTAACTGGATGCTAGAAATTAGGCAAACATGTAGATTCTGAGGAAACCCAAAGAGCTTTTCTAAGGGGGTGGGGGGAGGAAATGTGGTGCAACTCCCATCAGCCTTAGTCATACAACCTTCAGTGAGGTCAGCCCTACCACCTCACTCCAGCGGCATCAGCTGGTTTGCCTCAGTCTGATTTGTTTCCATATACCTCCTTAATCCCACTGGTTTTTGAAGACCATCAATGTTCTCCTTTGTGTGTAACCTAAAGGGTGGCCTGACTTCCCATTTCTGACTTTGCTTCACTCTGGTGCCATCTTATTCTCTTTGGGGCCCAGCTGGAATTCTGACATCAAATTCTCCCCCAACAACAACCTCCACCACACACACACACACACACACACACACACACACACAGCCCAAAATGTTCCAACTAGAAATCATCTTCCAAACTGACAGAACTCTTCTCCTTCTTTTGCCATCCTCACGCCCTCAGCCTGGACAACTGGGTTTCCCCCTCCCCCTACCCCATTCTTACCTTACCTTCAGATGCTTCATCTCTCCTACAGAAATCAGTGTCAATAGTGTGTTTCTCCCTACAAACCATTTATACAAGGTGCAGGGCTCTGTGCCCTACCACATCCTCCTTACCATGAGCCTTGGATGCTCCTGCCTCACCACCCAAGTGCCATTTTTAAAGGTCCATTTGGCTCTTAAAATATATTCCACATTAACTAATATCCATATGTTGGCTTGTTAAGAGAAGGTGGTGACCATCTGGGTACAGCATTTAAAAAAAAAAAAAAAAAGACAGAGGAAGGGGAAAAAGGAGAAACAGAGGTCCAAGCGAGTTCAGATACAGCAGTAACACTTGGGCCGTGTTCAAAGTTGCCCACTCATCCATCACAGCTCCTCCAAGGCTATTAACTTGCTAGCCATTATCTGACCGCCTTCACCACACCCTCAGTCCCCCAGGGAAGAGGATAAGGCCAGAGTGGATGCAGCGTATTCATGTCACCCCACAGGTAAAGTTCAAATAGGTCCGCTATAAAGGCGGGGATACATGACCAAATTGAATCCAGCCTAGCGCTCATGTAGCAAGGGGTGGGTGATTCACTACTGGGGGGAGGGGGGCAGTTAGGAAAAAGGAAAATCGTGGAAAGTCCCAGAGGAAGTGGTAACCCGATTCTCGAAGCCTGGCCAGAATGTACACTGGCCCTTAGGTACACTCAAGCGCCCCTCTTGCCGCTGCCCACCCCCAACCTCTTACTCGCCCTCTCCTCCCAACACGCGCCTCACCCCATGCCTCCACTCACAGCATTATCCTTGCGTGAACGGATCAGCTTTGCCCCGCTCGCTACCCATCCATCGGCATACATGGACATCTGGGGCTGGGAAGTCTACCAGAGCTCAACGGCCACCCTCCGGGGCGACGAGCTGCTGCCCATCTCCCCACCCACTCATCCTTATTGTGTCATTTGCCCAGTCTGATGGCAGCGCAAGCCGCTGATGTGAGTCGGCTAGAATGCAGCGGAGAGGGCAAAGGAAGAACACATTTCACAGGGACCCAAGATGACCCGCTGCCCCTCCTTGGAGTGCCCCACCCCCACCCCTCCAGCTTGGAGTCGGGGCTGGGGGAGCAGACGGACAAGGGGAGGGAAGCACACTCGGTCCCTGTCCGCAGCTGCACACAAAGCCCTTCACCTTCTCCTTGCCTTCCAAGCTCCTCCCTGGGCTTCGCTTTTCTGAGGGTCTCGGATGCCCCCTTCGGTGGTCGGCGGGACGGTCCCACCCGCTCTCGCCGCTCTGCCTCCTCCTCCCTCGCGTCTCAGTCGCCTCCTCCCCGCCCCTCGCCACAGACCCCGGAGGGAGCTCAGCCCCGGGCTCGGGGGCCGCAAGAGCTCCCCACGCGCGCGGGGCCCCTGCGCCCCCGGGGAGCGGACAGCGGTCCAGCGTGCGCCGCACAACTTCGCCCAGCCGCTCGGCCACCCGCTCCCAGGCGCACAGCCCACCCCGCAGCTGTCGGGTCGGGTCCCGAGCAACCGCAGCCCCAGGCGGTCGCGAGCCCAGCCGCAGCCACGCTCCTACCTGCGCGGCGGCGAGGAGCGAGGGCAGCGCGCGCCCCGGCCGGAGCCCCGCGCCGCGGCGCGTCTGCCCGTGTGCGGCGGCGACGGCGGCTGCAACGGCCGCGGGCTGGCTGGCAGACTGGCTGGCTGCCCGGCTGACTCCTCACTGGGGCTTCCTGTAGGGCTGGACAAAGGACATTTCCTGGGAGGAGCGGGGGATGTTCCCAGCATGCCTCGATCTGTAGTTCCTGGGGACTTCCTGCCACCACGGCAGCGGGCGCGCGGCAGGCCGCCCCGGCCGGACCCGGACCCGCCACGCGAGGACACGCGCGCGCTCCTTCCCTCGGCGCTCCAGGGCTGGAAGCTGCGGGGGCGTCGCGCCCGGGGCCCCGCCCCGCGGCCCCAGCAGAGCGCTGCTCCGCGCGTCCGGGTCCGCGCTCCCCGTGAACGCGGCCGCCCCCGCCCCTGCTGACCTGCCGCTGAGCCGTCGCGGGGTGCGGGAGGACTCTGCGGTGGGAGCGGCCCTTTCTTCAGAGAGGGGAAGTTTGGGGTGGGTTCGCTTTGAGTGGACTTGTTTTTTCAATAGATTTTCTTTTTCTTTTTCCTTGTCTTTTTTAAACCGCCGGAATCCTGCTGGGGGCGGATTAAAGAACTTGACTGCTCACCAGGAATTCAGGTTCCTTAAGATCTTGGCGCTTCATCCTTAACACCGTAAGAGCTGATTGTTTCCAGATCCTGACCCGGTGACATTGCTCTCTCGGATGTTGGCCTTGTCCCAGGCATCTTTTCAAGAAAAGTAATTAAATTAAGCGATTGAAAACAAATTACATGAATTAACTCCAAGACACGTAAAAAAAAAAAAAAAACAAACCCACAAGCCCTGTGCTGCTGACTTAGGAGCATGCTGGAATTTCTGCTTCTCTTTCTCTCGTTCACCTTTGGGATTCGGTTTCGACAGCCCTACAAACAGACGCAATGGCCACTGTATGGCCTTCTGTACTGGGGGTTTAGGGACGGAGGGCACTGACTGTAAGAGAGAACTCCACTTCCAGCCCAGCCTATCAAGAGTCTTCAACATCCTCCACAAATTCCTGTCTAATTCTGGAACAGCATATCCAGGACCCTCATGGGAAAAATCAAGGAAGGGCCACATGGAGACTTAATGACGAAAAGCAGTGCTCTCTCCTAAGGAGGGTGATCAGAATGTAATGGACGGTGCTAGGAAAGGAAGAATTCCAGCCTGCTCCAAAATGTGTTTGAAAAGTAATCAGAGAGAAGATCATAATGACCCTGCCTAGCCACTTGGCCTCTCTCATTCCAAATGCACATGAATTAGAACAAATGCATGAGGGATTCAGTGTGCATTTAAGAAAAGTGCATCCACTTTGCTGCTGTAGTTCTTTCTCTCGAGATACTTAACCACAGGGATAAGATGGGCTGGATCCATTTAAGGTGTAGCAATGGTGAAAAGTGTGCAGATATGATTACCTACCTCCCCAAAGTTCTTGCTGTATGTCACCCTGTTGACTGTCCACCTAAATTAATTGTGCTGTGATCCTTGCATTTGCCAGACCCTACAAATTACTGCTTCCTAAGGGTTTGCAGTCTGGTAACATTCTAGTGAAACTGCCCCCTCCACCACCACCAAGAAAAAAAAAAGATAATTGATAATCATTTGGCAAATCCAGCGACCTCTTGTAGTGTTCAGTTTGAAAAGATGAAACACTTGCTGTAGCATTTAACATTGCCTGCTACGCCCTCAGCGAAGCTATTTTCTGCCTTCCTTCTAATATAGCACACTCTCCTCATTCTCCTCCTACATTTCTAAGTTAGCTCAAGATACCTAAAATTTCACTCGTCTCCATCCCATACCAAACCTGTCTCTCTCTTTGTTGCCAACCCAGATTAACTGGTGACTTCAGTAAAGATCTATTTAACACTTACTACATGTTAGTCACCATACCCAGAGTAGACATATGTTAACATTCCACTGTAAGACATTTACTGAGTAAGCTCTGTCTTAACCCTCAAGAAGTTCATACTCCTGGGTTCCATGCTGGTTGTGGAGCCTACTTAAAAAAAAAAAAAAAAGTTTATACTCCAGCTGACATCACACAGACAATGACCACATAATATTTAAGTGCTATAACAGAGCCATACACAGAAGTTTGTGTTCTCAAGATGGTAGTGCTCTTTCCATAAACTCTTTTGTCCCAGCAAGATCAGGAGTGGGTCAGCAATGGCCAGAGGAGGGATCAAGAGGCCAGGAAATGCAAATAGTACATAGGGACACTCACTTAGTATGTGAAATTTGGTTGTGAAGGGGTGGGAAGGAAGTAGGGTCTAAGGGGAAGACAGTTTCTGTTTGTGGGCTTTTTATTTGTTTAGTTTTTAAGATGAGAGCTCCTTGGGGATGTTTAAAAGCTGATGGGAAAGTTCTAGGAGAGAGGCAGAGGGTGAAGACAGAGGAGGGAGAAAGGAGAGAGATCAGGCATTCAACAAATACTTGTTGAATTAACTAATTCCTGTTACGTATCATTGCTGAAGATGTTGAGATCGACATTAATAAATTGCACATTCCCAGCTAGTATCGGCAAAGTCTGAGACCAGACAGAAATGGCATTCCTTTCTCCCTCGTCATGCATCCTCCCCCGCCCTACACGGCCTCAGGGGAGGTAGTAGGGAGTGAGGGGAGGGAAACAAGGGCTCCCTGATGTTACAGGATGGAGGTCAAGTTTTCCAATTCTACAACAGGTTCCAAAGGCACATGGCAACTTCAGAAAAGTATACACTTTTCAGCCTGTGGGTTTAATTTTTTAATTAAGCAAATATTTGGGACGCCTGGGTGGCTCAGTCAGTTAAGCTGCTGCCTTTGGCTCAGGTCATGATCCCAGGGTCCTGGGATCCAGCCCCACTTCAGGCTCCTTGCTCAGAGGGGAGCCTGCTTCTCCCTCTCCCTCTGCAGCTCCCCCTGCTTGTGCTTGCTCTCTCTCTCTCTCTCTCTGTCAAATAAATAAATAAAAGCTTTTTAAAAAATTAAGCGAAATTTTACCCTCACCTTTTTTTCCCCTTCACTTTGAGATAGAATAGGTAACTATATTCATCCTCACTTTTCAAAATGGGAATTGAAACTGAAGAGATTTGCTTACATGTTTTAAGCTTTCAAGCATAAGGTGGACATCTGTTGTTTCCTTACCCTCACAAGCATCCAATCCTCCCCCCCTCACTTTTTTTTGGTAACAGCATCTTTGGGGAAACAATCCCCTTTCCACCTTAGTCCTTACCATTTTGAGAGGGGCTCTGCTTCAGTGGTGGGTACATAATCAGCCCCTACCAACTACTTCATTCTATTGCTGTACAAAGGATAAGCTACTAGAGGAAGCAGAGCTGAGAACGGTGGGTGTGTGTCTGCAGGCCCACACACACGCACAAACGCAACATAGAGATAACAGAGACCGAGGTCAAGAACGCATGCACAAGCAAATCCTTATGATATTGTTTGATCACTCCTGAAGCCAAGGTAACCCTAGATTTTTTTGTTAGATGAGCCAGAACATTCCCTTTTGGGCTTAAGCTATTTTGAGTTAAGTTCCATCTCTTGCAGCCAAGAGAGTTCTCTACAGCTGGGTATGGGGTGCTGCCATGCAGATCCTTCGATGTGCAACTAGCTAAGTTGAGGAAGGGTGAGAGGTGAAAGGATCCCTCTGTACCAGGCTAGGGAATTGGAAATCCTTGTGACGTGGTAGTCAGAACACTGAATGAAAGGTCTCCAGGTCCCAGCATTTCAAGGGTGGAGTTTTAGAGGTCTTGATTGACAAATGTTAACATTTTAGAAGGTTTGGACTGCTTGCAGTGTCTATAAATATTCAAAAGAAAGAGACATGCTAATGTTGAAAGTGGCCTCTGCAGAAGCAGGGAGGAAGAAATTACAGCCTGGCTAAAAGACACTCCTTCTGACTCTAGCCAGTAAACCCAAATGGTCAAGAGTCAGATATATTGAGCCATGCCACGATGAAAAAAGGAAATTCTCTGCCCTTTCCAGAGTAACAGCAAAGGCAGGAAAGCTAAAAAAAAAAAAAAGAAGAAGAAGAAGAAGAAGAAGAAAAAAACAACTCATCATGGAAAGACTGTGTCCAGGGTCTACATCAAATTCCTCCTGCTGTGCCATCCCTGCCTGAGGAAGGGAAGAATTAACCGCATTTTAAGTAGGGTGACCATAGAATTTATCATCCAAAATGGGACAATTTGGAGTGTGGGGAGGGGTGCTATTAATAATTACACCTAAATGACAGCTCTAAAGCAGGTCTCCCTAATGAAAAGAGCTCACCACTAGGATCCAGCCTTGCATCAAGAGGCCAATCTGTCAGTCCTTTTCAATCCCAGTTAATTGTTTCCAATTGCCCCTAGGCAGAGGTCAAGATGGTGGCCATTAAACTGAAGACTGGAAAGTGAATCAACCCGAAGGTTTTTCGTTAAAAGACAGAAAGCTCTGGGCCAGGGTCTGGAGTGTAGATGAACTCCAACATTGCTGAGCTACAATGGCAAATAGGTGGCTACAGCAGTTCAGTCCTGAGAACGGAAACCCTCCCCAATTCCCATTGCAGTTGTGGTCACCGATGAAAATAATCAATCAGAATCTTTCTCAAGAGTTAAAGTGGAGACAGCTCCATTGGCCCAACAACTCAATTCCTTTCGTGGCAGGTAATTCTTGCTATTTCTAATTAGCAGAGTTGAATGTATCCTATAGGACAGTCTCGCTGCTTATTATTTTCCCTTTCCTTTGCTTTCAAGTAGGAGTTGTCCTATTTTCCCTTCTACCACTTTACATGGACTGTGTGGGGAATCATCAGATATGTAGTTTTACCACGAGGTATCAGAAAGAACAGAAATCACTTAAAGGTCAGGGACTAGGAACTAGACACAAAGTGAAGTTCTTTCCCTTTAGAGTGTGGGTGAGTACCTTTTCATGCATGCATAGAATCTCTACATGCTATTAAGTGGGGACAGTTTTTAAATCATGTGTATGGAAGAAAGGAAGCCAAGAGGTGGACTGTAGGGCACAGCTCTTATTTTTGGCTGGCTCAGCTTGCATTTCTCTTCTTAGAATAAATGCCTTGATTTTCCTTCGGAGGAACTCTCCGTCTCTCAACTTTAGTTTTGTCTAGAATAGCCTTTCACCTTCCCCACCTCTACCTCTTAGTCCTGCAGCTCCAAGGCTAGGTCTGTAACCCAGTGGGCCAGTCGGCACTCCCACAGACCAGTGATGGGTTCAGAATGGGCAACTGACCCAGAAGCTAAGGTTAAAGAAGCCCTCTTTCTCTGTTGGAGCTGCTAATTGAAAAGACCACACAAATCTGAAGAGGCTGGAGGCTGGAGGCTGAATGTGGCATCAAAACAGAAAAGAGTGGAGAAGAGGGAAAGACAGAGAGAGAGAAGTCTGAGGTCTTGAATTCAACCTGTCCCTGTATTTGTCAGATATATGAATGATTAAATGTCCCTAACCCTAACTGCGTTCATTTATCTAATTCTACCCACTTCGACAGAAGTAGCTCTAACTAAACTTCTCCGAGAATGTTTTTTGGTGTTTCTCGTAGTAAAAATACTCAGGAAAGAAGGAGGGAAGCAGGAGGCAAGAATGGGCTCACCTGGACCGCGTTATCGGTGAACTGTTCTTTTTCTCAGTAGACACGTGTACCTGCTCTCTAATTCCATCATCCAGGCTGCTTAGGACTGTGTGTGGGAAACGGACCACCTTCTAGGGTCAAAATGACACAGAACACGAGGATCAGTCAGTGCCTGACTTGGAAGAGATCAGACATGTTCTCATCCTTGTATCGGTACATTTGCTGAAAAATAAACAACAACAACAAAAGATTGTCAGCCCTTACAGTTATTGTGTAACTTGGCTTGTTTATTACTAGATAACATATAGCTTTGCTTTTTTTGTTCTTATGTTTTGTTTTCTGGTGGCATCTAGCTTCTTCTTCCTAAGCCCTAAAACTTGCATTCCCACATCTGGGCCTTTCTTCCTCCTCTGCCTAGAGCTGGCCCTCCACCATCAGTCCCAATCTTTTTGTGGAGAGCTACTTCCCACCCTAAACCTAACTGTCCCCTCCTTATAGAGAGCTTCTCAGACCACTCTATCTACAGTAGACTCCCCTTCTTTCTCTCAGTCCTTTGTTTTCCTCATGTTTGAAACACTTTAATAAACTTTGTTTTCCTGTGTTTTGTCTCTCCGGTGCAGCTAGCTAGGAAACTCCGAGAGTGTTGTCTGTGTCTCTCTGATTCATAGTTTTGTCCCAAGAGTCTAGCACAGTGCTCAGCTCCTACAGCAGGAATTCAAAAGGTACTTGGTGAATGCATTTAATGAAGAAATATTTTTTAAGCACCTGTGAGGAGCATTAATGTTCACGGTGGGCAACTTCTCTTAGATACACTCTTTTATTTTTTTTATTATTTTTTTAAGATTTTATCCATTTATGTGTCAGAGAGAGAGAGAGAGCGCACAAGCAGGGGGAGCGGCAGGCAGAGGGAGAAGCAGGCTCCCCGCGGAGCAGGGAGCCGGATGTGGGACTCAAACCCAGGACCCCGGGATCATGACCTGAGCTGAAGGCAGACACTTAACCCCCTGAGCCACCCAGGTGCCCCAGATCCACTCTTTTAAACTTTTTATTGAAGTATAATGTGTAAAAATGAAGATTTCATTAAAGTAAAATATGCAGATATCGAAGACTATCTTATTTCCTAGACCAGAATCTGGGGATGGGATAAGTGAGAGCATTTTCCATCTGATCAAAGGAAAGAGAGGGAGGAGAAAGGGATGTTTTTGCTGGGATTAACTTGGCTGAGGGCTAGCTCTAGAACAGTCTGCCTCCTACAAATGCTCCCCCTAGCATGATCACAAGACTTTGTTTCCTTACTGGGCTCCAAATAGCCTAGAACCTCTCATCCCTCAAGGATGGGTAGAGGAGGAAAATAAATTGTGAGTACTGGGAAAAATTAGGTTACTATAGGCCAAGGTATATCTTCCAGGCACCTCTGTACTTCAATAACTGGAAGGATATTTAGTTCACTAAGTTTTTAAAACAAATCTGTCTCTGATTTAATGGAGAAACTTTAGATGCCCCCTCCCTAAGATAAGAAGCAGGATAAGGATGCCCAATACCACTGCCACTCTTCAAGATGGTACTGGAAATCTATGCACCCAGCATGACACGGAAATCAAAGGCATAAACATTAAAGAAGCAGCAGCAAAGCTGTTATTTGCAGATGATATGATCATCTACGTGGAATTCAGCATAAACCAGGAACCATCTATTTATTTAACATTCACAAATAGGCTCTATTTCACAAATAAGGAGGCTCTGAGAGGCTACATTAACCCAAGGTTATTCAGAAGTAAGCCTCAGGGGCGCCTGGGTGGCTCAGTTGGTTAAGCGACTGCCTTCGGCTCAGGTCATGATCCTGGAGTCCCGGGATCGAGTCCCGCATCGGGCTCCCTGCTCGGCAGGGAGTCTGCTTCTCCCTCTGACCCTCCTCCCTCTCATGCTCTCTGTCTCAAATAAATAAATAAAATCTTTAAAAAAAAAAAAAGAAGTAAGCCTCAGAAGCTGAATTTTAGCTCACGAGGCAGGAATGAGAACATTTGGTGTGGGACTGTGAAGGACAGAGCCGGGAAGCTCCACCCAGCAGCCCTCCACCCATGCCTGCACACTTTGTGCACAGCGCTCAGCATTGGGGACACCAAAATGACAGCCACAGGTCCTGATGGCAATCTGGTGAAAGACACACGGGGAGCACACGGGGAGAGAACTCTGTGAGTGGGCTTACATGGCAAGCAATTGGGGCACAGAAGAAACTGGGCTTGTCAGAGGTTGCTTTCCCAGGGGTGACACCAGAGCTGAGTCTTGGAGAAGAACAGAGGGGCACTCCCAGCGAGGACAAAGACCGAGGGGCCGTAGCAGAGGGGGTGGGGCAGGATGGTCCTGCAGGATGACAGAGGCTAGAGAATCAGCGTGAGCCCAGGTCCTAAAAGACACTGTGAGTCATGTGGAAGAGTGTGGGCAGTGGATGCAGCACTGGGGTAATGAGATAGACTGGAAAAGAAAGCATCTGTAAGGGTGGACAGACTGGAAAGAACATGGCTCAGCCCTCACAGGTTGAATGAGGAAGTGGGGTTAAACTGCTTTATTTTCTTTGTGTCTGCACTCGACAGCAATGATTACTTCCGTTGTCGTGCTCATTTTCCTGTCCTTTACCACAGCTTTTTAAAGGGTATTACCGAAACTTTATCCTATGCTGAATAAGATTGCATTAAGCCTCCAGCCGACTTGGCTAGTACCCCCCACCCACTCATCATCTTTTCTCTTTGATCCTTGTGGCTTCATCACTAGGTTTATTATCTTCGGTCAAGCAAGAGGGTCACCCAATATGGCTTCAATGAAACAGAAAGGAAAAATCCATTTATTCAACAAATATTTACAGAGCATTTATGGGGCTGGGATACCACAGTAAATAAAATATGGTTTCTACTCTGAAGGAGCTTACAGGCTTGAGTTGACCAAACAGATAATAATATTTAACACCAGAATCAGCAAACATTATATGATACTGTGTGCCAAGCTGTGTTCTTCCATACAGGAATCTGTCAGTCATTTAATTCTCTGGACAACCCTATGAGGCAGGTTGTAGGTGACATCCCCGCCATCTTACCCGACTAGTGGGCCTGGAAGCCCAACAGCATAGCTCCAGTGTCTGGGACTTCTCCCCTTCACTTGAATGACCTAATGACAATCTAGTGTGATAAATGATATGATACAGACATGTTGCATTAGGGAAACATTCAGGGTAATTCTGGCACCTAACCCAGTCTTAGGGGTTAGGAGCCATTTTCTGGAAAACTTTCAAGCCAAGCCTGAAAGGGGCAGTAGGAGTTAGCCAGGTGACAAAGGAAAGGAAGGAGGTGATTCTGGGTCAAAGAAATACTAAGTGCAAAGTCTCAGAGCCCAGAAACAGCTTGGCACCCCTTGCACAGCATCCTGGAAGGCCAAAGGAGGCCCGGATGAGGGAGTGACAGTGGGGGTGGGGAGGAATAGAAGTTAAGTTGGCTGATTTAGATCTTAACATTTAGTGCTAGAAGAAAACACGGAGACAAGACACTGGAACTAAGTTCCAGAAAATCCTGAGTTCAAATATTATATCCCTTTCAAGACATGATGACTTTTTTTTTTTCAAGCCAAAATTTGAATGACTTTTTTTGGATTTGTGGATTCATTTAATGTCTTAGAAAAGTATTTCTTATTAACCCCATGGAGTTACATGTTTAACCATTCATCTTTGTTGAAAGGAATAGAATTGCATTAAAATCGGGGCGCCTGGGTGGTTCAGTTGGTTAAGTGACTGCCTTCAGCTCGGGTCATGATCCTGGAGTCCCGGGATTGAGTCCCGCATTGGGCTCCCTGCTCAGTAGGGAGTCTGCTTCTCCCTCTGACCCTCCCCCCTCTCATGCTCTCTCTCTCAAATAAATAAATAAATCTAAAAAAAAAAAAAGAATTGCATTAAAATCAATATAAAATCACTCCTACAAGCAAGTCAGTTACTAGCACGATTGAACCATCATTCTTAAATTCAACATATATTTGTTGAGGACCTACCATATGTCAGGTCTCGTGTGTGACACCAGAGGACACCTCAGTGAAGACAGGTCCATGAGCTTGCGCTGTGCATACTTCAGCAAATCCTGAGTATCTTAGAAGTCTGAAACCATGGTTTTCATATTTGTAGAATATATAAAGTTTTTTGTCCAAAGATCTCATCTTACAGATAAAGAAACTAAAGAGGCTAGGTGATTTACCCACATTCACACAACTCAGGATAGTGCAGTGCTGGGGACTTGACCCAGAATCACATACTTCCAGGTGATTGCTCTTTCCAGGTGCACTCTACTCACTTGTATCTCCTGAGCCATGGGTTCAAGAGGAGTGTTTGACGAGAAGCCAAGTAGTGCTGTAAGTCAGTATTCTCACTGGACTATTTCTTGAGCAAGCTAACGTTCTCTCCCTCTCACGAGATAACAGCCTAGAAAAAGCCAACACTGTCCAATTTACAAAAATGTTTTCACATTCATTATCTCGTCCGAGCTTCAAGTGATCCTATGAGGTAGACTCCATAGATATTAATCTCCATGCAGATGAGGAAACTGAGCTTTAGAGTTTCCCTGACAAAGAGCCGGGAGGGCAGGGTCAGCTGCCCCAGGCCACAATCCATAGAGGCACTGAAACTACCCGGGAATTAATCAGAGATTCCGTGCCATTTAACTCAGATTTCCACCAACGCTTTCAACAAAAGTGGTGAAATGTAAATTGTTTCTATTCTCACTCAAGAAGTAAGTGTCCTTGGATAAAAATATAAAAACACTCCCAGGTCTGTGGATGTACCTTAGTGGAGGTTTTCTGTGATACATACGTGCATGTTTCTCGGTGTAACTAAAGTCTTGTCCCAACCCCAAGAAGACATGAAGCTGGCAGCTGACTTCTGAAACTCATGTATGACAAAGCACAGAGAATGAGAGATTTTTTTAAGTATAAATTTTAATCCCTTTGTTATATCTCCCATGGAGTCATGTAACTGGAAATGAAAACTGAAGAGAAAATAAAGATTGCAGTAATGCAGTTAAGTGTTTTGTGGGTGTCAAAGCCAATAAATAAATAATAGAAAGGAAAGGTAAAAAAAATATCCTCGGATCATAGATGATACAAGTGTGAGTACATCCTTGCTATTAAGGAATTAGAACAATAAGGTATTCAGATGAAAAATGAAAAGTCACTCTTCACATACCAGGGGCGGTCTTGCTACTCCCACAGTGATTTAAGAAAAATATTTCTTTTAGGAAACATATCTTGAACAAGACTGTGCAATTATATCCAAGTAAGTTTTTGCTGCCTTTGGTGAGTGTGAGTGACTAATGCTTTCCAGTTATGGGCGCTGGGAAAACTGCGCCACAAAAGATCATTCCAAACAAGTAAAATATTCTGCTGTAGTTTGTCCATATAATAAACCCCTTTATTTGAGCATAAAGAGAGATTTGATTTTTCTTAATGGAACTAACCGTCAGTGTTCACCAGCCCTCCCTATTAAAGACTATGAATTTGAAGGGACGCCAAATGATCCAGGGTCTGGATCAGCCCTCTGGGACTCAGTTCGTCGGCTGAGGCTCCGTTCTTTTACCCCTACAGTTTTTCGCTTGAAATTCTTTGCTTCTTCCACTATCATATTTCCCATCCCGAATGCCCAGAGTCCTGATAGGCTGCGGCACAGAACACTCGCACTCTATTTTATTCTGATTTTTTTTTAAGTTGAAATACAATCAATATACAATATTATATTAGTTTCAGGTGTATAACATGTTGGTTTGACCATTCTGTACATTACTCGATGTCTACCACGATGAGTGTTGTCACCATCTACCACCATACGACACTATTACAAATTATGGACTATGTTCCCTGTGCTGTACTCTTCATCCCTGCTACTTATTTATTTATAACTGGAAGTTTGTACCTCTTAATCCTCCTCACCGGGTGCCTGGGTGGCTCAGATGGTTAAGCGTCTGCCTTCGGCTCAGGTCATGATCCCAGGGTCCTGGGATCGAGCCCCGCATCAGGCTCCCGGCTCAGCGGGGAGCCTGCTTCTCCCTCTGACCCTCTCCCCTCTCATGCTGTTTCTCTCTCGCTCGCTCTCTAAAAAATAAATAAAATCTTTAAAAAAAAAAAAATTAATCCTCCTCACCTATTTTGCCTATCACCCCACCCACTTCCCCACTGGTAACAACCAGTTTGTTCTCTGTGTTTTAGACTCTGTTTTTTTTTGTTGTTGTTCGTTTGTTTTGCTTTTTAGATTTCATATATAAGTGAAATAGTATTGGTATTTGGGTCTTTCTCTGGTTGACATATTTCACTGAGCCTAATACCCTTTAGGTCCATCCATGTTGTTGTGAACAGCAAGCTCTCATTCTTCTTACGGATGAGGAACATTCATTCCATCGTGTAAGCACATACCACATCTTCATTATCCATTTATCTACTGATGGACTGCGTTCTATTTGGTACTGTTTCCATTGGTTCATGAGATGTTTTGTGCAAGTTCTCGGTTCTGTCTCCTCAATTGGCCTCGAAGTTTCTTGGGGCAGGAATCTGGCCTCGTGCCTCCCCTACTGAGTGGCAGCGCTATGCTGTGCAGAGTGGGTTCAGAAGCACCTGGAGGAGTGTAGCGCTCCCCTTTCTCTTTTTTTTTTTTTTTAAGATTTTATTTATTTGACAGAGAGGGACACAGCGAGAGAGGGAACACAAGCAGGGGGAGCAGGAGAGGGAGATGCAGGTTCTCCACGGAGCAGGGAGCCCGACGTGGGACTCGATCCCAGGACCCTGGGACCATGACCTGAGCCGAAGGCAGACGCTTAACGACTGAGCCACCCAGGCGCCCCCCTTTCTCTTTTATAGAACTCAGAGTAACTGCTCAGCAGCCACGCGGGTACGGCCCAGAGCAGATGCAGAGTTCGTGTTTTCCCAGCATGGGGGTAAAGGGGCCCACGGCCCTGTGGGCTCTCCTCCACAAACTCACTCAGCTTTCCTGGTCCTGCTTCCCAAAGTAGACTTTCCTTGGTCCTATAGTTAGTACTCCAGCTGCACCTAGCTTCTGGCTTAACTTCCTGGTCACTTTCAGCCAGAAATCCTTTCTGGTCCAGGACTTGATGGACACTCTTCTCTCTTATTTTGCTAACTTTGTTTCCTCCTCCTACTCAGGATTCACTGTACGACCTTCTGTTTCTTCCGGCTGCTCCCAGAGGCACTTAATCTGTTACCAATGGACTCTTTAACAGTTGCTTTAATCATTAACACTTCTGGTTATTTATGGTGATTACCCACACCGGCCCACGAAATGGGAAATTCTTTCCTGGCATGGTTGTATCTTACGTGTTTTGATCGTACCTGCATGTTCTCCTGCCTGGAACAGAATCTGTAACTCTAGAGATAAAATAGTGTGGGTTTTTTTTTTTTTTTTTTTCCTGTGAGATTCTACTCATGGTCATTTGCTTTGGCTATTGAACATAAACAAACCAGTTTAACAGCTTTAAAAGGTCAGCTGAAAAAGGAACCAGTCAATCTATGTACACATTAAAAATAAATGGAAGAGTTATGGAGAGTTATTATATATCTTATGTCAAGACTTTTTTTTTTTGGAGGGCGAGTGGAATGCAGTGCCAGGTGGAAGGTGGACAGTCCATTGGGATTGTGCCTTGAGACATATCTGTTGGGATATTTGGGTTGACTCCGTTTAAAGACGCCAGAAAATCAGAACAAGGGTGTGTGCCAGGCTGGGGTCTCGAAGTTAAAGATTATGTGAAAGGTTTTGAAGGCATAGAAACCAGGAGAATAACTATTTTAAGAATTCAGACAGTTACATATAGAATGCAGTCTTAACTAGAAGCCAGGGATAAAACCTCACAGTCACCAGAAAACACCTGATGGTTCCAAGGACCATATTGAAAAATTGTCTGACCGAGTACAGAGGGAAAGAGAGAGAAGCTGTGAAGCCAGAGTTCAGTGAATCAGGCTGGATTAAATGCCCATGGTTAATACCAGTAGCTTCTCCATCTGTATATTGCTTACATCAACCCAATTCCTCATCCTACAGTAGAGTCAGTTTTTATATCTGAAATCTCAAGTGTGTTCTGGACCAATAAACAGCTGAGGAGGTGTAGCGAAGAAAGGAATAGGTGGTGGGACTAACCTCCAGCCCCAAGGTAACAATAGAGCAAAAATGAGTTGCTGGATTCTCTTGGAGGTGGCAGATGAAGGAACCTATTGTTACCAGAGAGAGTTTCCTACCCAAGAGACCCTGAGGCATTACACCAGCAGACTAGGACGCATGACTGTTTCTCAACTCTGTCTCCAGTTTGAAACCATATGTCTGCTGTAAATGGTGTTTGGAGAGAAGGGGACGAGATGAAATATCTGTTTTTCTGCTTCCTGTGTCTCTATAAAAATACAGGTGCTGTGGGCAGGGTATTCATCATCTACTTTCTTGGTAACCCCTCAGATCGCCGTGGGCCACTTTGTGGTGCTGATGACACGGTCAGGGAGGATGGTTCACGCATAGCAGTGGGTGGACAGGGCCCAGTCGGTCCTAAATGTTTAGATCTGGTGCCCACCTCGGGACAGAGCTTTGGAAAATAATGGCCGGTGATTATTAAGAGCTTCATATGTGTGAGAGACTGTGCTAAGATATATCTTTAAATGTATCTCCTCATCTACTCCTCACAACAAACCAATTAGGCATGACTGTTTTTTCTATTGTAAATGTGAGGACATGGAAGCTCAGAGAGGCTCAGTAACTTGCCCAAGGTCATAGAGCCGGTAAGTAATAGAGTTAGATTGCAAATTCAGGTCTGACTCCAGATCTCAGCAGCTAATCACTGTGTTGTCCTAGGAAAGGCACCTGAAGGGAAATCTAATAATGCAGTCCTAGATTTAAAAAATAAGGGAAAGATGCTTATTTCTCTGCAACTTCCCCCCTCCCCAGTTTTCTTCATTTGATCCCATTTTACACCCCATATCCAGATGGGTCAAGATCGTGCTTTCATTTGCATGCTGAGTTGTGTAGAAGGGTGAACAGAGTTTGTTTCCATGCAAGAATGCTCATCAGGCAAATGGACCTGCCATTCCATAGTATCAACGTGGATGACACAGTCTACCCGGGTGTGGAGCCCGGTGCGGACAATCCTCACGCTCAGGAAGTTTACAATCTCCTGTAGAAGATAAGACGTGCATATCTAAAAGATCATCCAAGGCAGCATACGATAAACGCTAAATCAACAGGAAGGAGAACTGCTCTCCAGGATGGAGGGGGGAGAGATCACTTCTGAATGTGCAGTCCAGGCAGGATTCCTGGAGACAGGAGCTGAAGAGCGAGGGAGGATATTTACTTGGAGGCAGTGATATAAAAAAATGGAGGCATAGAGTGAGGAAGCGACAGGTGTGTTTGGGAGCAGTGGGAGCACCTGCTCTACTCTCGCTACACTCACCAGGTAGGAGCAGGAGGAAGACAGGAAAGGCCAGCTGAAATTAGATTGTGTAGAGTCCCCGAAACAGTGCCAAGTAGTTTGGGTTCATTATAAGAAATGAGATCCACAAGATAAAACACCAAACCCATGTGGGCACTTGATAAACTGGGAGGTTGTTGTACACTTAGTGCAGAAAAGGCAAGGGATTTGGAAAGAAAGTTACCTCTGAGTCAAAGTCTAGGTGTGCCACTTACTAGTAGTATGACTTTGGCTAGTTACTTAATTTTTCTGAGTTTCCATTTATTCATCAGTGAAATGCAAATAGTCCCCATATCCTATGGCTATAGAGCAGGAATCAGCAAGCCCTTTCTGTTATGAGTCAGATTGTAAATCCTTGAGACAATATACGCCATATGGTCACTGCTATTGTCCGGTGAAGACACAGAGCAATACGTAGACAGTTGAGTGTGGCCGTGTTCCAGTAAAATTTTACTTACAAAAACAGTCAGTCAGTCGAATCTGACATGTGGGTCATAGTTTGCTAACCCCTGTTATCGAGGATTAAGTGAAATAATATCTGTAAAACATCTAGAACAAGATAGACTTTAAATAACCGTTCCCGCATCTGCCAATTACTTTTGCCCCCCAGAGTGTCTTGTCCCCCCCATTACCACACTCTGATGTAGTTGATACATACGTATATATTCTTGATCAGTTCTTTTTCTGTAGTGCAGACCACAACATTTTCCCATAAAAATGGACTTCAAAACTAATTGATTATTTAGGGTATTATTTGCTAAGAGCATAAAGGAAAGGGATCTTTCTGGTCCTAATCATAAATGATAGCCATGTCCAGTCGCTAGGCTGAGAGGGCATGAGGTAGCACCCTCCCTTTTCTTGCCACTCAAGGCTAAGAAAAAAAAGCACTGAATTCCACCTGCTGAATTCAGAATAGAACTGCATGGAGAATTTGGAATAAACGGGTGCCCCCTGATGGAGATTTACAGAACTTGGTGGATTCTGTTTGACTATTCCAACTAGGATTAACCAATGTGAAAGTACCTTGTAAGCAGTCTACTCTTTACATATCCCTGCACATATGACCTCATTTGATCAGCAACTGTGTTGTGGGACAATTCTGCTCCAGAGGAAACTGAAAAAGAAGTGGTTAAGGACTGGGCTAAGGTCACACTCCATGAGGTGGAACAGTAGAGAGATAGAGAGGTTAGGTGGTAGGAATGGACCCAGAGGAGGCTTACCAGAGCACATAGTGGGAGATTTGCCCACCCCCACAGTTGTACCATTTGCCAACACGGTGACAAATTGAACTACAGTTAGAAACCTTCAGCCCACCTCCCTGAAACCCATCCCACTGCAAAAGAATTCTAACTGAGCTTGATATGCTCTAGGCTAAGGAGCCTTCCAGCTGATAAGCCCAACTACACCACAGGGATGACCTTGGGTTCGTTACCCAAGTCATCAGTTGGAGTCAAGAGACACTCATTGCAGCTGGCTCATTATCCCCTTCCCTCCTTGACGACAAGTCACTTTCTTAATTGCTGAGTGAGGTTTGTTGGCTGTGGGACCAAGTTACGGTCACCCCCGAGTCCTCAGGTAGTCACCCAGGAAAGAACTAGAAGCCCAAGGTGCAAGAAGTAAGCAGGACCATGTTAAAGGGAGAGAAACCAGCTCTGTTCCCTACAGTAAAATCTCAATAAATTGCACATCTGATTCATCTTTGAACTATTTGAATAACAGGATTTGTAAGGTAAATGAAAAGCAAAACCAAGATTGTGGTAGAAAATGTTTAACTTAAGAAAACAGGTCTGGAAAAAAAAACAAAACAAAAAAAACAGGTCTGAAGCAAGTTGAAAACAAATCCCAAGGAGTCTTATTTGTTCCTTAAAGTAGTGGTTCTCAAATTCAGCTCCTACTTTTTCCATAAACAGGAAGGTCTTTTGAACTGACTTTGAACCAAATGTTGCCATTTCCCCAGAAAAAAAAAATTAATGGGAAAATTCTCGATTCTACCCATAATTGTTTATCTTTCACTTATACTAGAATCTACTATCAGCACAAAAGTATTCCAGGAGTGAATATTTAATATAGCAGTATTTTATGTTTTTTGTGGGGAGAGGGTGGTTTTTCACTGTTACTATTGTTTTCGGTTTTGGTGAAGAGTACTTTGACTTCAGGCTGTTCCTCGCCTGGGTATATTTAAGGATCACTGCTTAAAATCAACACGCTCCCAGTGTGTTATCTGAGAACAATGTGCTAGTTACTGTTTTCTTAATCTTGAGCCTTGTCTAATGACAAGGAGTCTCCCAATTGAATGCACTCTAGCCAATTCAACCTCTTGTTTACTTCACTCTGAAGCTAATGGAATGAGAATTTTCTCTGCTTGGTTGATACTCATTGTAAAGATTTGGGCCTTCCATCTGATCCCAGGATCTTTGCTGATGGAACACCAGAAAGCTCAAGCTGTCCACAGCCAATGTCCAATCACCTCTCTTTGGTGATGATCTGTGGCTCACTTTCTGATCATCTGGCTCATTTCCTGTGAGTCTTGCCTTTATGAATGTGACCTGGTGTGGAAAGCCAGCAGACTCTCCAGCTTTGGACTCTTCAAGAATTAGCTAGACATGTTTCCTGTTGGCCAGAAGAATTGGGTTTGCCAAGTTTAGGACAAACTCTTCAGTTGACTGTGGGTCCAAGTTTCTTTTAATTCTCAATTTCTCAATTTTCTTGTCAAGGTCTAGCCAATAGGCTTGCTTGTAGAGATAAGCAAAAGTGTCCTCGAAAGGTCCTGTGTGTGCTCTGGGCGGATCAGCTTCTTCTTCTTCTTTTTTTTTTTAAGATTTATTTGACAAAGAGAGACACAGCAACAGAGGGAACACAAGCAGGGGGAGTGGGAGAGGGAGAAGCAGGCTTCCCACGGAGCAGGGAGCCCAATGCGGGACTTGATCCCAGGACCCTGGGATCATGACCTGAGCAGACGCCCAACAGACTGAGCCACCCACGTGCCCCCAGATCAGCTTCTTACTTGCCATGGAAAATTGGGGGAAAATTAAGACGGATGTCCAGCTGTCTCTGGCAGAGCCCATTCTGGGTCCCAGGAGCCAGATTGGCAGGGTGACCAATCATCTTGGTTTGCCTGGGACTGAGGAGGCTTTGGCGACATGGGACTTTCCATGCTAAAACTGGGAGAATCTTGGGCACACTGGGATTACCTACTGGTTGGAAGGAACTAGAACCTTGTCTGTAACTGGGGTTCAAAAACATACAGACTATCTAGGGAACTGGAGAATCCTGACGGAGGCAGAACAGTAGGGACTCTCATCCAGCCCCTAGATGACCTAGAATAAGGAAGTATGTCTAGGATGGGGTCCGAGCAGTAGCATCTGGAGTTACAAGGAGCAGCTGTTCCAGCCATCATATAGAACATTTATTTCTACCCTCCTCCCAGTCTCTCAACATTCCTAGGGTACCTGTGAGTCCTAAGAGGGTAGACATGCTAGGATTGTATATCTAAGGGCTCACAGAGTGCAACTGTGGGGGTCTTCCTAAAAGAACTGGACATGTGGATGTCCTGGCCAGAGAGACAAGAGCATAGAAGACTGGGACAAAGAGACTCTGATGTCCAGAGAAGGACAGCAGTGGCAAGACCAGGACCCAGAGGTGATCAAGGTGACAGTAGACAACAGAGGAGAAGGTCAGCAGGGGCTTTGATGATATATGAGGTGATGGTCTGACTTCTAGAAATCTCAGAGGGATTGACCACCAAAACCTGGTGATTCCGCTAAAGTTCTACATTTCTGGGGAATTCTCAGACAGAGTTGGAGAAATGAACAGTGAAAAAAACAAAAGCCTTCCAGCTAGTCAGCAGTGGTGGGCATTAAGGATCAAGATTTCAATTATTGGGCGCCTGGGTGGCTCAGTCGGTTAAGCGACTGCCTTCAGCTCAGGTCATGATCCCAGGGTCCTGGGATCGAGTCCTGCATCGGGCTCCCTGCTCTGTGGGGAGCCTGCTTCTCCCTCTCCCACTCCCCCTGCTTGTGTTCCCTCTCTCGCTGTGTCTCTCTCTGTCAAATAAATAAATAAAATCTTAAAAAAAAAAAAAAAGATTTCAATTATTACTATAAATGGGACCCTGGGCTATAATTACATAAAACTGCCTAATAAAGCTTGGGAGATACAGACTATAATTACATTATATTTCTTTTTAAAAGTAAACTCTCCATTGAAGTGCATGTACTTACAGAAAACACACTCATCACAGGGGTACAGCCCAGTGAATTTTCCTAAAGAGAACACATCTGTGCAGTCAAAATCCAGATTAAGAAACAAAATGTTATTAGCATCCCAGAAGCCCACCTTGTGCCCCCTCCCGGTCACTGCCCCCCTCCTGAGAGTAACTGCTATCCTGACTTCTAACACCATACATTAAATCTGTGTGTCCGTGAATTTTATGTAACTGGAAGTGCCCGTAACTCTTTTGTTTTCCTTCTTTCACCCAACATTACATTTATGAGGTCCATCCCTGTTGTTTTGTGGAGGTTGTGGTTTATTTATTGTCATTGCTGTATGGAATTTTGTTACAAATATACCACTATTTATTTATCCATTCTACCTCTGTTGGGCATTTGGGTTATTTCCAGTTTGAGGCTGTTATGAATAGGGCTGCCATGGTCTTTCTACTACATGTATTTCTACTATGTGCATGTAAATATATGACGCATTTCTTCTGAGTATTCACCGAAGAGGGGCTGCTAGATCATTGGGTGTATAATTATGCTCAGTCTTTGAAGATACTCTCAAAACAGTTTTCCAAAGTGATCATGCAATTGACACTCTTCCAAACAATGTTTGAGAGTTCCAGTCATTTTATATCCTTTGCTGCACCGTTTTGGTTTTTTTGTTTTTGTTTCGTTTCATTTTGGCCATTCTGGTGGGTGTGAAGTATACATAAAACTTCGAGTTCCATTTTCAGATCTGGCAGATTCCCTGGACTGTGCCTCCCAATTATCAAGATTTTTCTGGAATTTGGCCAAATGGAGTCCTCACTATAAAGATCCAAATGACTCTCTGAGATATTCTCTTTCTGCATATGTCTGTAGAACATTTGGCTTATAGGAAAAACATGTCCTCGTTTTCAAGGCTTTAGGTCCTTTCACCTTCTTAATGCAAGAGCAAAACCAAAAGAGAACAAAACCAGGGGCAGATGGAAGGGTGGTCCTGAAAGAACTTTCCCTTTCCTTCCTGAGCTAGTTTTTTAATAAGACACCTGTAGGAGGGCTCAGTGCTAACACTTTCACTAGAGTGCACATCATCTCTTTAGATGTTAGGCTACTATGGCATAACATATGGACCTTTCATTTAGTCTACACATCTCAGAGCGGAGAAGATTATTGCTAGAGACCTACAGCCAGTATTAGCTGAAGAGCCGCAAGGCTTTCCTTGTAACTGATCTTGAAAGGAAAGACTGTTTCCTCATAGACCATATTTCTCCAGGGGCAGCTGTGTTAATTTAAGTGGAAAGCATCTGTTAGGACCAAATTGCAGACAATAAAACACGTCTGGGGTGGCATGGGGATTTCATGAGTCTCTACTCTAGAGGTCAATATATAAAATGTGCATGTTTGGCTTTCTGTGTTTGTTACCACCTTTGGCCTAGGGAGTTTGAATTCTGCCAAACTGTTTTCCCCTTTACATTAATCACTGATTTAGCTGTCTCCAAAGTATTAGCATACTTGGGCTGGTATATTAGAGCACTGACAAGACTGGAAGGGAATGGGGCCTAAGAATAATATGTTGGGTTTTTTTTAATAAATTGAAACCAGATTTATGCCTTTGTGCAAAATGGGCTTCACTCTTCCAGGCTAGTAACAAGGACAGTTAAGAAACTGTAAGCAAGGGGCGCCTGGGTGGCTCAGTCAGTTAAGTGGCTGGCTCTTGATTTTGGCTGGGGTCATGATCTCTGGGTCATGAGATCAAGCCCCACATCGGGCTCCATGCTAGGTGTGGATCCTGCTTAAGATTATTTCTCTCTCTCTCCCTCTGCCCCCCTCCAAAAAAAAACTGCAAACAAGAACAAGTGTTGGTGAGGATGTGGAGAAAGGGGAACTCTCTTGCACTGTTGGGAATGCAAATTGGTACAGCCACTGTGGAAAACGGTATAGAGGTTCCTCAAAAAGTTAAAAATAGATCTACCCTATGATCCAGTAATTTCACTACTGGGTATTTACCCCAAAAATAGAAAAACATGAATGCTGTTTATAGCAGCATTATCTACAATAGCCAAATTATAGAAGTAGCCCAAGCATCCATCCATAGATGACTGGATAAAGAAGGCATGGTGTATATATATTCAATGGAATATTATTCAGCCATAGAAAGAATGAAATCTTGCCATTTGTCACAACACGGATGGAGCTAGAGAGTATAATGCTAAGCAAAGTAAGCCAGCCAGAGAAAAATAAATACCACATGATTTCACTCATATGTGGAATTTAAGAAATAAAACTAACAAGCAACGGGGAAAAAGAGAGAGAGAAAGGGACAAACCAAGAAACAGACTCTTACCTCTAGAGAACACACTGATGGTTACCAGGGGGGAGGTGGGTGGGAGGAATGGCTGAAACAGGTGATGGGGATTAAGGAGGGCACTTGTGATGAGCATCAGGTGATGTCTGGAAGTGGTGAATCATTATATTGTACACCTGGAACTAATATGTTATATGTTAACTATACTGGAATTAAAATAAAAAAAAACTGCAAGCAAAAACCATGACCATGTTAATGAAGAAGCATGTGAAATGAAATGGAAAAGAGGTTACCTGAAAAACATTTACGAATTATGTTGTTATTAGTATTTTCCTCAAGATCACTTAGGTATGATAAAGTCTGTTGGGAAACTCTGGGTTTGGCTGCAGGGAGCAAACTGGGGCCACGGTTACCTCGTGGTTATCCAAGGGACTGCCTCTTCGCACCTGCTAATGTCACAGATTATGTACGATAGACCTCAATAGGACTATATGTCTCTGGAGGGCAGGGACTAGTTATTCACTCAGAAAAACTCATTAAGCACCTGCCAGTGTTACGGAACCTGGACTGGATCGCCCGACAGAGGAACCAAGCGGGACCCGGAAATCTTGAAGGATAGGAGGTTTATTTAACACTGACGGGCTCAGAGGAGAGTGGTCTCCACAGGTCTGAGCCCCGAGCACAAAGGGGGCAATTTATACACTTCTACTTCCGCATACTGGGCACTTTTGGCGTGTGCGCGAAGCGGGGCAGGGAGAAGAACCCGGAAGAGCCCCAGGGGCAAGGACTGGGACTCTCTCGCTGGCTCGGTAGGCCATCTTAGGACACAGATTTTCCTTATCATTCCCCCCTTTGATGCCCCTTTAAACACCTAGTTTAGAGGGCATCATTCTGTTTGATTCTGAGGGTTGACTGCAAGGCTTGGGGCAAACACGGACTTAATCATAAACTTAACAGCACACCAGGTAGCAGAAGACCAGGACTGACTGGGGCCAGGAAAACCATGGTGAAATGCGCTCAGGAGTAGACGGCAGAGGGCCAGTAAAAGTGGGATCTATGACCTTAGGTAGAAGCTTCTGTGGGAAAGTCCAGTCAGGAGGGGCAACAGTGTAGAGTCCAACTCCCAAGATGAAGGAAATCACGCAGAAGCTGGAGTGGGTTGTTTTGTTTTGTTTTTTTTAAAGATTTTATTTATTTATTTGAGAGCGAGAGAGGGAACACAAGCAGGGGGAGTGGGAGAGGGAGAAGCAGGCTCCCCGCCGAGCAGAGAGCCCGATGTGGGGCTCGATCCCAGGACCCCGGGATCATGACCTGAGCCGAAGGCAGACGCTTAACGACTGAGCCACCCAGGCGCCCAAGCTGGAGTGGGTTCTTAAAGTCTAGCTGGACTCTCCACTGGCGCTGCTCCTTGTCCAAATGATGAGCCTTCTTCTTTCTTCCAATCTTTGACCCAAACCAAGTCCCCTGTCTGGAAGGAGTGTACCTGAGACCCTAAGGAGATTGGGGCCCTCTCAAAGGTGTACTTTTGTAATTTATTTAGGGTGGCCCCCAGGGCCTGAAGCTGCTCCTTTATCCCTTTATCTCCAACCTGATGCAAGTTTCCTGGAAGTCTTCCCAAACACAGGGGAGGCCATCCATATATTAATTTGAATGGGGAGAAACCTGATGTCCCAGGCATGCAGCGAGCACTCAGGAGAGCTAGCGGGTAGCAGATCTGGCCACGGAAGTTAGTCTCCTGACAAACTTTGCTAAGGTTCCCTTGAGGGTGTGATTCATTCGCTCCACTGTTCAGAGACCCCATCTCCTCTTGCCTTGGGTTCAATCAGAGGCTAGCGTGTCCAGTGGGCTCAAAGGTTACCTGAGCCCTAAGCTTGGAGAGTATGTCTCGGCCCAGGAGCGGGATGCGGCAATTGGGCAGATAAAGGAATTCATGTCGGACCTTGTGGCCCCTGAGTTCACACTGGTGAGCCTGGAAAAATGGTTGTTGTATTGCCCCGTGCCGGTGGCCCCAAGGATGGTCACAGTCCTTTTGCTGAAAGGGGCCACTGGGGAGGTGACAACAGAGTGCTTGGCCCCAGTATCAACCATAAAAGTCACTGGTTGGCCCCCCACCTTCATTCTGACCATGGGCTCATGGGGGCCAAGGAGGAAAGAGCCCAGTCCCCCTCAGTCTGAGTCCATTCCCACAAGACATATGAGGTCCTCCTCTTGGGGTTTTTCCTTATAGCAGCTGGGCATTCATTTTTCCAATGCCCTTTCTTTTTTTTTTTTTTAAGATGTTATTTATTTATTTGAGACAGAGAGAATGAGAGACAGAGAGCATGAGAGGGAGGAGGGTCAGAGGGAGAAGCAGACTCCCCGCCGAGCAGGGAGCCCGATGTGGGACTCGATCCCGGGACTCCAGGATCACGACCCAAGCCGAAGGCAGTCGCTTAACCAACTGAGCCACCCAGGCGCCCTCCAATGCCCTTTCTCTTTACAGGAGGCACATTGATCCCTTGCCAAGGGGGTTCTGGGCTCCCCCCTTTCGGTGTTGTCCTTTTCTTTCAGGGCGGCAGCGAGGAGGCTGACTTTCTTTTTCATTTTTTTGTCGGCTTCCCGTTTGGCTGCAACCTCCATGTTCATGTAGACCTTATTGGCAATCGCTATTAGTTGGGTAATGTTCATCCTGGCAAAACCCTCTAGTTTCTGAAGTTTTTTTCTGATATCTGGGGCAGCCTGAGCCCCACGAAGGAGGTGTTTACCATCTGTTGGCTTTCCTGTACCTCGGGGTCAAATGGAGTGTATATCCTGTAGGCTTCACATAGTCTTTCGTAGTAGTCCCCAGGGGACTCCCCTGGTTGTTGAGTGACCGAGGATACCTTAGTCATATTCATGGGTTTCTTAGCTCCTACTCAGATTCCCCGGAGGAGGGCCTCCTAGTACCAGTGGATGTGGGCCTGTCCCTCAGTTGTGGTGAAGTCCCATGCTGGGTGCTCTTCGGGTGTGGCCATATTAGCCCAGGCAGCAGGGTCGATGACTCCCGCTGGTGTGTGCTCTTCCAGGTGCTGGTGCTCTTCCAGGTACTGCCATGCACCTTTCATTATTCTCCTCCTTTCTTCTTTTTTTTTTTTAAATTAAATTTAATTTTTTTTAAAGATTTTATTTATTTATTTGAGACAGAGAGAATGAGAGAAAGAGAGCGAGCACATGAGAGGGGGGAGGGTCAGAGGGAGAAGCAGACTCCCTGCCGAGCAGGGAGCCCGATGCGGGACTCGATCCAGGGACTCCAGGATCATGACCTGAGCCGAAGGCAGTCACTTAACCAACTGAGCCACCCAGGCGCCCTCTCCTCCTTTCTTCTGTGTTAAACAGAGTGCGGAGTAACTGTTGGCAGTCTTCCCAGGTTGGCCGATGAGTCTGGAAGAGGGATGCCATGGCCTATGGTTTCTCAGTTGAGGAGGTCGGTGGTGGAGAAGGGCTGATAATACATCATAGAACAGCCGGGTTGGACTGTCCCATCTTCATCATGCCTCTTGGGTTCCTGCATCTCTTGTACCGGCATTTGGAGGGCACTTGTGTCCAGTCTGGGGCGTAGCCTGGCTGCTGGGCCTGGAGAAAGTGGATCCTTTGGACCTGGGGGTACTGGTGAAACTGATGGCACCAGAGTGTCTGGAGATGAGGGGCCAGGTGTAGACGGTCTTGGGGGTATGTACAGTGGGGGCAGGTTCGGTTCGTCCTCGGGATCTCCAGCTAGGATTTGTGGAGACTGGGGCTTTTGCTGATTTTCTTTAGGTCGCTTGGATGAGGCGATTAAGACCCCAGCCTGTCCCTGCCTATTGCAAGCGAATTGCACCCAGCAGGGAAGGGTCTGAGCAATTCCTAGCCAGGAGTCAATGTACGGAAACTGGTCAGGTGTCCTGGTTCTCCTGTTACAATTGGCCATACTCGATGAATCACTGGGACATCCAATGTCCCTTCTATAGGCCACCCGACATCAAAGGTGGGCCATTCCAATTCACATAGGGTTCTCAACTTGCTGGGGTTCATCCTGACTCCATTATCTCCTGAAAACCCCTTTCCCTGAACTTTGGGGCCGGTGAGCAGTGTGGAGTCTCCAGGTGATGTTGAGAGATTTGGTCAAGACCTGTACAATGTCTGTCACAAATGCGGGTCCATTGTCATTATGGATTGTTAATGGCAGGCCGAACCGGGGCACGATCTCCTGCAAGAGGACTTTAGCTACTTCCCGGCTTTGTTCTGTCCTAGTCGGGAAGGCTTGAACCCACCCAGAGTATGTGCATACTATTACTAGGAGATATCTGAACCCCCTGCTCGGCTGCACATCTGTGAAGTCTACCTCTCGATCTTCGAAGGGGGTTGCTCCCAGCCTCTGGACACCTGGCGGGGGCCGTGGTGCAGACTAAGCATTATTTTTAGCACATGTTATGCATCATTCACTCGTTGCTCGGCATAGTGCTGGCAGCTGACTGATGTAATAGTGCTTCTTGAGAAGGGCCTCTAATGCAGTTTTTCCCAGATAAGTGAGTCGGTGGTATTCCTTGACTAGATGCCCTCCAGTTGCTGTTGGAACAAAGATGCACCCGTCTGGCATCATCCACCATCCCTTTTCAGTCAGGGTGGCTCCCTCAGCCATGGTCCATTCCTTTTCCTTTTTAGTGTAACTGGGTGGAGGGACTTCTTCCAGGGGTGTTAGGGCTATGGTGAGGGAACGGGCTCTGTCCATGTCCTCACTGGCTGCGGTCTTGGCTGCCTCATCTGCCAGACAGTTTCCCCGCGCTATGGAGTCATCTCCTTTCTGGTGTCCCTTACAGTGCAGGATCGCTACTTCCTTTGGAAGCCAGACAGCTTTGAGGAGTCTCATTATCTCCTCTTTGTTCTTGATAGCTTTTCCTGCTGCGGTTAGGAGGCCCCTTTCCTTGTATTTGGCTCCATGTATATGTACAGTAGCAAAGGCGAACTGAGAGTCAGTAGAGATGTTGACTCGCTTGCCTTCACCAAGGGTGAGGGCTCGGACTAAGGCATATAACTCAGCCCACTGAACTGACCATACAGCTGATAATGCCTTAGCTTCTAGGACTTCAGTGGTTGTGGTTACTGCATAACCCACTTTCCGGGCACCCTCCTGTAGGTAACTGCTGCCATCACTGAACAGCTTGAGCTCTGGATTCTTTATGGCTTGATCCTGCAGATCTGGACGGCTCACGTAGACTTCATCAGTTACCTCAGAACAGTCACGGCCTGTTCCCCCTCTTCCGTGGGGAGAAAGGTTGCTGGATTTAATGTCCTTACTGTTTCGAGGGTGACCCGCGGGTTTTTGCAGAGGAGCCCTTGGTATTGTGCTAGCCGAGAGTTGGGAAGGAAGCGGTGTCCCTGTGTGTTCATGAAGGACACAGCTGCATGAGGAATCTGGATGTTAAGTTCTTGCTCCAGGGTAAGTTTGTCCACCTTCTTGATGAGTAGGACTATGGCTGCCAGCGCCCTGAGGCATGGTGGCTATCTCGCTGCCACGGGGTCCAGCTTCTTTGACAGGTAAGCAACTGGCCATTGCCAGGGTCCAACAGTCTGGGTGAGTACCCCGAGCACTATTTTTTCCAGGCAGAGGGTTCTCGATCTGGTCCTCCTAAGAGATCATAAAGGGGTCTTGCTATTGCCGAGAACCCAGGGATCCAGATGAAGCAGAATCCTGCAGCCCCCAGGAATTCTCACAGGCCCCTTTTTGTCTGGGGCTGTGGCAGGGAGATGATGATCCTTTTCCTCACCGGCCCTAGCTCTCTTTTCCCTTGGGTGAGGAGAAAACCAAGGTATCAGACCTGTTGTTGGCAGATTTGTGCCTTCTTCCATGAGGCGTGGTATCCTGAGTCTGGCAGTTTTTTTTCTGAGCCACTTAGGTGCTCCCAGGGGTTGCTTTTTAAACACAAAGAAACACACAGCTTCTGGAATATTCCCCCCATCCCGGGGGTTGCTTTTTAAATACACAGCTTCTGGGATATTCCCCCCATCCCACCCATTTTGATTCAGTGGGTTTGCATAGGCCAGATAGTATTAATCACAACACGTGCCTTCTGTAATACCCATCACCTGCCTACCCCATCTCCCAAATAGTTGCCTTTTTAACAAGGTCCTCCCAGGTGACTCTTGCAAAGGAGGTTTGGAAACAATGTCTAAGCCTTGCTGTTCAGAGTGTGGCCAGTGGACCAGCAGGATCTGTACCGCCTGGGGTATCTTGTTTGTATCGCCAATGTCAGTCCTACCCCAGACAGACAACCGGAATCTGCCTTTGAACAGTGTAGTAGCTTGGCTTTTGATCTGACCTCTTCTCTGTTTTCATTTTAGTAGGGTTCCTCCCCCGACTTCCTTGCCCCAGTCCTCTCCAGAACAGCCAGTGTTCCCTGCCTCTCCCTACCTGAGACATGTCCCATCCCTGGGGGATGCTCGCCCCAACATCCCACCACCCAGAGACGACAGGGAAAGGTGCTCTGTGAAGCTAAAAAACCTAAACAGCTGGAGATCTTGCCTTTTTAGAGAAGGCCGACTTGACTCCCAGGTCCTCAGACCTCCGCAAATTCCAGACCCCCAGGCCTGTCTCATGATCTCAATTTTGGTTGCTCCGCTTTGTCTCCATCAAGTGTTCTGAATCATTTCACACATGACTGGGCTTAGGCAATTTGGCCAGACCTTTGATCATGGTCTCTAGAACCGTAGGTTTACTCTGCCCTGACCCCACGGTGATGTCCCCGTGTGCGGTGGCGCAGAGACAAACAAAGAGGGGGGGATGCCTCCTGAGATGAGGAGAGCAATCAGATGCCCGTCTGGCCGTGTCCTGAAGGAGCTTAGGTGAGGCTTAGCCATATCGGTCTCAGCGTTGTGACTTACACTGGGAAACTATTCCGATGCCACCATAGACCGTATGCCGTTCACCACGGAATCGCAGATGGGCCCACTCAGACTCCATAGGCTTGTGGGGACCTTAAGGGTGCCCGCCCGTGGGGTCACAGAATCAGTCCACTTGAGCAAGCCAGGTCAGACTGCACAGTCACTCACACATTCACACTCCAGAAGTTATTACGTTCCCTCCCTGGGAGTCCCTACCTGTGAGACCTCTAAGAGGTCTCTGGGAGGTGATCAGGCTCCCCTTCCACCCCAATGGGGGTGGGTCTGTATTCTCAGGCCTTACTGGAATCCGACGTTGGGACCAGGTCCTCACCTGCCAAGTCTCCTCGAGTCCGGCGGGAACAGCAGAGTGGGGCCTGCCAGAGGTGACCGGGGCGGGAGACTGCAAAAAATTAGGCAGGGCGCGCCTTCTCCACTAGGATCCCTCCTTCCGTCACCGCCCCGCCATGCCCCAAACCAGTGGCAACAATGGGCCAGCGCGGTTGGGTTTCCCGGTCAGGGAACCAAATGTTCCAGAACCTGGACTGGATCAGCCAACGGAAAAACCAAGTGGCACCCGGAGATCTTGGAGGATAGGAGGCTTATTTAATGCTGGCAGGCTTGGAGGAGAGTGGTCTCCAAAGGTCTGAGGTCTGAGCCCTGAGCACAAAGGGGGCAATTTATACACTTCTACTTCTGCATACTTGGCACTTTTGGTGCGTGCGCGAAGCGGGGCAGGGAGAAGGACCCGGAAGAGCCCTGGGGCAAGGACTGGGACTCTCTCGTGGGCTCAGTAGCCGTCTTAGGACACAGATTTTCCTTATCAGCAGATGCTGGGGATGGCAAGATGATGCTTCCCACTGTCAGACCTTCCTAGTGCCACTTGAATCCTTGACTAGTCCCACTCTCAGACTCCTGGCAGCTCTTCTCCTCTGGAGACCCCCTATACTTTATTCCACAGATGTTTTCAGCTTCTACATAGTTCCAGGTGCTGTGCCAGAGGCTGAAGATACAAACTGTTTACAGTCGTTACACTGCTAAGGGAAACATAGGCGTGCGGACAAGTACATGCAAGAAAATGTTGCAGGTGTCTTGGATGGATGTGTGTATGGCATTCAGTGGGGCACCAAGGAATAGCTGATCAGTACTTCATGAGGTTAGGGGTAAGCAGGTTAAGATTTCCAAGGGTAAGTGTTAGGTAAATTAGCTTTAACTAGACTTCTGCTCCTATAACAGTTCTTGACAGTCTGTCCTGACCATGTTGCCCTGCTAGTCAAATCTCTGGCAGTGGTGGGCAGAAAGGAGGGCAAATAGATACTACCTAAAGGTGCATCAGCCTCGTATCCAAGGGAATACTTGGTCATGGTGTATAATTATTCTTATATGTTCCTAGATTCAACTTGCTAGTACTTCGTTGAGGGTTTTTGTGTCTAGATTCATAAAGGATATTGGTCTGCAGTTTTTGATGTCTTTGATTTTGGTATTGGGGTATTACCCCATAGAAAGATTTGGGAAGTACTCCTGCCTCTTCTGTTTTGTTTTTGTTTTGGAAGAATTGTAAATAATTGGTATCAATCCTTTTGTTTTAATATTTGCCAGAACCATGAGAAAAGCTGAGAGAACATAGTCTTTGAACCTGAAAGGGACAAACTAATTGTTTGTCAGAAAAAGATCTTTTTTAATAGAAAAAAGACTGGCTCAAATTGAAAGAAGAATGGCTCAAATGTTCGGAAGGGCTTTTTATAGTCTGATAAGACAGAACACAATAAAAATTTACAGTCCAACCCATTTTATGAACTTTCACATGAAAATCTTCACCAAAAATACCAATGAGTCAAATGTGACACTACCATTAATCAAAAAATCATGAGGACAAAGCAGTTTCATTATCAAGGATGCAAGGACAAAGTACTGTGAAAAAGTGCATTAATATCAATAATAGGTCAAAAAAGAAAATCATACCAACTCAGCTGATGCTAAAATAGCATTTGATAAAATATCCATTCTTGATAAAGGCCTTAAAAAAGATGCCATTCATAGACGGTACAACAGCAAGAGTGAACTTTAGTGTTAACTAAGGACTTTGGGTGATAATGATGTGTCCAGTGTAGGTCCAAAGATTGTAACAAATGTACCATTTTGGTGTGGGGTGTGGGATGTTGATAGTGCGGGAGGCTGTGCCTGTGGGGGAGCAGGGGTCTATGGGAACTCTTTGTACTTTCTGCTCAGTTTGCTGTGAATCCAAAACTTCCCTAAAAAATAAATGTATTTCAAAAAAGAACTATACATAGAAGAATGCGTCTTTAAAAATGATTTTAAAAAATCTAACTTCAGACAAAAGCCAACAATGTATTCACTGGTGAATTACTGAAAGTCATCCCACTGTAATATCTACTATCTCTTGGATTGCTATCATCCGTTTGAAAGGTCCTGGCTAACACAGTAAGATAGGACACAAAAATAAATTTCCTTTTAGAAAGGAGAACACAAAGAATTACTATTTATAAATGATAATATCCACTAAAGAACTCAAAGAAATAAACTGAAAAAAAGAAGTCAAAATGAATAAGAACAGAAAGTACAATGGCCAAACCCAAGGTAAATAGAATTCAATGGTTTTTTTTTTTTTTAAAGATTTTATTTATTTATTTATTTGAGAGAAAGAATGAGAGAGAGAGAGCAGGAGAGGGGGGAGGGTCAGAGGGAGAAGCAGACTCCCTGCCGAGCAGGGAGCCCGATGTGGGACTCGATCCAGGGACTCCAGGATCATGACCTGAGCCGAAGGCAGTCGCTTAACCAACTGAGCCACCCAGGTGCCCTCAATGGTTTTTTTTTTAATAATAATCAGAATACCCATATTAGGTGAGTGCATGTTCCTTAGTAGATACTGTGTAAGTGCTTTTCGGGCACAATCTGATTTAATCTTCTTAAAGCCCTTCAGCCATTAATTAATTAAATTTCATAACAACTTTTATGAGGCATGTACTATCATTATCTTCATTTTATAGAAGAGGGAGCCAGGACTTAGGAGGCAAATTAACTTGCCCAAGGTCACAAAGCTAGTATGAAGCAAAGGTACAATCAATTAAGCCTCACTCTGTATTATTATTGCTATTATTATTATAGTTATTATTAAAGAATGTAATAGATCCAGATATTCTGAAATGGAAAGATGACTAAGATGTGCTCATTAAAATTTTTTTTTTTAAAGCAAATTGCAGGAAAGCATGTATAGTATGAAACCACGTTGCAATGACTGGATATATTTGGCGGGGCGGGGTGGGTGGGTATTACTCTAACAGTGGTTAGAGACCAGGGATGCTGTTAAACATACTACAGTGCACAGAGCAATCCTCCAAACAAAGAGTTTTCTGGCCCCAGATCCAGTAGTGCCAAGGTTAAGAAACCCTGTTCTAGACAAATATATGCCAAACTCTTAACAGTATCTCCAAGAGTTGAATTTTATGTAGTGGAATTATACCCTGTCTAAGTCATTCATTTCTCTCTTCGCCTTTCTTTTAATGAACTTATTATAATCAGAAAAACATGTTTTGAAAAGCTATAAGCAGTTAGAATAGATGACACATGAAAAAAATCAATATATTTAATCCAACGACACAGCAGATGAACAGACAGAGACCAAGACCCGAGCAGCTATGAGGAGAGAGACGTGGCTTGTTCCCAAAGGATGCCTCCGAGCTGGTTAAAGTAACTCAGGTAAGAATCAGCCTTCTATCCAAAAGGAGGTGTTTGCTCCCGAAGAAAGCACACCTCCCGGCGGGGCAGTTCTCTCCTAGTGTCACTTGGAAGGGCTCGGCTTCCAGAAGAGCGTTGGCAGGGCACCGGGCGGTGTGGGAGCTGGTGCTCCTCCCTGTCCAAACATCACATCTAGAGTCCTGGAGGTTGGGGAATGTAACAGCTGGAGGCTTGATAGGATGTAATCGTACAGGTGAAATAGAAGTCATGGTGCAATGTTCTTCCGCAGGGTAAATTTTGCTCCTTCGCCCGCCCCCACCCCGGCCATTCGCGTGTAGGGTTGTTACACTGGACTCTCCTGAGCGCCATCTGGTGGACAGATTTCTATTAACACGTCAAACGTGCTCCCGTTTTCCCCGCAAAGATTTCAGTCACATTAGCCGCATGGCTACACGTCAAGCTCCTTAAATGGGCCTATGTCTTGTCTTCAGTGAGACTATGTCTTGTCTGCAATTCCTCAGCACCTTGTGCAATCGACAGATTATAGGCAACCAGAAATTGTTGAAAGGATAAAAATTGGGCGCCTGGGTGGCTCAGTTGATGAAGTGTCTGCCTTCGCTCAGGTCATGTTCCCAGAGTCCAGGGATCCAGCCCCACATTGGGCTCCCTGCTCTGCAGGAAGCCTGCTTCTCCCTCTCCCACTCCCCCTGCTTGTGTTCCTGCTCTCGCTATCTCTCTCTCTCTGTCAAATAAATAAGTAAAATCTTAAAAAAGAAAGAAAAAAGAAAGAGTAAATATTGATGCAGTATAAGCTGGGAGTGGATATTGGAGTCAAAGTGGGAACCGTTGGTAGAGGAAGGAGCTGCAAATCAGGAAGGTGTCCTGGTTGTAAAGGGTGAATGCAATGCCTGCCACGGAGGAATAAAACCAACTCCGGGCCAGGGAGCCTCTGCGGCACAGACAGGGAGCCACCAAGGTTCTCCCAACTCTAGGCAACTTCTGACAGAGGGGACTCGGGCCCTCACGGGATGAGAGGCCCCAAGAGGCACCGCTCTCCCGTGTGTGATTTAACTCGCCCCGCCATTTCAGCTCTGCCCTCTCAAGTCCCTGCTAACCCAACTGCCCCCCTCCAGACAGCGGTCCCCAGGGGAACCGGTGGGCACTTTCCCTGGTATGAGTGATAGCTGCCAAGAGTGGGCCCAGTGAGGATGCAGGGCTATTCCTGACCTGGCCAGTGTCCATCCTCCTGACATTACACATCACTTCTCCCTCCCATCCTATGCTCTGATGTTACTGATCGATTTGCAGTTTCCAGAACATGTCATGGTTTCTCACACACTGGCACTTTTAGGCATCCCATTCTCTCTGCACAAAGTGTGCTATATTTACTAGACAGCTCCTGTGGGCTTTCTTTCTTTCTTTTCTTTTTTTGGTTTTTAATATGTCATGGACATTTCTCCATGACATAAAGGAGTTTTTTGGTTTTTTTTTTTAAGATTTTATTTATTTGACAGAGAGAGAGACAGCAAGAGAGGGAACACAAGCAGGGGGAGGAGGCTGACGCAGGGCTTGATCCCAGGACCCTGGGATCATGACCTGAGCCAAAGGCAGGCGCTTAACTGACTGAGCCACCCAGGAGCCCCTACTGTGGGCTTTCAATATTCAGCTCAGGGTCCCGGGCATTGGGACTTCCTCAGCCCAGCCCCATAACCCTGCCAGGTGATCTGGTTTCTAGTTGTGTATCTGAGACCACATTCAAGAGAGCACTTCCTGCACTTTTCTGCAAGAGAGTCACTGATTTACCCACTCACTGTCAGCTCCTCAAAGCCACAGAGTCTTTATTTGCATAGTTCCTAACATATTTTAATTGAACCATAAATGTGAATAAACAAATACCTAAATGAATAAATGAATATTTACACCATATGCTTCAACTCTTTGGTTCGTTTGACTTATAGTTGAGGTGACTTTTATAACTCTGTACAGATAGGCAAGGCAAGAAGAGACACTGGAGTAAAGGAAAGAACAATCAATAAAACGGCTACAAGAAAAACAGTTTCAGTGAAAATGGTTCCAAGACTAAGAGAAAATAAAGTCACCTTTGAACATATTTGCCTTTTTTTTATCAAGTATGTACTCTTCAAACACACCCAGAACAGTAGGGGCTGTTTTTTCTCATCATGGAACAGTCATAACAAATAACAGTTGTTCAGCATGCTTGCGTTCAAAGCATGTTCCCTTTATTTTTTCGGGACATGTTCACAGTGACTCTGTTTTCAGATGAGGACAATGAGCTACATAGAGGTGAAGCGATTTATCACAGATCCAATAGCCACTGTATGGCCAAACTGAATGTCTATCAACTTTACTTGTCAGATTGCTGATTTATACCTTCTCTGCCTACCTAATGTCCTAAGAGTCTCTGTTTGCTTTCCAGAGAATACAGACACATAAATGCTTATGTGCATATATCATACGTTGTTTAATAACTTGTTATATAGATGGTTGGAGCAAATTGCTAATGAGCAAATAATCACGGGCTTGACTCTAGAATTTACCAGTTAGCTTATCTTTTTTTCCTCCGTATCAACAGCCTGAGTCCTGTGCCAATCTCTAAATTAAAAACCCCTCCGTGACATAAAAGGTTTTTCCATAACCTTTTCCAAACGAATCTTCTTTCTTTTGCAACAGAAGGCATCTGCTATAGGCAGGCCAGCCTCTCCCTTCTCCCACCTTCCTACCTCCACCAATCTCTAATGCACATTGCTGCTTCCACATCTGTGCTTAGAACCCTCCAGAAAGGCTCAGTCTACTTCACCACCTATCCTATCCTATCCTATCCTATCCTATCCTATCCTATCCTATCCTATCCTA
>NW_023270789.1:572745-667564 GCF_011800145.1 Mirounga leonina | reverse complement strand
TTTATTGATTCATAAATGGCACACTGCTGGCCATGTACAGCTGCACATAGTGGGTAAGTTGACCACGGTGTCAAAAGACCTGCACCAAGTCCCCGGTCTGCTGCTCTCTAACTTTGAGCAAGTTCTGCAACATTATTGTATTTACTCACATAATTAACATTTCCAGGGCCCCTCATTCCTTTGTATAGATCCAGACAGTATGTGTTCCTTCTACCCGAAGGACTTCCTTTCATATTTCTTTTTTTTTTTTTAAAGATTTTATTTATTTATTTGACAGAGAAAGACACAGCGAAAGAGGGAACACAGACAGGGAGTGGGAGAGGGAGAAGCAGACTCCCTGCCAAGCAGGGGGCCCGATGCGGAACTCGATCCCGGGACTCCAGGATCATGACCTGAGCCGAAGGCAGTCACTTAACCAACTGAGCCACACCCAGGCACCCCTTTCATATTTCTTATGATGAAAGTGTGCTGATGATTAATTCTTTCAGCTCTTACATATCCAAAAACTTGTCTTCATTTTTGAAAAATGTGTTTGCTGGGTATTAGAATTTTTTTCCTTTCAGGATTTAAAGACGTTGTTACGCTTTCTTATGCCTTGCATCGATGGGAAATCTGCCATCATCCTCACCTTTGTTCCTCTGTATGTAACGTCTGTCTTTTCCTTCTGGCTGTTTTTAGGATTTGTCCTTTGTCACTTTTTTCGACTTACCTACATGATCGTTGGTGTAATTTTTTTCATGTATCTGGTGCTTGAGGTTCATTGATCCTTTGGATTTGTAGATTCAACAAATCAAACTTGGAAACATTTTTGGTAATTGTTACTTCAAATATTTTTTCTCTCCCCCTGTCCCTTCCTTTCCCTTTGAGGAGTCCAGTTACATTTCGATCAGGCCACTTGAAATTTTCCAACAACTCACTGATGTTCTGCTAATTTCTTCTCCCAGTCATACTATTCTATGAATTTCATTTTGGATAGTTTATATCGATGTCTTCAAATTCACCAATCTTCAGGGGCCTGGGTGACTTGACTGGCTGAGCATCTGTCTCTTGATTTCAGCTCAGGTCATGATCTCAGGGTCGTGAGATCGAGCCCCACCTGGGGCTCCCCACTCAGCCAGGAATCTGCTTCCTCCTACTCCCTATCCCCTGCCCCTCCCCCTGCTCTCGTGCATCCGTGTGCTTTCTCTCTTTCTTTCAAATAAATAAATCTTCAAATTCACCAGTCTTTTCTTCTATAATGTCTAATCTGCTGTTTAGCCTGTCCTGTGACTTTCCATCTTACACACTATAGTTACCATCTCTAGAAATTTGATTTGGGTCTTATTTTTTACATCTTCTATGTCTATATTTGACATGCTCACTCTTTCTATTAGTCTTTTGAATATATGGAATACAGTTCTCCTACTTGATTTTATGTCTTTGCCTATTAATTTTAGCATCTGTGTCAAGTTCTGGGTTGATTTCCATTGATTGATTTTTCTCCTCATTATGGGTCATTTGTTCCTGTTTCTTTGCATGCCTGGTAATTTTTTATTGAATTCTATACATTGCAAATTTTACCTTGCTGCATGTTGGCAATTACTGTATTTCTATATAAATTCTTAAGTTGGTCTGGGATGTGGTTAAATTAATTAGAAACAGTTCAATCTTTTCAGGTATGTCTTTTAAGCTTTGTTAGGACCAAAGCAGTGCTTAATCTAGAGCTCATTTTTATCTACTACTGAAGCAAGAGCCAGCATCTTGTGAATTATGAGGGTTTCTGGTCTGGCTGGTGAGAATAGCAGCTGTTTCTGGCCCGTGTGAGCTCTAAAGATTATTCCTTGTAGAGATTATTTCCCTGGATTCTAGTAGTTTCTTCACATGCATACAGTGGGCAGCCTCAGCTGCAAACTCAAAGGACCTCTTCTTCCAGATCTCCAGAATTATCACCGTTTTCAGCTCTCTCCTCTCCACTCTTCTCTGTGACACAGCTTCATCTTCTTTTTTTTTTTAAAGATTTTATTTATTTATTTGAGAGAGAATGAGAGAGAGAGAGAGAGCATGAGAGGGGAGGGTCAGAGGGAGAAGCAGACTCCCTGCCGAGCAGGGAGTCCGATGCGGGACTCGATCCCGGGACTCCAGGATCATGACCTGAGCCGAAGGCAGTCGCTTAACCAACTGAGCCACCCAGGCGCCCTTCATCTTCTTATTTCAGGGAGACTACTGTGCTTTACTTGGTTTCCTCATTTCTGCCCTGGCCTGGAAACTCTCTCCAGACAGTAAGCTGAGGCAATCATAGGATTTACCTTATTTGCTTCATATCTCTCAGAGATCACTGTCTTTTGTTTTAACATCCAGTGTCTTGAAAACCATTGTTTCACGTATTTGTCTTTTGTTTTAGTTATTTCAAATAAGGGGTAAACCTGGATCCTGTTACTCTATGGTGGCCACAAGCAGAAGTCCTATGCAGCTTCTTTGAGCCTTAATTGCTCATCTTTGAAATGGTGTTGGTAATATCAGTTTGTTCTACCTTATTGAGTCATCACTGTTTTACGAACTACACAATTCCTACATAAATATAAGATCTCATTTGGAGAGATGAAATGTGCATACAGATAACTGTGAGAGAAGTAATATTAAGATTGTATCAGTCATTTGCACATTAGTGAGAATGGTTAATCAGAGATTTTACTCAAACAGATTCAGAGTTGACAGTAGTATTAAAGATAGCAACCTGTTTTTGCCCCAGGCCTTCTTACTCTCTATAATACAAGAGAGAGATTTGGGGTCCTATATAGAAGAGTAAGTCTAGATGAGAGTAAATCAGTCAATGAATTATTCCAAATTACCCTAAAATACAACATTATATGTTTCTATCAGAAGTTAAAGAACTGGACCTGGAACCTCAGTAGAAAAGAATACTGCCTCTTTGAAGACTTGAGGGCTTAGAGAGAGAGCAACTCTGTCCTGAAAATGTCAGAAGGTGACCTAAGAAGAGAGAAGAGTAATTCCAAGGTCAGGGTTATGAATGGGGAGTTTGCTGTCTGGAAGAGCAATGAAATGGAAGAACCAGGAAAAAACAAAGATTAATTCCTACAGTACAGCCAATGCAAACTGAATAAATGGAGACCTTGAATTTGTAACTCATGTCTCCCATATATATTTGTATTCTGAAATCACCTGGGCACTGTGCTGTAGAAGTAGGGACCCTTGGGCTTGATAGATGTTGAGGAAGCCTGACCTTGGAGCCCAATTTTTTTGGGGGTAATGCTAAGGTTTTGGAGCATGCTACAGACTGAATGTTTATGTCCTCCTAAAAATCCATAGATTGAAGCCCTAACCCCAAAGTGATGGATTTGGAGATGGGGCCTTTGGAGGGGGTAATTAGATTTTAATGAGGTCATGGGGACAGAGCCCCCATGTTGGGACTGATATTCTTATGAGGGGATAAAGGGATCAGAGCTCACTCTCTGCCATGTGAGGACCAGCAAGGAAGTAGCCATCTGTAAACCAGGAAGACGGCTCTCACCAAGAACTCAGCCATACTGGCACCCTGATCTTGGACTTTTACCTTCCAGAACTGTGAGAAATAAATGTTTCAGCCTTCCAGTCTGTAATATTTTATTATAGTAGCCTGAGTTGACTGAGGCATTTACAGGAAAGTAGCTCTGTCCTCTGATTCATTTTGATAATGACAGGACATGAAATGGGATGAAACTTTCTGTCTGGTGTCTACTTAGAGGTGTCCATTTCATCTTCAATGCCACTTCCTGAGTACATGGCAATCATCAAAAGAGTGACAATGCCAGGGTCCTCTCCCCACCCAGCTCTGCCCAAGACCCTAGTGGCATTGAGAGATCCAACTGCATCTTCTCTAGGCATTGGTCACAGTGCTTGAATCTTCAGAGGTGTGTCAGAAGACTGTACCTCAAGCCACAGAAGATTCTTTTATTTAGATGTAGCTTCGAGGTTCTTACATGACATTAACATTGAGAGGCTGAATTCCCTGGTTCTTGCCCCCTTGCCTCCCTTGCACTACTCTGCTGGTGCTCACCATGATGACACCAGAGTCTCTGCCAGTGTTGCAACCAAAGGTCTGGGAGGCACTAGAGTGATGCCCGGCAGGCCCTGCTCTCCCGTGGCTCACAATCCAGCCCTTGAACTGGTTGGCGGATGGGCCGCACATTGTCCTTCATTTCCTCTTTCATCTCTGGCCTCAGGCATCCTTTAGCAAGGAACCATCCAGGAAATAGATGCTTGAGGAGTGGGGAAGAGAAGGTGAGAAATTCCTCAGGTCCCATCCATCCTGTCTCATTTTAGGCTTAACTAGGACTACCTAGGAATTTTGTGTATTTGTTTTAATGTTAAATTCCCTGCCTAATAAGAAGCAAGGTGGGGAGGGGTCCATTAATGTTCCTTCTACCCTTTCTGTCTTCTAAAATTTCTTTGTGCTTCACCGCTACTTAATCTCTCTGTCAGGATGAAATTTTGTTCTTTTCATTTTGCATGGTTTCCAAGTGTATTAGTTGTCTATTGCTGCTTAACAAACCATCACAAAATCGGTGGCTTAAAACAACGCACATTTATTCTCTTGGAGTTCTGGAGTTCCAAAGACAGAAATCAGTTTCCCAGGCCTAAAGGCAGCACTGGTTTCTCCCAGAAGCTCTAGGGTAGAACCCGTGCCCTTGCCTTTTCCTGTTTCTAGAGGCCCCCTGTGTATCTGGCTTGAGGCCCTTCCCCCATTTTCAAAGCATATCATTCCAATCTCTGATTCCATCACCACATGGCCTCTCTCTCCTCCGATTCCCCCTGTGTCCCTATGAGGACCCTTGTGATTCCATCACCCCACCCAGACAATCCAGGATCATCATCCCCCCTTCCCCCTCAAACTCCTTAGCAGAATCACATCTGCAAAGTCCCTTCTACCATATAAAGTAGTTCCATGTTGTAGACATTAGGGTGTGGACACCTCGGGGGAGCCATCATTCTGCTTATCAGACCAAGATTCACATTTCTCAGTAAATACCAACGTCTTGGGCAATTCCTCGGGCAATGTAGAATCCTGATTTCTGCCTGTCATCAATAGTTACAACATTCGAGGGGTGCCTTGAAGAGGCCGCTTTTAGGCAACAGGCTTGAGCAATGGACATCTGAGCAAGGCAGAAGGGCCCACCATAATCACCAAGCTGAAGGCAAAGGGGCTCATTAAGCGACCACCTCAAAATGGCCATAGATCCTAACTGACCAATTACAACCAGGCACAATTCCTAGAATTACCAAAAAAATGGGAAATTCCATATGTCCCCATACTCCCTCACTCCGCCCTATAACTGTGGCCCCTCACCACTACCTGGTTACAGAGAGTCTCTCCTTTGCTGTCCTGCCCACGGCTCCCTTATAGTATATCCAATAAACTTTTATCTCTTTTGTTTTGCCTTCGGCGAATTCTTTCACCACCGGCGCTGCCGGCCCCAACCAAATTGGGATGCCCCACATTTGGTGACACCCCCCATCCAATCAGAGTACCCCACAGGGCTGACTGGCTTAGTTGATAGAGCATGTGACTCTTGATCTTGGGGTCATGAGTTTGAGCCCCACACTGGGGTAGAGTTTACTTAAAAAAAAATAGCTATAACATAAAAGCCAATTGTATTGTTGTTTCTTTTTTTTTAAATTTATTTCTTTCTTTGAGAGAGAGAGAGAGAGCGCAAGCATGCAGGGGAGAGGAGCAGAGGGAGAGGGAGAGAGAATCTTTTTTTTTTTTTCTTTTAAAGATTTTACTTATTTATTTGAGAGAGCGAGAATGAGAGAGAGCACAGGAGAGGGGGGAGGGTCAGAGGGAGAAGCAGACCCCCCGCTGAGCAGGGAGCCCGATGCGGGACTCGATCCAGGGACTCCAGGATCATGACCTGAGCCAAAGGCAGTCGCTTAACCAACTGAGCCACCCAGGCGCCCAAGGGAGAGAGAATCTTAAGTAGACTCCACGCTGAGTGCAGGGACCCACGCAGGGCTGGATATCGTGACCCTGAGATCACGACCTGAGCTGAAACCAAGAATCAGACACTTAACCGACTTTGCCACCAGGCACACCTGTATTGTTTTTTCTAAACTGAGTATACTATTTTAGAGAAAGGAGGACTTTTGATTTTATTTTGAAAGATGTGAGGACAGCGCAGTTAGAAGTCTGATGAGATTTAAGGAAATGCTGTAATCATAACTTTACAACTTAGTGTCATCTAAATTTTGGTAAGTCATTTTACTCCTCTAAATTGTAAAGGTGGGGTAAATATGTGTCTCAGATTTGTCATTTGTAAAACACAAATAATAGTGGCGCCTATATCATAGAATTATGAGGATTTCCTGAGTTACACTTAGCTAGCCCTTTAAAATGATCAATAAATATTTGTATTATCATTATGACTATTTTGCACTTTGTTACCATGCCTAATCCATGTAAATATGGGCATCGAACAAGAGGTTCGTGGGATCCTAGGAGGCCCATGAGTAGGCTACAAAAGGTACATGAATTCCCAAAATTTATGCACAATTTAGAAGGTGAGTGGGTTTGTAGCTTTCCTCAGATTCTTATAGAGTTCAGTGGCCTAAAGAGGTTTTGAGACATTGTAGTTTAAGGTATTGAGAGGAGAGCCTGAGATCTCGGAGGGAAGCTAGTGTCGATCAGAGTTTCAGAGACTACCACTAGCCTAACTCACAAGAGACAAGAATACAAACCTGAATTCTCCTACAGGGGAGGAAAATTTTTCCTCTACTCCTCTAGATTGTTTTAGCTGGCCTATTAATTAAATTAACGTAAGACGATTAACAGGAGAAAAACAAATGTAATTATGTATGTACCAAAGCCCCATTAGAATATGAGACCCAATGTCAAGCCAGGCGATAGGTTATATACCCTCCTGAGCTAAGGAATAGGATAGAGGCCTGGGCTTCAAAGCGGAAGAGGGTAATTCACAGGACTGTAAGAAGAGCAGATGTTTAGTAATTCGATATTTGTCCTCCCATGTGGATAGGTCTTTCAGATAAAAAGTTGTCTCTGGTAATAGTTCTTTTTCTTGAGTCTGCTGGGTCTTGATTGCCTTTAGCTCCAAATAATCCACATGTCATAGTGCATATTTGGGGGTCACATACTTTGCTCCCCCTTACTCCTGTGTTTATGAATAGGGAGATTGTCCGTCTAGTGACCATGCCTGATTCCCTCAACCCTTTTTGCTTGACAGCATTCTCCTGTTGACAGGAGCCCTTCAAAACACAGCCTTTTAGCTTCTGCCTGTTTCTCCTTTTACCACATGACCTGGCAATGGGATCTGGTGAGAAACAGATCCACTCAGCAACCCTTTACTGAAATCAGGGTATCTGGAAAATAAAATAGGTGCTCAGAAGAACAGCAAAGGAAAGGAGTTGCAGAATCAGAAGGGATATGTTTATACAGACTATGATACAATCTGGTGAATTCTTGCTGTACCACATCGAAGTACACCTTGCTACTGACCACTCCTGTCTGTCACATGCAGTCTTCCTCTCTTTCTTCTGGAACAGTGCTGGGTAAAAGCCAAGACTCACCTTGGATCATCTTTTTGAACATGCAGACCAGCCTTTCCATTAATATATTCTTCCTGCAGAAAAATTATAAAGCAATTGATTATATTAAGAGGGTTTTTTTTTTTCTTTTTAACATTTAGTAGTATTTGGATGAAACAGTATTCTCTTAATTTGATCTGGTCGTTCCCAAAACTCCTTTTTCAGACATTTACCTTCTCTCAGGATGGGTTACTTTGTCAGGTGGTTAACTCCATCCATTATTCACTGGTTCTTATTAGTTTCACAGTCAGAGATTTGCCTTTTCAAGTTCTAACTGTGCCTTACAGATGCCAAACAAGGGACCCACTTCTCTCCTAATCGTTATCATCATAGTATTCATTGTCATCATCATCATAATGATAACCAAAACCACACTGTAAAAAGGAGTCTTTTCGGTGTAAATTATGGAATGATCATTTTAAAACTTAGATAATACTTTCCCCTCCTTATAACTAAACTTCAATGGTTTCCCATCTTACTTAGAATAAAATCTAAACTCCTTAGCATGGTGGAGTGGTCGACTGTTGGCGTTACCAGCCTGTCCTCCAATCCCTACACCCCTTCTCTTGGCTTAGCACCCTGAAGTTTCCTTTAGGGACCCACTTTCCTCATACTCTTAGCATATATTCCAGATGGAACTTTCTTCAGTTCTGAAGTGGGTGCTTTCCTCAGGACTGACCAGCCAGCATATCCATTCCCCTGGACACAGGAATAGGTTCAGAGACAGACACACGACCCCAGTTGACCCAGTGAGGATCAGGTGTGAAAACATTGTGGCAGTTCTTAGAAAATGAGAGCAATCTTCTAGGATTGCAAAACTGCTCAGAATATACGACGGAATCTTATAGTCTTCACTAACTGGTGACATTCTTGCCACATCTTGGCTTTCTGGAAATGAAGCAAAGCCAGAGAAAACAGAGATGGGGAGAGAGACAGATTGCCAATGACACCAGTCTGAACTCATTTCTGTCCACATTTGATCTTCTTAGACACCTTGAGCCAGTTTAAACTGAGTTTTTAATTTGCATCCACAGAAGTCCAGACTATTCACCTGGCCTGAGTGGTCTGTCCCCTGTTGACCTCTCCACCTCATCTTGTGCCTCATTCCCCTTTGGTCTCTATATGACCAAAGGTGCTCTTTCCTACCCAAGTGACTTTATTCTCATTGTCCTCTTTCCCCTGGATATTCTTCCAAATGTTCTCCACTGGCTCTTCCTCCACCTTCAGATCTCAGCTTAAGCGCTGCCCTTCTCAGAGATTTTCCTGACTGTCCGACATGGGCCACACACCGCACACACGCTCACATGCTAGAACTTCCAGTCTCCAGAGGCCAGGCACTGTGTGTGACTTGTCCAGCATTGTTATCCCAGGGCATGGCGGAGGGCCTGGCACACAGTAAGTGCTACAGGAATATCTGGGAGCAAGTTCCTTGAATGTGCCAGACTTGTTCTGCTTTGCCGTCTGCCTAGAATTCTCTTTCCTCTGTTCTTTGCAAATTGGCTTCTTATTTCAGTGTCAACCCCAGTATCCTTTTCTTGGAAAGCCCCTTCCTGGTTATAAAGTCTAACATAAATGCCCCCACATCCGATCCTCTCTATCACGTCACTCAGTTTGTATTCTTCATCATACTTTCACATCCTGCAGTTATCTTGTTCCATTTTTCACTTATTTGTTTATTTTCTGGCCCCAAACAGAACATAAGCTCCGTGAGAGCAGGGACTGTGTTTGTCCCCTTCAAAGCTTCATTCCCATCACCCTCAGCAGTTCCTGGCACATAATAGGCTCTCAATAAATATGTGTTGGCTGTCTGACTGACTGACTGACTGACTGAATGAATGAATGAAAGCCAAGCACTACAGATTGCACTCATTTGAGTGCTTTGCATATTGTCACAACAACCGTATGAAGTAAGCACTATCCTACTAGCCCCATAGTACAGAGAAGAAAACTAAGTCTAAGAGAAGCAATGTAATTTGCCCAAGGTCACATTATCAGTAATTTCAGAAGCTGAAATTCAAACTCAGATATGCCTGTTTTACAGATGACAATTCATCATCTACTCATCAAAATATCTGTTTTATTACTCCTAATGTGACTTTGGAGATCACAGCTGGGCTCCAAGTAAAAAAATAGGATTCCTACCTCTCCCCCTTCCCTCTCTCCCATGAACCTTATCCTCTACAGGAAGAGCAGCTGGACAGCTATGGCTCTTGCCCCCTCAGGTACATGGGGTGGGGCTGGCCCTGGTGGGCTCACCACACACAAGGAAGCAGGGGAGGGCACCTTATTTGTGGGCTTCAGCTCCAAAAGAGAGAGCTAAGCAGGGGCTGGCCTGGGCTGGCCCTGGGACCTTTCCCCTAAACTGTCTCTCTTCCCAAGGGGCTAAGGCTCAGGGAGGGGAGGGAGTGAGGGGTCTTGAGAGAATGGCAGAATTATTTTCCTAATACTTCCAAGAAGGCCAAAGTTCCTGTTTTATGGAAGGCATAACATGGGGTGGGGGGAGAATATTTCCTCTGCTCCTAGGCTGATTGTAAAAGAAAAATCCTCAACTTGCAGTTGATGTTGGAGGTAGGGGTGAAGGATGGGAATGCGGTGGGTGGGGGGCAGTGCAGAGAGATATTATATCTCCATTAGCAGTGCAAGGGCTCAGCTCAGCTAACGTAAGCAGATCCCATCTAAAACATCACTCAGTGCCTCTGTACTACTTTGGAGTGCAGTTCAAACTCCTCCCCAGGGAAAGGCCCCTGCTGGGCAGGCTGGCCCTTCTGCACTTTGGTCTCCTGCACCCCTCGGGCATCTCCTTCAGCTATTCATCACACCCTGGGCCTCTGTACATGTCACTTCTTCTCTCCCTGGTTATTTCGTATTCAGCTCTCAAGATTAGACAAGTGACTAAGAGCAGCTTGAAGGCAGATAATGCCTTACTTACCACCATATCCTTAGGTCGCGGAGAGTGCTTGCCTTAGAGGAGCATCAGCGCATCTTCTGAAAGGCAGCACTGCTGGAGGCCTTCCTGGTGCTCCATGCTAGTACCAAGCTGACGCTGGGTGCTTCTCAGGACCAGGGCACACGCTGGCTGAGGATGGCTCGCGGCTGGATAAACTGAATTCTCATTCATCTAGGAACATGCCCGACTCTGCTTCTGATCCTAGAGGGCCTTAAACGGATTCCCCCCCCAATATTTCTGGCAAGAGGGGCATGGGATAGGAACGTTTGTCATGGGGTTTAAACATAAAGGAGTTAAGAGCTGGGAAGTGCCTCCTTGGTCAACATATAAATTAGATCAAACTGACATCTCACATTCCTTTTGTCTTTTTCATAATCATAGAGGAAGTGGAGGAAGAGAATGGGGAACTGGAACAAAAATTCTGGCAGCTCTAAATGCACCCAGTCAGTCCCTGTTCTCTTTCAAACTCATAATTCCCAATGCATCATTCATTTGTAATTAAGCACTGCTTTGTGAGGTCTCAGAAAGCTTCCTATTGCTTTTCACTATGTAACTTTCCGTGTCTGCCTTTGGTACCCTCGGTGTTAGCCCACCAGGGGATGTCCGAGCCCCTTCAGCATCCAGCACGGTGCCTTGCACATAATAGGTGCGTTCATTAAATTCTTGTTAAGGAATTATTGAATACGTTCTTCGGGAGAAAGAAGTGAACATGAAACATTTCTCTCAGGGTGAGAACAAATATTTCTGTGTGAGATATGAATCAGCTAGTCAGCGCAAATTGTGTTTCTATATGCTCACCAGGTGTAGCTTTCGCTGAGATTGAGAAATTCGTCGCTGGAGAATAATAAAGTGGGCGGGGAACTGAAGGCTCGAGCTGCGAGGAGGAGGCGGAGTCACCGAGAGTTTGAGTATTTTTGTCCAATCAGAAGGAGGCGGTAGGAGCAGAAGGGGGAGATAAAAGGGGAGCGGGAGATCAAGAATCCTGCCCAGTTACACCAGCCCGCCAGCCGGAACTACAGTTTCTCGGCTTAGGTGCTTCTGCCCCGCGGGAGCGGCCGATTCCGAAGCCGACTCCGGCAATGGCCTTTGCAAATCTGCGGAAAGTGCTCATCAGTGACAGCCTGGACCCTTGCTGCCGGAAGATCCTGCAAGATGGAGGGCTGCAGGTGGTGGAGAAGCAGAACCTGAGCAAAGAGGAGCTGATAGCCGAGCTGCAGGTAAGGCGAACGGAAGAGAGACGAGGGTTTGGTGGCATGGCATCATCCCCTGCCGAAACCGGCCGGCCGGCGCCGGGGCCAGCGCGCCCCACCCCCACCCCCGTCCCCGGTACCAGTCAATCCTGGGGCCTCCCGAGATTGGGGGCTGGGGGAGGGAGAAACAAACCGCGGCGAGCGGCGGGATGCAAACTTTGCGTTCAGTTTGCAACCGCGTGTTTCACGTTGGCTCGCCTCCCGCCAGCACTGCAAAGTGCAGGCTGCTCCAACTGGTCCTGCGGGCTGCCCCGAGGGATGCCAGCGCGAAGGCGCACAGTGGCCCTGGCGGGGGGGCGGGGGCGAGGGCGGGAAGGGGCGCCAAAGTGGCTTCCGCGCGGGGAGCCCAGGGACCCGCGATCCTCCCCGGACTAAGTCCTGGCGAGCCCGGCCGAGTCCAGCTTTCCCCGGGGGTGGGGTGGAGCGTGGGGTGGGGTGGGATGGGGTGGGGGGCGCTGGCAGAGCCACAGCCTGTCTCGTGGCAGCTGGAGAGGCTGCAGACAAGGCGGCCCGGTTGGGGCAGCAACCGTACCCGCCTTTCGTCTGATGCAAGACTGCCGCGAGTTTTCCCCGCCCCTCGGCCTCCAGGGAGCCTTCACAGGAAAGGGGGGCGGGCGGGGGGCGCGGCCGCCCCTGCCACCCCCCACCCCCACCCCGGGATCCAGGCTTTAGTTCCTGCTCGCCTGCCTCACCGTTGGCCTCAATCGCTGGTCAGGAATGACCAGACTGGATTAGAATCCGATCCCAAACGCCCCCAGGAAATTTCTGTTTCTTAGCAAATCCTTCTCAGGCACGTACCGGTTTGTTGTGCTGCATAGTTAGCGCCGCCGTCTACTTCAGATCTTTCTCTAGGGGTCGTTTGTAAGGGTTGTTTGTAAGGGTCCTGTGAGCTTTGGTGGCCTCGTGCAGGACATTTACTTTGTGAGCCCTTCTTGACTCTAGTTCCTGCACCCAGCATGCGGGGGTCGATGCCCCACTGCCCGAGGTATTCTCTCCCCACAGCCCCGCTCTGCCGCCTCCTACCAACCTCGCTCTACCCCAGCGCACATCCAACCCCTCCATTTTCTCCCCGGAGGGCCCCCTGAATCAAACCACAGAGGGGCCGCAGTTGCTGGAGCTGTGCCGGAACCACATGGTCCTGCAAACTGTCGGTGCTCCCTTGCTTGCCCTTGTATCTGCTGCTGTGTTTCTCCACGGCACGTGCCCCCCACCCCCTCCACCGCCATGGTGCTGTATCTGGGCACTCAGAGAGTAAGTCTCGTGCTGTCCCGGACTTAGAGAAGTGTCTGAGTCCCCGCCTTCGGGAAGCTTGTGGACTCCTTCGGGAGCCTGGCCAACACTCCAGGACATCCCAGGATTGACCAGATGGCACAGCACGTGAGTGCCAAGTGAGATCACCCAGCAGCCTAGTCTCTGCCCTAGCATGTGGCTTACTGGTTTCTGACCAGCACTGCTATTCAATAAAACAAAGAAAAATATATGTATCACATATAGTAAGGGTATTATTTCATGGAACTATTTCATGGAACTGCAAAAGTGGACAAAAGGGGGGTGATTAGCCTGAATGGGGTGGGGGACAGGGGCTCACGACCTGATCCTTGGAGCATGGTAGGACTGGATGGGAGGCAGGCACCTCCCGCTTGTCCCCTCCTCTTTTGTATGGGTGCTGTCAGTGGCCTTCGCTCAGGGCAATGGCCAGAAGGCAGTGCAATGGCCTCCAGACCCGCTTCTGACCCTCACCTCCACCACAGCACCAGGTTGGGATGAGTGGCCTCACTTGGGGCTTTGTAGCTTTCCTGTGGAAATTAGAAATCCTCATTTGTAGGATTTCGAGGGAGGGGGGCAGGTGGGGTAAAGGCAGAATTGAGAAGAACGGGAGGCCTCTCCAGTTGTGGAGGGGTTCGTGAAGTTGGGAAGTTGGCCGGGTGGGTTGCTGGAGTCTGGAGCTGCAAGTTGGAGGACATTTTAAAGGCACTGAAAGCTCCTGGTGGGAGAGGAGGGAGGGGTGTTTGTGGGCTACTGGCTGGCTGGGGCGTGGCTGGGCTATTCGGGGAGCCCCCAGCCTTCGGGTCTGTCTTTCTAAAACATTCGCTTCAGAATGCCAGCTAGTCCACCTGGGCAGCCCACTGGAGGGGCCCCATGTCCATACTGTGTCCTTTTATTCTGGGTGGAAAGGTGTCCCAAGTTCGTACCCCCTGCCCTCTCCCACTGAAATCTTTAATTCTCCAGGACGCTTGAGCACATTGCCTGCCCAGGCTTGGCCTCTGTTCCCACGCCTTGGTATTCTGGGCAGACACAGTTTGCTCTCGTTCAGTCCGTGGTCAGGATGTACAATTACTCCGCACCCCCCACCCGCCCCCGAGAATGGGGCTTTTCAGACTCGGAGCAAGTCACTGCACATTAGTGGGTAGTAAAGTTGGTTTAATGGGTCGTGATTAGCATTTTACAAAACAAAATAAGAAATAACTGGGAGCAAGGCAGATAGTCAGGCTAAGTAGTGTGTCATGAAATTTGTTTCAGTTATGTGGGCCATGTTGCGACCTGTGCGGTTTGTGAGTATAAAACCACAACTTAAACATATATTTCTTTTTTTTTTTTAAAAGATTTTATTTATTTATTTGAGAGAGAGAGAATGAGAGACAGAGAGCACGAGAGGGAAGAGGGCAGAGGGAGAAGCAGACCCCCTGCTGAGCAGGGAGCCCGATGTGGGACTCGATCCCGGGACTCCAGGATCATGACCTGAGCCGAAGGCAGTCGCTTAACCAACTGAGCCCCACCCAGGTGCCCCTAAACATATATTTCTTACTGTAAGTCTTAGTTAAAAAAGTATGGAAAACACTGGCTTGGAATAGTAAAGCATCGTGTTCAGAACTCACAGAACTCTTAGACTGGGGACCCCTCTTCTATCAGCAGATGTGACATCTTAAATAAACCGTATACATAGCAGCCTTTAAATATTACCATGTATCCCTGGCTTTTAAACTTTGACCATGACCCACAAGAAGAAATTCATTCTGCATCATAACTCAGGATACACATACATATGTGTACACACACATACTAAAGTTCCATGAAATAATACCCTTACTATATGTGATACATATATTTTTCTTTGTTTTATTGAATAGCAGTGCTGGTCAGAAACCAGTAAGCCACATGCTAGTAATGCATTTAACTTACTGAGCACATTTATATCTCTATCTCAGAATTTTAAGAAAGATCGAGAAGGGGAAAATTTTCCATGCAAGAGTCCATCTTTTGAAAGGCTCTTTTAAAATAGCAAGTTCTGGGTGCCTGGGTGGCTCAGTCAGTTAAGCGTCTGACTCTTGATTTCGGCTCAGGTCATGATCTCAGGGTCCTGGGACTGAGCGCCCAGTCGGGCTCCGCTCTCAGCAGGGAGTCAGCTTGAGGATTCTCTTTCTCCCTCTGCCTCTCTCTCTCTAAAATAAAAATAAATAAATCTTTGAAAAAAATTAGCAAGTTCTCAGCCTTTGCACTAGGATTTAATTTGCAGAAGTTAAATAGACATCTACTAAATCAGAATCACACATATAGTGCCAAACAGCACCTTCCTGCATCCTCTAGCTGGGGAACAACGACCTGAAGAGTTTGGCTTTCTGTATGATTTAAGTCAGAGGCACCAGCCATGCTAGAATCACCCTCAAGGCCAAGCCTGTCCTCCTTGGGAAAGGAAGCGTGTTTGAACTTGAGAAATGTGAATGCTTTCTACTGCTGAGTTAGCATAGTTTTTCTGGAACAACTATAAATCCAGCAGAAGAGTGGCCGTTTTCCAGCTCTAAGACAGCTGCGGCAAAATGGGTGCAGTTTTGAGAGGTGGCCAAAATGGCCCCCACGACGCTGGAGAAAAGAAAGCTGTAGTCACAGCCGACTGCACTGAGGGCGTGGGAGGGTGTGCTAAGGCCTGCAGTTTGCATAAGTAGAGTAGAGGAGCAGGCTGCTTGGAGCCAAGTCTTGGAGGGGTGACTTGTGACCTGAGGAGGGGATGGTATCTAGGAGTGCTGGGGTTTTGAGGGGTCGGCAGGAGATAGGTCACCACTAGGCTCTCAATCAATATGTGCTGATTGAACGTATCAATTGGTGATGCGATTGAATCAAGAACTGCATGAAATGGGGGGTAGTGGAGGGTGTTAAGAGACCTTGAAAGCTAGTGGACCCTGGCTCAGTGTGGGACCAGGGTCGGCTGAAGGGGAGTCTCCAAAGGCGGATTCCCTACTTGGGATAGGTGAGCTCTGAATGAACATCTGTACTGGTCGGACTGGAAACGCTTCAGACTTCTGGCTTCAAAGAAGGCTGGTCTGAGGGATGCCTCCCTTGAGGGAAAAGTATGGAGAGACTACGGGGTAACAATCCTATGTAGACAAGGCTGGGCCTGTTCAAGGCTAATCGTGCTGTTTCTGTGCTTGTCCTGGGGTCTGCAAGCATGGGGTGGGCTGCTGGGACTCTGCAGCGCGCCCCCCCCCCCCCCGCCCGCCGTGGGAAGCAGATTCCTAAGGTTTGGGGAGGGTGGTGGTGGCTTTGGAGAAAGCATTTGAGGAGGCCAGATTCTTGGGGCCCAACAGGGTGATTGGGTAGAGCATCCGGAGCAGGACTGTGCCTCAGATTTGGGCCCAGGAACTTGATACTAGAGCGGCAAGGTGAAAAGACTGTGACTCTTTGGGTGGTCCCGCTCTAGGCCTTGTCAGTTGACCCTTGGTCCTGGACTGACCACTTCAAAGGAGGTTTGACTTCCTCAGTGTGTTAGTAGTGACTAGAGGTGTCAGAACTGGTGGTGAGGGAATGCACGGTGAAAATGTGCTCGCACGCTGCCTGATTGCCCTCTCCGGGTTGTGCAATTTATACTCCTTTTTCCCTGCACGCTCACCAATGTGGACTATTACCACTTTTCGTTTTGCCAGTATGATGCCTGAAAATACCACATTTTAAAATTTACATTTTCTTTTTTTTTTTAAGATTTTATTTATTTATTTGAGAGAGAGAGACAGGCAGAGATAGCGAGAGAGAACACCATGAGTGGGAAGGAGAGGGAGAAGCAGACTCCCTGCTGAGCTGGGAGCCCCATGTGGGACTCGATCCCAGGACCCCGGGATCATGACCTGAGTCCAAGGCAGACGCTTAACCAACTGAGCCACCCAGGCATCCCCAAAATTTACATTTTCTTGATATCTAGCAGTTTAAGAGTCTTTAAAAGTTACTGACCACTTTGTGTTTCTCCTGCGAATTACCAGCTTGGACCTTCACCTGTTTTTGTACTGGGTTCTTTATCATTTAAGAAAATGATTCATAGGAAGCCTTGATTATTTTTGGTGATGAGTCTTTGTTCTGTCGTATATGGTGTAAGGATTTTCCCCCATATTAAGCCTATCACTTGACTTTAACTTTGTTTATGGGATCTTTTCCATAAGAAATTAACATTTGAAAATTGTTAGAGCACACGACTCTTGATCTTCAGGGGTCATGGGTCCTAGAGCTTACTTAAAAAAAAAAAATTGACATTTGAAAAGTTATCAAATTTGTCGGTATTTTCTTTTATGGTTTCTGGGATTTTTGCCTTGCTTATGAAGCTTCCCCATCCTGAGATCATAAAAATATCCCCTTACATTTTCTTCTAACGCTTATCTTTAAAAAATTATTTAATTCTTCTGGATTTTTAAAAATTTGTAGTGAGTTTTTTTTACCTAAATTTTCCTAATACCCTTTATCACATAGCTCTTCCTTTCCCCATCAGTTTGACGTACATGGGTCTGTTTGTCTGTCCCAGACATACATGGGTCTATTTGTCAGGTGCCTATTTGGTTCTGTTGATCAATTTGTCAGTTTCAGAACATTTTTCTCCCATCTCTCTCCTTCTTCTTATGCTCACAAAACTCTTGAGTGCTGTCAAGTAGATCCGATGCCTCCTTATCACAGTCAAGAGAAGGGATTTCCCATTGTGGATTTTTGACCATGTGACATGTTTGAATTATTTAGGGAAGGAAGGTGGTGGTGGGGAGAATGGTGAGGATAGGTTTCCACCGGCCTCTCAAATCGCTGAATTCATCTATTCAACGCAGTGTTTTAGCATCAGCTATGAAGCTAGTCCTGCTTTTGAGATGTAAAATATAGATGAAGAGACCAAATTGCAGGTCAGACAGAGGATACCTGAATGTAAAACAGATGATAGAAAAATAGGGGGAGGGAGTGATACTGAGTCCATCGTCATTGGCAAGGTTTCGTGGAAGAGAAGTTGACTGTGCCTTAAAAAGTTGGTAGTGGGTGGCCAGGCAGGGGAAGCCTTTTCTTTGGAACCAAGTGTAGTGGACTTGAATGTGGGACAGTCAGCAGTGTCCCCGTGTGCCCAGGCATTGGCTAATGTTCAACTAGGCTGCTCTTTAGAGGGAGGAATTCCAAGCACCCTCAAGATTCCCCTGGCTTTGGCCAGTGTTGGCAGTCAGCCCAGATGGGGTGGCTCCTATTTGGTTCCTCTAACCTTTCCGTGTCTGTGTGCCTTGGACACTCAGAAGTCACAGCATACATGTGTACTGGTGAGTTTTGGGATGTCTGGCACTGTGAGCCCCTTGAGGGGTGGGGCTGTGACTTCTTCATCTTGTCTTGACAGAGTCTAGCATAATGCCAGATACATACCTACCAGGCACCCAGTGGATGGAAGGAGGGCATGAAAAGGGCAGGAGGGGACACGGGCATCCTTGATCTTGTTGGGCTTCAGTGTCTCATCTGTGAAATGGAGTTGGACAATATTGCTTGGAGTGTCACATTTTGAGGTTCTGTTTCAGAACTGCAGACATAATAAAAGGGCTTGGGGAGCCTGGGAAGGGTCCCGCATCTGGCTCTCTGTGGAAATTGCAAAGAGGTTTACATCATTGGTGTCAGATCAGATGTGGGAAGGACCCGGGGGAGCCATCTGTTCCAACCCTCTTATTTTACAGATGACGACCAGGAGTGGGGGGGACTTAGCACCGTGACTGGAACCCCAGCCTCCCCGATCCCCACAGATTGCTGCTTTTGCAACAACAGCACTTACTTCCTTACCAACCCTGGACAGCCAGTTTGGGACAGAGCATGGCTCACTCGATCCATTTCTTGGGGACTCTCATTGGGTGTTTGGGCAACAATATCATCATTCTGAGAAGATATCACAAGATTCTGGATGAGCCTAAGAAAGACTGTCTTGGGGATTAGCTTAGCCCAAGTGAAGCAGCTATGATGAATCCAGAAAGTATTTACTTTTTGCATATGTATATTTGTAGCCCCAAATTGCCTGCGTTTTTGAGCAGCTATAGACCAGTTTGATTATTCTCCTGTCCTCCCCTTACTTTGGTCTCTATTTTATTTTATTTTATTTTATTTTATTTATTTATTTTTTTAAGATTTTATTTATTTATTTGACAGAGAGAGACACAGCGAGAGAGGAGATAAAAGCAGGGGGAGTGGGAGAGGGAGAAGCAGGCTTCCCGCGGAGCAGGGAGCCCGATGCGGGGCTCGATCCCAGGACCCTGGGACCATGACCTGAGCCGAAGGCAGACGCTTAACGACTGAGCCACCCAGGCGCCCCTTGGTCTCTATTTTAGGAAATGTCTTTCTTTCAACAGTTTGTCTTTAGTTCACGTCTTAGTCATTCAGCCAGCTAGCACTTACCGAGCGCCTTCCGTGTGCCAGTCACTGGGGCTTACAAAGTAGAATTCAGTCCCCCTTCAGCAGCACCATGTCCGATGGTGGAGGTGCTGGCCATTGAGCAGAGCCAGGGAGCATGTCGGAGGCTGTACCTGTCCTTTCTCACTTCCCCTCACACACTTGAGGAGGCCAAGTCTCAGATTCGTAGCTCATGGGGGATGGAGCTTGGATTTGACCCCAGGCCTACCGGCTGGTAGCCCCTTCCGGATGGGGATGCTATCAGCTTCCTCTCTCTGAAGCTATCCAAACTCAGCCAGCATGCAGGAACTCCCCCTTTGGGCAAAGAGGTGCTAGGAGGTCTTGAGGACCAACTGTGGACCCAGATGTTTCTTCTGTTTCAGGACTGTGAAGGCCTCATCGTCCGCTCAGCCACCAAGGTGACTGCTGATGTCATCAACGCGGCAGAGAAGCTCCAAGTGGTGGGCAGGGCCGGCACGGGCGTGGACAACGTGGACCTGGAGGCTGCCACCAGGAAGGGCGTTCTGGTCATGAAGTACGTCGTGGAGCCCCGGGGGTGGGGGGGTGGGGCCTCACCACACAGGGGGAGAGGAAAACTTAGGTTAGAGAAGGCTGGGTCAGAGTAGGATGGGCTTCCAGAAGGATGCCTGGACCAGGCCGAGTCCAGACAGGCGGTCCGCGCTCACAGCGTCGTGGTTCCCTAGGTTCTTGACAAGGAGGCTCTTGTTGTAATCTCGGGTCACTTCACAAACCCACTCCACGGACGTCTGAAGCACAGCCTGGTTGGGAATCAGAGGAATGTTAGCGAATTTATCTGCCTTTCCTGCCCCAGTGCTGCCCCTTTCCCTCCGTCGTTCTGGCTGGAACTGGATGTTCGTTAGCTCTGCTTTGCTCGGTCCCCCCTCTGCAGGTGCACAGCCTTTGCTAGTTGAGTGGCTCTACATTCTTTCCCTTCCTCCCTGCCCGGCACCCTTCTGCAGCCAGGAACCCTAGTTTCTCTTTCACACTCCAGTGCCGAGAGGGAAAGCGTCCCCGCTAGAGCTGTTTTTGCAGAAACTCAGTGCAGAGGTCATGACTGCACGCCAGGACTCGGCCACACTTGCTTCTGGCCCCCGTCTGGCACTTAGATAGTGTGGCAAGGTGATTGTCGCCCGCTTCTTCATCCCCAAGCCTTTTCCCTTCCCTTGGGAAGTTTGGTGTCCTCAAAACCTTCCTCTCCCTTCCCTTCACTTCTCCTATAGTGCAGGGGTTAATTGGTCATCTGACGGAGGTCAATATCCAACAGAAGAAATGTTAAATGGTAACGCATCCTACATTCTTGCCCTGGACACGGAGGCATCGCCCCCTGCCCTGCACCCCCTCCTACATCCCAGTACAGCCTGTTTGCAGGGTTAGATCAGAAACTAGAAGGAAAGACAGACTCTGAGAATCCTTTTCTCTTGACTTTTTTTGGGGGGGGGGTGCGATAAGATCTCTTGACTTTTCCCTCCTTGTCATCTTCATTTCTAGAGATGAAAAGATCCAATAGAGGAAAAAGGAAGGTGAACATGGGTGCTAATAAATTTTTCCAAAGCCAAAAATCAAAAAAAGAGTCTTTGAGAAAAGAAGAATAGTTCTATGGGTTTCAGCTCTATTCTCCTTTCTGTGAAATGGGCCGAGTCAGCATGGCCCTGTGCATTAAGGTGTGAGGAAGCTGTCTCACTTCAGAACGTGTGAAGAGATAGGAGAAGTCAAACAGGTGGAGAAAAAAATCCTAGCTTTGTTACTGACAGAAGCCGGGCTGGGCAGCTTGATGAAACTGTGTGGGCAGTGGGCTGACCTGAATTTGATAGGCTTGCGTGATCACCCATCTTGGTCACAGTCTCAGGAAGAGTGGTGGCACAGAGCAGCGGGAATCCGTGCTTCCCGGAGGCAGGTAGATCCTGAAACGAGAGGAGAGAGAAATGCGGAGCCACACATATATCTTCCAATCGAGCGAGACACTTCTCTGCCTTGGGAGAAGAGCTTGGGTAGAGAGGCCAGGTGTGTCCCTCCAACTGAAGTCCCTCCTCGTGAAAGCATAAAGCCAGGGCAGGGGGGTTTCCCTCTAGCCCTGGGATTGGGCAGGAGTCCATCAGAGAGCCCAGGTGGGAGGCATGGGGTTGGGGGGTTGGTTTTAAGAGCAGGTGAGCTGAGGGGGCAGGAGAGTGAGCGCTTCACACTCCGGGCTTTCCGTTGGGACAGGAGTAGGCATATGGGTCTGGATCCACTGACGTCCCCTCCCTTCTTCCATCTTTAGCACCCCCAATGGGAATAGCCTCAGTGCTGCGGAGCTCACCTGCGGGATGATCATGTGCCTGGCCAGGTAAGTCCCTGTCTTCTCAGCAGAGCCAGCCTCTGGTGTGTCCGTGGTTATGACTCCCCAAACAAAGTGACCCGGAGAAGGGTAGAAAACTTCTGCAGGGCACCGTGCACACTGCCGAGAACCTTCAAGGGCACCCATCCTTTATGAAACATTTGATACACTGGTTCTGGCACACAGAGTTCAGGTGGCTTCTCGCCAAGGGGCCCGGAAGGGGATGGGCATTCAGCTTGGCTGCTCCTTACCCGGAGCAGGCTCATTGAGAAAATAACTGTGTGCCGTCTTCCTCTCCTCCTTAGTCATTTCCTGTGGTCCACACCATCCTCTGGCTTCTCGAACCTCTAAGCCTCGAAAATGCGGTTCTGCTCCCTGGAATATCCTTCCCCATCATCTTTTTTTTTCTGAGTCTTTCCGGTATTTTATTTTTATCACACTCATTATTAAAAATCCAACTGCACATAGGTATAAAATAGAAGCAGCGCTCAACATTTTTATTTAGTTCGGAACATTTTTGAGTGAATTAATGCCAAAATGTAACAGCCTCCATACCTCAGAGACCTCTCATAACCCAGAGGTTCCCAGACTTTGTTGCACATTGATATCATCTGGGATCTTAAAAAAAATACTAATGCCTGGCCCGCGCTCCAGAGATTCTTATTTGATCGGTAAGGCGTGAAACTTGGCATGGGGATTTTTTAACAAACTTTTTATTTTAGGAGTTTTAGATATAAAGAAAAGTTGTAAAGATAGTAGAAGGACCCGTATACTTCATACCCAGTCTTCCTATTATTAACATGGGACATTAATATGGTGCTTTGATCACAATCAGTGAACTGATATTGAGATATCGATAGATAACTTTTAACTAAAGTCTTCCCTATCATCTTTATCCAGGTAACTCTTATTCTTCAAGATTAAGCTCAAGTGTTAATTCATCTGAGAAGCTCTCTCTTGATTCCCTGGCTGTGCTGTGTCCCTCACTGATTGCCCTGGCCCCCAGGGCTTACCTCTGTACTAGGCTTACAGATCTTTATCGTGATAGAAGGGAGTAAAAGCTCTATCTACTTGTGGATTTTTTTTTTAAGATTTTATTTATTTATTTGTCAGAGAGAGAGCACAAGCAAGGAGAGCAGCAGGCAGAGGGAGAAGCAGGCTCCCCGCTGAGCAAGGAATCCGATGCAGGACTCCATCCCAGGACCCTGGGATCATGACCTGGAAGGCAGACGCTTAACCAACTGAGCCACTCAGGTGTCCCTACCTGTGGATTCTTAACACAAGGGAATTCAAATGATCAAATGTCTTGCTCTTCCAGCAGGAATTCTGGGGGTGTGGGCCTCTTGAGTAGAGGGGACAGCCTAGGAACCACTGGATACAGCACAGAATGGGCATGAATCTTCCTGTATTGGGTAGTAGAATGATTGTATTGAGTACTGTTGTTGAATAGGCAGTTCGGGCACTTCTGTGGTCAGGGGGGAGAGGAAGGAGCCAATGGACAGGGCAGGGAGTTCACTAGGTCCCTTCACACACCCTTGGATCCTTAAACCAGGGGACCCAGGCAGCCAAGACTCTTTATTTCTCTACTCAGGCCTGAAGCTTCTGGGGCCCAGAAATTACTCTTTTCCCCTCTCAAGACTTGTTCTCTCTTCTTCTGGGACAGGGTCTGGAGGAGTTGACCTTTGTTCTAACTCTTCCCCATGATTTCTACCTGAGCTCTTAAGTATTCATTGCTACTCACTGGCCATTGAAGAGCAGAGGAGACTGGAGAAAGGGAGGAACAGGGACAGCGTGCGCAGCCAAAGGGACCTAGCCTGGAAGGGGTCTGTGAGCTGGCTGTCTGGATCTTCCAGAACATCTGGGCTGGACTCATTTCCCCTGGAGAAGCCTCAAGCCCTGTTTTCACTTGTGCTGTTAAATTCAGTGGTGTTTTTGTTTTTGTTTTTGAGTGAGGGACTGATCAGCTTTCTAGTTAATTAATTCTCTTACTCTTTTTCTGGAGGTGGAAGGAAGGGCTTGGGAACCAGGAATAATTTTTCTCCTATTCCAAGACCAGCTTTATTTAAGAGAATAGGTAAAGGGGGTGCCTGGGTGGCTCAGTCAGTTAAGCGTCTGCCTTTGGTTCAGGTCATGATCCAGGGTCCTGGGATCGAGCACCACATTGGGCTCCCTGCTCAGCGGGGAGTCTGTTTCTCCCTCTGCCTCTGCTTCGGCCCCATGCTTGTGCTCTCTCGCTCTCTCTGACAAATAAATAAAATCTTAAAAAAAAAAAGAATAGGTAAAGTGGAGTGATTTCAAGGAAGTGCCCCGTTTCCAACCTCTCATCCAACGACCTCACCATCAAAGATGCATCAAAATTAAGAACTAAGCACTCTAATAAGGAAGCATGGCCAGTCTCTCATACCTTCTTGTGTGTCTGCTCAGACTGCTTTTCCAGCAGGGCAGTGAGGGCAGAGTGGGTGCTGTGGACAGAAGGTTGGGAGCATTGAGCAATGTGGGTGGAGAGAGGGGGCCTGGACGGGCCTCACACTGGGGGACTTTGAACAGACGGCAGGAGCTCCTGAGGTGCAGGGGAAGAACAGTGACACAGAAAGAAAGAGGAGAGAATGCGGCCTGCATAGCTTTCATCTTGCCCACTTTACCTTCTCTTTTTGTAAGTCAGGATGGCTACCATTTGGTTCTCGGGAAGCCCCTCGCCCACATCATGGTCCTCCCCAGACTGGCCCGGTGAGGACCCCAAAGTGCTAAAGGCTGGAGAGGATCCGTGAGTAGCTGGTAGAGCAGCTGGTGGGGGCTGGGATCTCCAGGGCCGCGTGCCCTCTCTCGGATGGCACTGTGGGGCCAGGAGGGTGGAGAGCAGGACGTGAGCCAGACCTGGGAGGAGGCAGGTGGGCTCTGTCTCACTTGGTCGGAGGCATAGGAGCAGGCTAGCTTTGCTGAGAAGGTAGCCCTTCCTCGAGGCAAGTCATTGTCCTTGGGACATTCCTGACACAAGGACCCTCTCCTGAGGACTGACGGGCCAGAGGAGCAGGATGGAGCTTCTTGCCCACAAGGCTTGTTACTGAAGCTTTAGGAGTTTGCCCGTGAGATCGCAGGAGCACAGATCGCCCCTCAACCTGACCCTCGGATGGAAGCGTGTGCTGGCAGTGTGTAGACACAAGAGAATGTTTTCTTATAAGAACTCGGTGAGATGGAGCTACAGGAACAGTATGTTGGAGTCTCTCCCTCCTTACACATGCACACACACACTCGCGTGCACACACACACCACTCTGAGTTTTGTGGCCAGCAGGAAAGACTGCATTTAAATACTTAGAAGGCTGACTGTGCTGGGGATGTGCTGGGCTTTGAGTCCGTTCAGCTATTCCGCGTGGGATGATGCTGTTCAAGGTGTTGAACCCCCCGGTTGTCTCTCTCCATGCAGTTGGGGTGAGCATGACATGTGCTAAAGCGTGTCTAAGCATTTCTCATGGAGTGTCTAAACTAGAGCAGGGACTCCTTAAACATTCTAAACATTGTTTTCTGTCTCCCTTCTTCGCTTCCAGAGAAGCCTGGGTGACCACCTCCCATATGACATACTCTTATCCTCTCACCTCTGACTCTGCCCTAACTTCCTCTGTCCCTTCCAGAAAACACCCCATGTTAACCAAGTTAACCAAGAGGAGGAGATAGGCTGGGGGGGTGTGGTTTGGGACAGGAGGTGGTATGGACTTGGCACCCACCCATCCCAGTCTAGCCTGAGACGGCTAGGGCTTAAGAAACTCTCAAGGAAGAATAAGTACCCAGCTGTTCACTGATACAGTGGAAGGTATGGGTTGCAGCCTTGGATGGAAGAGGAAAACGAAAATCCTTGAACTTCTGGAGCACTTGATGTTATCCGAGCCCTTCGATACCCCATTTCGTTATCCCTATGAGCCCCGGAGGATTGGCGCTTGCTTTTTACCAGCCTGGAGCCATTCAGCTGGTTGAGGCAGCTGGAGACAGAAATCAGACTCCTAGCTGGAGACAGAAATCCTGGGGTTCCCACATCAGGTCTCGCTGACGGATTTCCCTCTGCTGAACTCCCTTGACCCTCCTCGGTGTCTCTGCACCTGAGCTCCAGACCCAGCCTGAGCTTGGTTCCCCGGGGGAATGACCATTAGAGGGGGCAGCTGTGCATCACACGCCTTCTGCATGGGCCCACTGAGCCCGTGTCTGTCCTTGCAGGCAGATTCCCCAGGCGACAGCTTCCATGAAGGACGGCAAATGGGAACGGAAGAAGGTGAGCGGCCAGCCCTGCCTCGTCCCGCCCGGCTCGGCGCCCGGGTTCCTGGTGCTTAATTCGGCCACTTTGCCTTTTGCTTTTTTGGTTGCAGTTCATGGGAACAGAGCTAAATGGAAAGATCCTGGGAATTCTTGGCCTGGGCAGAATTGGGAGAGAAGTGGCCACCCGGATGCAGTCCTTTGGAATGAAGGTAAGAGGTTGGTGAACCCCTTTGACGTGGGGCTCCCTGTAGCAGTTTTGGGAGAGGCAGCTTTGCTTGAGAGAAGGTGAAGGCTTTGTCCTCGGAGGGTCTGACCCTCTTTTAGAGCCCCTGACTAAGTCGGCAGGGTAGCCATTCTGGATACCTGAACTCAAAGTCTGGGCACGCTTGGTGGAGGTCCGTCAGCTCTGGGTCCCAGCGGAGCGGCGGGGTCATGCATCCTGCTCAACTTTTCCTCCCCTGCCACAGGGGCTCTTTGATTGGCTGTGTCTGTTGCCTGTAATAATTCAGAGAAACAGGAGGAAATTTGCAACCTTCTAGCAGAGCAAGTCTCTATCCACCTTTTAGCTCTGCTCCGTAGTGCAGAAGGGACGGTGTGGTGATTGTCTAGACGCTGCCGAGATGAAGTTAAAGCCTGCTGGCTAGAACACCTTGCATAGTGCTCAGAAACCCTCCCTGACCCCTGTTTCCCTCCAGGACCCGGTTTCATCCTATTCTGGAAACTCCGTGGTTCTTCTGGTCGAGGGAGGGTTGTCATCCCCTTAGGCGGATCCAGGACACCTTGCAAAGGGGGAGGCCACCGAGCCACAGGAGGGGACCCGTCAGGGCAGGTGACAGGGTGGCCAGGAGTGCTCGTGGACGTCTCCTTGTTCACTCTTTGTTCGCTGTTTGCTGTTAGGAGCATGATGTGTTCAAACTGCTGCCAGGAAGGCTTTCATTAAGCAGAAAGGAGAATAGTTTTGACAATCAGATCATTTCTAGAAAAATTGACATAGAGCTGCGATGGCATTTTCCCTTTTTCTCCTTCTTCCTCCCTTTCTCCATGTCCCCCTGGCTTCATAGAGTTAAAAGGAACCTTAGAGATGAACCCTTAATTTTATATTGATGTCTGGAGTTTGTTTTTGCTCAGGCCTCCAGCAAATGGAAGGTAGACAAGAACCCAGGTGGGCATCCCGTGATACCACATTGAACATCTTCCTCTCCCTGCTGTCCCTGTTCCCCCACCACATTTATTTACACCAGCCAGACCTCTTTCCTAAGCCTCAGCACATTTTTCTAGATCCCTGGAGAGGGGGCGGGGGCCCGGCAGGATCCACTGATCATGAGAACAAACCAAAGCCTTGCCCTCCTGTGCAGGGCTGGCCAGGTGCCATACGCGGCAAGAAGCGCTTTCTCTTCCTCTTTTGTGAGGGATTAAGGCTTAGCTCACAGACAATTCTGATCCTCTAAAAGCAGTGGCCTTGGGTTAAGTATGACTCAGAGTGAAATAGCCAAACAGGTGAGTGCCTCACTGATGATACAGAGACTTCAGGAAGGCTGTTCGTCCCCTTCCCCATGGCTCCCTAGGACACCAAAGCACACCGGTCTCTGCTAGCTCAGGAGCCTTGGTTATCATGGACTTGAAACTTTGGGGCAGTGACTTACCCAAACAGAAAGCCCCACCTCATTTCCTGAGTCATGGAAGTGATTGGTAAGCTTCTCTGCTCATTTGGCCCGGGCTCAGCTTCTCAGCTGCTGCCGGGCTGCTTCCGAGAGGCACGAGGGAGGTGGACCCTGAGCCCTCGGGCATGTGTTTGATTCAGAGATGTCCAGAGCTTGCTCATGAATGTGAATCCGTGCGTCCTGACAGACCACGCATGACACGCCCACGTTCCCAGCGAGGCTTTGAGGGTGTGGGTGGTTTTGCCTGTCACAGCACGTCGCTGCTTCCCTTGAGGGTTCTTCTGCCCGGCTGTCTCCGGAGGGTCACTGTAGGCTGTCTTGCTTCTGGCACATGATCTTTGTAAACTGCTAAAACATGCCTTGGAGTGGTCCCCCCCCCCCAGCCCCCCGGCCCTGGCCAGCTGCCCTGGTCATTTCAGAGTGGCCCAAATGGCCTTCATTTATATTCTCGGCTCACTTTGACTGAGCTTCCTAACCTATTTCTGGGTCCAGATGAATTTTGCCTTGGTGCAGATGACTGACCTGCATCATCCAAAGCTCCTTGGTTGATGTTTGAGCAGCTGGGAAGAGCAAGATTTAGATTCTTGAACAAATTGTGAAAGAGATGGTTTATCAGCATCTGGGCAGGAAACAATGATCAGTGTTTACTAAACACAGGTTGTTTTAAACTGGCCTTGTTCTCTCTTTGGAAACCGATATTAGACTGATTGATCAGGAACATCCTTAAGTGTCTTATATCTGGACGATTTAAAATTGTATTTTAATCATGTAAGAGGTGAATGAATCCTCACGTATCTTGAAATATAGATCCTTATCTCCTTGATTACCACCCCAGTCCTGGTCTCACAGGTAACATCGGTTTGGTGTGTATCATCTCAGACTTTTTTCTATGCGTTTACATGGAATGCATACAGTTCTTGGCCTATAGAGGGATTCTATGCCTATAGAAAATAGAACATTGTACATGGTGTTAAGATAAAAATGTATGTCTTGGAATAAATAAATTTACCATATTTGTAAACTATTGCATGGAATTCTGTTGTGTGGACAAATTGCTTTTTATTTGACCATTTCCTCAAGGATGGACATTGGAAATGTGAACTTCAGTAAGACATTGGTGAGATCTTTTAGGATACCCTTGGGGTTAAGATGGAGACTGTGAGCTTGGTGCTAAAAGGTTTAGTAACTGGTTGAAGGATAGCTCCGTCTCAATCTGGAGGGAGATGGTACAGGATGGTGCAGGGCGCTGCCTTCTCCATGGTTCTCATCAACGGCCTGGGTGACAGGAAGCAGGGAGAGGTGGCTAACTTTTAAGAGTGTGGAATCAGATCCTAAAAGACAAAGGAAGGCTAGAATGGTTGGGCATCCTAATAGGAAGTTTAGCTAGAATCCCTATCAGTGCCCTAAAATGAGCCCCAAAGCAACTAAACACATATTGGATGTAGAAGTGTTGTTAAAAAGCTTTCCCAAGGCAGGGGACCTTTGGTTGACAAAAATGCAGTGTGGTTAACAGTGGCATGGCTGATAGAAAAGGTAATGTGACTTTTGGCAGCATTAAAAGAACTATGGCTTCCAGAACAAGGAAGGTGAGATTCCTCATGCTCTGTGCCAGTCAGACCCTTACATGCTCTGTGAGACTGAAAGCTCTGGAGATAGAGGTAGAGGATGATGGTGAGAGGCTCATGTCTGTACTTCCTAAGAAAGGCTTGAAGGCACTGGGGTCATTGAGCCCCATCATGACTTGGGAGGCATACCAGAAGGCCGTCAAATAGCTAACGGGCAGTCTGTAGAAGAGTCATGCTGTCTAAAGAGTGGATCCAAGGAGGACCAACAGGTACAAGGCAGAGGGGACAGAACTACAGCCCGAGCTGGCCCCAGATTCAATGGGGGAGAGCGAGTGTCCCACTCCTGCAGACACCCACAGGAGACTGGGTGAGCACTGGGCCAGTGTGTGAGGACAAGGTGTGAACACTGGCAGGGAGGTAGAAGCAGGTGGCCTTTAAAGCTCTGATATCTCCGAGCACCCATTACCCGTGGGCCGCGAGTTTCTTTATCTGTGAAATGGTCTTTAGCAGTGAGTTCACTGAGCGACCATAGGAAATTGAGCAACATTATTAAGGACTGTGGTTTGTTACAGTAACTTGGGAGAACCCTGTAATTAAAGACAGAGTGTGGACCAGGAGGCATAGGGGACCCTGAGTGGTTCCAGTTGGGCAGCTCGGGCGGCGCTGCAAAGCATGTGAAGATCATCCTCGTCACCCCCTTCCCTCCCTGGTCCTGGGGTCTTACCCTGTGCTTTAATCTGTCACTCAGGTTGTTAATCACTAATGAGGCTATTAATGGATGATCAGCATCCAACCCCTTCCAGAGTATCGCGATTTAAGAGTTGACCCCTTCGTGCCACAGGAGTGATCGGCGGAGACACTTTTGTGCTCAGATGTTGGGGATGGATGCCCCCCTTACCTTTCCTGTCCTTTCTTTGTCACTATCTGGTCTAGCCACCCGGCTTCCCAACAGCATCTAGGGTGTGCGTGTTGGAGTTGGCTGGGGGAGAGCCCACCGAGGCTGCCCCTCCCAACCAGCACAGGCCTGGAAAGGGATCTTCATGTGCCACCTGAGAGCACCTGCTGACTTGCTCTGAACCACATGGCCCAGATGTGGGTTTCCAGAGAATTCCGGCAGTCTGTGGCCTGCTAATGGTCTGAGTCATCTGAGTCTTAGGCACTATGGTGTTCCTTCTGCCCAAAGTTTTTCTCGATCATGTTGTTGAAGAACAGGTTGTACACTTTGGAGACACAACTCACTCACGCTCGCATGTCCCCCAGAATGTGCTAGCAGGCCCAAGCCAGCCAGGAGCTGAGCCTTGCACTCTTTTGCCAGGGTTTTCTATGAGGAGCAGGCCAGCAGTTTCTTTGTGGCCAGTGTTGTGATGAATCTGAAGTTAGTCCGGAGGGATGGACATTGAACCTGAGGTGCCAGGTGTCACTGACTCTTTCAGGCCCAGCTCATGTTGACTGAGGTCTGCTGTGTCAGATGCTGTGCTCACAATGACTCTTGTGGGGTCAGTATCCTTACCTCAGGTTTACAGATAAGGAAACTGAGGCCCAGGACACTTACATGATAGGTTCAAGATAATAGGACTGGTAAATGATGGAGTACAGCTTAAAGTCCGGGTCTCCTGACCTCCAGTCTGGTACCCTTTGTCCTGCATCACCACCACTGTCTTCGTTCCTGATCCGTGTTGGTTAAACGGTCACTGTGCTCGACTTTTCTCAGGACAAAAGCTCCCCAGGACAGGCAGCTCCTATCTCATTCTGGTAACTGGAATTCCTACTGCCCTAGAGTACTGATTTTTTACGTTCTTCACAGAGCCTCAAGTTCTAGAAAGTACCTTAGGAATGTGGTTTCTGTTTAAGATTTCATTGTGCAAAGGAAAGAGAGTTCTGATCCTAAGCCAAATGATGGTTAGGCTCCTTTGTTGGAGACCCTTGACTGTGAAGGCCCCCTCGTTCTCCAGCATCTACTGCTAAGCCAGAGGGCCCAGCGTAGTTGTGGTCGGCCTCTCTAGGCTGCCTTCTCACACCAGCTAGGAGGTGGCCCTTGAGTACTCCTGGAAAAGCTAGGGTTCCCCTGCTGCCCAGCATCAGGAGTCTGTCCTGAGGCTAGGATTCAGGTGGGGAACCCCTTCGTGGGTCTCCCTGAGGCTCCTCTACAGGAATAGTCTTCGGACGGTACGTACCTGGAATTGCTCCAACTTCTGCGCATCGGGACTTCTGACCCTTTCTGGGACATGTCAGGACCCTACTCAGACACTGGTCTCCTGGGCCCAATGTTACTCTTTCTACTCCCCGTGACATGGTCTCCTGGTGTAAGAATCCTGACTCCTAGCTGAGTTCAGCTCCCATCTGCTCTGGGTATCTCCAGTGAAAAATGGAAACAGTTTTCTCAGCCAAATTCTTCCCTGCAGTTGTCTGCAGGTGAACGAGAGAAAGCAAGCTGAGTCAGATCCTGTTGACCACTGTGGGGGATGCACATCTCCTCCTGCCCCATCTGCTCCCCATTAGCTGCAGGCACCCGCCATAGGGCCACTGGGCCCGGTTCAGCCCTCGGGACCCTTCCTCCCCATGGCTCCATGCTGTTTCTTGGCTCCTGAGAGCCCGGAAGCCCCAGAGTAGTGTGGACTGGCCTCCATTGGGCTCGGCTTTGTGACCTCTGCTGGTGTTCGCCTCCACTCCCCGCTCACATGAACAAAGTACATCTGGATTAGAGATGAACGGGGCCGTTGTTCCAAGTGGCCTCCGAGTAGCTGGTGGACAAAGAGGACTTGGAAGAGTACGGGCAGGGATCCTGGGGCCCTCTCTCCTTCCCTGGACACTTAATTGTCCCTGCCAAAACGAGTAGGTTACAGCCGAGGGGAATGGCTGTTGGGACTGTGGTGGTCATGAGCCTGTGATCCTACAGCCTCTCCCCCTAAACCTCCACCTTGCCTTTTCCCTGTTCCTCAGGCTGATGATGAAAAATGTGATCCGAAAGCTCTACCTCATTCATAACCATGTCCGTTTCTTCTCTGGAAGGGCTGAATTTTACATAGAAATCCTCTTAAGATGCCATTATTTTCTTTTTCTTTTTTTTTTTTTTTAAGATTTTATTTATTTGCGAGAGAGAGAATGAGAGACAGAGAGCATGAGAGGGAGGAGGGTCAGAGGGAGAAGCAGACTCCCTGCCGAGCAGGGAGCCCGATGTGGGACTCGATCCCGGGACTCCAGGATCATGACCTGAGCCGAAGGCAGTCGCTTAACCGACTGAGCCACCCAGGTGCCCCCAAGATGCCATTATTTCTAAGATGACTTTTCTCTTCCCCCGCAAAGAAATTCAGGGTGAGCAGGGGAAATGTTGCAAAGCATAGGAAAGCCTAAAGGAGGAAAAAATGAATTCCACCACACAGAAATGACCACACTTAGAGTATCACACTTTCTGTTGTGTTTGTTTGTTGTTGTTCAATCCCCGGCCACCTCTGAGCATTCTTGGGTTCACCTATAACTTTTCAGGGTTAAGGGAACTGTCTTTTCAAGGAATTATTGAATTGCTGAGTGTTGGCGCAGGGGATGACTTTGAAATCATCCAGCCAACTCCTTTACTTCAGACTGAGGACCCAGGTCCGGGCCTCCTGGTTCAGCATCTGTACCTTGGCACCTGAAGGTCTGTCTAGATCAGTTGGCTTTCCTGCCTTCTTGAGGACATTGATGCCTTTGAGTTGGTTATGGCCCCTACACCTCTTTCCCCCCAGTCAGTGCTGGTGACCTGGACCAAGCTGATGGAGAGAGCCCTGGGCAGACCTCCCGGGTAGACCACATAGAAAGTGGATTAAGTCTTTGCAGTGACCAGAGGTAGATGCTTCCTGGCTGGTTACGGATTCTTCCCAGCTGCTGGTACAGGCTTGGTAATCTCTAATGCCTTGCCCTTGCCAAGGAGATGTGTGACTGGCACCCAAGACTGTTTCCATCTACTCCACTCCTGTTTTCTCAGGTGGGGTTGGGAGGGTCCTGACCTCACCCCACATTAGAAGGATGGGCACTTGGGGTGCAGGCTCTCGAATCCAAACACTGGTTCTTGTCCCCGCTCGACCATCTGCCAGCTGTGTGACCTTGGCTAAATCGTTTCACCTCTCTGCCTTAGTTTCCTCATCTGTAAAACGGGGAAATCCTAGTGCCTAATCCATCGGGTCTGGGTTGAAAGCCCCTGACACAGTAAATGCTAAAGGAATGTTTGCCATTATTAGCTATGACAATGCGTCCTTTCTTCTTTCTTCTGAGCTTTGTCTTCTCTGACTTTCCTTCTTGCCCTCACCAGTATCTGATGACCTTTGGCAAGTTTCATGAGGCTGATGTAGTTTGTACCCCTAGAGTTCGCTGCCTGCCTCCCTATCTCCCTCCCTTTTCGGCAGCCTCGGAGAGGTCCCTCTGATTTGGGGACCCTCTCCTCCCCCGCCAGCCCAGAAGAAGGTCCTTTCTGGGTCCTTCCCCATCCATGGTGCCTTTATGCCTCACTTTTCCCTCCTCTTGATGTGCTCGCTCCCCATCCCCGTCAAACCTGCCTTATTGAAAGGATCTGTGTGGTTAGTCACCAAGTTAGGCCTTCCAAGACTAGATGCATTTGAAGCCTTATTAAAAGGAACTTCAGGAGGGGACCAGACTCTGCCCGCTGATGCCTCAGCAACCCCTCTCCCCAGCAACCGGTCTTGGTCTCCTTGCTAACCCTGCTCTGCACCCCTGCCTCCACCTGTTTCTTTCTCACTCTGTGGAAGTAGTCAGGGCCCCTGCCTGTTTTCTGGCCTTGAGGGTCCTCGGCTGCGGCCAGCCTGCCCTCCCTTGCCTCGTCGTACCCTATGAGCACGTCACCGCTCCCCACACGGCTGTCCTGCCTCTCCTGGGCTCCCTGCTCGCTAAGGGTTTCTGAGCTCCAACTTATCCAACCTCACACATGCGCACACGCGCGCGCAAGCACGTGCAAGCACGCGCACATGCTGCTCTTGCATCCGTTCGTGGTTAAGAGCTTGGAGGTAAACCTCCCTTCGCACTTGGGCCTGCCCCTCCTAATGTGTGAGCCCCACTTTCTTCATCTCTAAAGGAGAAGAGTAGCAACCCTTACTGTGAGAGGTCAGCTGCATTTGGAAAGGCTTAGCAGTAGCGCTTGGTAGGTGTTCAATAAATGGCCACCATTATTAATAATACCAGTACTAATAAGGGACAGTGACATTCGCTCGTGTCTTTGTCTCTTTCTTGCTTCTGACCAGACTGTAGGGTACGACCCCATCATCGCGCCGGAGGTCTCGGCCTCCTTTGGTGTCCAGCAGCTGCCCCTGGAGGAGATCTGGCCTCTCTGCGACTTTATCACCGTGCACACACCTCTCCTGCCCTCCACCACAGGTAGGTGTATCCCTGCTTGTGGGTCGGCCACAGAAGCCACAGACCAGATAAGGGTGGGCCCTCGGTCTGGGCCTTCCGCACACGCTGGGGACTAGGTCCCTCGAGCACAGAGTGATGCTTGGCTGGCTGGCCCTGCCCCACACGGAGGAGGGATGAGCTAGCTGGAAATGCGTGGGGTGAGCTGGCCCGATGTGCACGACCAGTGACCCCATGGTTTCTTCCTGGGGCCGCTGCTTCCCTTTCTGGTTCTGGTACCTATTCAAAGCACTAACACCTCAGGGGCTGCTAGGATGTTTCTGAACTGTGTTTGGTCTAAATCCAGAACAGGGACTCTTGCCGCAGAGCCGGTGAGAAGGGAGAGGTGAGGCCAGAGAGGCCGTGGGCCTGTGGGGGAGGAGCCAGGGCGAGGCGGGGAGGGCCTCTGGTGCTGCAGGAGAGCTCTTCCCTCCTTCCAGGCCTGCTGAACGACAGCACCTTTGCCCAGTGCAAGAAGGGGGTGCGCGTGGTGAACTGCGCTCGGGGAGGGATCGTGGACGAGGGGGCCCTGCTCCGGGCCCTGCAGTCCGGTCGGTGCGCTGGTGCTGCGCTGGACGTCTTTACAGAGGTGAGTGCCTGGGGGAGGAGGGGAGCGCTGGGCAGAGGGGCCCAGGACCGAGAAAGCCCAGTGTGCACAAAGGCCTCTGGCTTAAGGGCTCTAGCATCCATGGCAAACAGGAGAAATTCTGTTGCCAAAAATAACGCCACTGTGGTTTCGGGAGCCCTTGCGGGCCGTACTGTGGAGGCAGCCATGTTGTCTTTTGCAAAACCCAGATTTCAAATAGGACCCAATTCCTGGTCTCAGGCTCCCTGGCCTGCTGTCATGTGGATAACTCCAGGGAGGACGGCGCAGCAAACCCGTCCGTTCTGAGGTTGAGGATTTGGGGCAGCGTTTAATGTACTGATACAGGTCTTTGCTGAAATGAATCCCATTGCCAAGAAGACATTTCACGCAGTGTCTGTTGGCTTTCCCTGCCTTCCTTCCTTCTGGGGAGGAAAGGCAGCCTGAGGACAACGGCTCGAAGCGTTCCCTTGTGTCCTGTGTGGGCTGCTCCCCCTGCCTCTCTGTCGGAGCCGGAGACTCTGTCTTTGCTCACCCCCGTCCCCCCACCTGCTCGTACACCAGATGGAATGATGGACAGCGCATTTCCGCTCCAGTGCTCTTGGCCTCTCTTAAAAGTCCTGCCACTGGCATCACAGATCCAAGGGAAAGAGCAGGGATTTTGGCTCAAGCCGTGGCGGGGGGGGGGGGGGGGGGGGGGGGTTGCTGGTGACCTGCAGTGGGGCCTTGGCAAGTCCCCGGCCCTCTCTGAGCCCTGGTGCCCTCACTGTGTATGCCCTGCCCAGAGCACACAGCTCATGGGGTTGGTACTCCTGGTCCTCTTTCTCACATAGATGGGACGCTTCCTGAAGGCAGATGGGCGCCTGGCCCTCATTGTACGGCCATTCCCCAGCTCCGCGCCTTCCCCTGTCTGTCTCTGGTCTTCTCTTGGCACTTGCTACTCACAGGCCCAGGTGGCCAGAGAAGGGGCCTGAGTGACCTTCCCAAGGGCAGTACCTTATGCTCAGCGAGCAGAAGGGGTGGAAAGGACATTGGAGGGTGGGCAGAGGTGCTCAGGTGGCCCACCTGTCGTGCTGAGAGCCAGGTCGGGACAGCTGTGCAGAGGGCCTGCAAAGAGTCTGATGCCATGCGGAGCCAACCGTGAGTGCTGGAAGGATTCAGGGGCGAGGTGGGGTTTGAGGGAAAAACCGGTAACAGAAACAGTAGCTTCCACTGGCTGAGAACCTCCTGTGTTACTGGTGTGCAATCTGCACAAGGTATTATAAGGTGGCTAGTATTAACCCATTTTATAGATGAGGAAGTCGAGGCTCAGAGAGGTGCAGATTTACCCAAAGGCAGGGGGAGCCGAGAGGCGAATCCCATCCATAGCTCTGTCTACTCTGCTGTGAAGGGACATTGACGAGGAAGCCGGTTGTCGAAACCTGTGACGTCCCTGGCAAAACTGAAGTAGAAGGCGTCCTCACCCCTGCCCTCCTCTCTTCCAACTTCCCTGGGCAGCCAACTGAGAGGTGTCTCTTTCTGGGCAGGAGCCACCACGGGACCGAGCCTTGGTGGACCACGAGAGCGTCATCAGCTGCCCCCACCTGGGCGCCAGTACCAAGGAGGCCCAGAGCCGCTGCGGGGAGGAGATCGCCATCCAGTTTGTGGACATGGTGAAGGGGAAATCTCTAGCGGGCGTGGTAAGTATGGGCAAGTGGGGTTGGGCCCGGAGGGCGGAGCAGGGCGGGGGAGGGCGTTTGGTTTTGGGGGATGGTGACAGTTCCGGGGAGCAGTGGTGTGCTGACCAGATTCAGCCCTGGGAGCAGGAGATAAGGACTCCCCTGGAGCCAGCCCTCCGGGTGGGGCGACAAGAACCACCCTGTCCCTAGCTTTGCTCACTGTGGCCCAGCGGCAGGGAGGCGGCTCGGCCCTGCGACAGTGTAGCCTTGCTGCAGAGATTGTGGCTCTTTCCAGGCTCCAGGCTCCAGAGAAAGGCTCTTTTGTTCTCTACATGCCTTGGGAGTGAAGGAGTGTGGCTTGGGCGATGCTGGATGCCAGGGGGAGCGGCGGCTGGGGGACTGGTCTGTGGAGAAGGCTGTCAGGGCCCTCTCTCACCTCCTGGACCTGAGCGCTCCTTTTACTGTGTCCTTCTTAGACCCCTGGGCAGGGCGAATCCCCACCCCCAGAATGAACCCTCCAGACCCCCTTTCTGTCCTCAAATCATGGCCTAATGTCCCTACGTCTTGTTGTAGCTCACACTGGGCCCTTCCTGGAATGTTTCTCCCCCAAGCTTAACCTGACTTACACTTCCAGGCCTGCCTCCTTCATTTAATCTTCGGATGTTCCCTAAGCTCCAGAAGGTACCCGATGCTGTCATAGCCCTTTCTTTGGGGGACACAGAGATGAATAAGGAAAGCATAGCTGTCTTTCAGGGGGCTTGCAGCCCCTTCACAAAGACTTGCTTGGCCTCTCTAGCCCAGTGTCAACCCTTTTGCAATGAACCACATTCTCTCTTGTTACTAAGATTTCCTGAGTTTGTATCTTTATATTCCGAATTCTCTGAGGACAAAAAAGCCAGGATGTAAGCTTCTCTGCAGCTCGTGTGGCTCTACTCTAGGAGAGAGGCAGCGAACAAGGCAGGGGCAGGGCCGGGGCCAGTCCCCGACCTTCTTGTCTGACCCTCTGCTGGGGATTTTCATTGCTGAGGACAGAACCGCAGCAGGAGAGACACAGGGTGTTTTGTTCGGCCTGCCAGCCCTGGTTTGATAGGCCAGCTCTCCGGGCCACCCTGCCTTCTATACCCTGAGAGAGGAAGGGAGCAGCTCCTCCCCTGAAAGACCCCTCAGCGCCCGCCTGGTGGCAGCCACAGGATGGTAGTCGACGACAATGACAACGCTTGGCTTCTCCATCTGTGTGTCTCTCCCCTCTCTGTTCTGCGTCTCTTGGCTCCTCAGAGTGGGGGACACTTTCTTACTCCCTTTGCACCTCTGGCTTCTGAGCAGCTCTCCCCAGGTGATGTGCTGGGACCGAGGCTGAGGCTTGGGCCGTGGCCAGTGCCGGCCAGTCAGGCTGGGCCTTTCCCTCCTCGGCCCTGTGCCGGGCACGCCTCCGCCCTCACTGATGCAGCCCTCGGGAGTTACCGTGGCGTCCCTAGCTAGTGGTGGCATTCCAGGCCTCTTCGTGAAGGGGACTCCTTCCCACCAGCCCCATCAGATGGAACCAGACTGTTCCCATCTTCTAGCAGAGGTAAAATCTCTTGGTCAAAGTCGTTACACTTGGGCAAATTTCCGTCTCCACCCAAGGTGGCTGATTGTCCTGCTTTTGGAAAGAAAGACATTTGTGTCACATGGGAAATCTCGCCCTAATTCTTCTCTGCATCCTCTCCATTTCAGTTTTGTTGTAACCTTAGACACAGACGAACATTAGGATCAGGTTGGTGCTCAAGGGCGCCTGACTCTTAAAGCCCTTCCGTTGGTTCTCCTGACCTGCTGTGGGCACCTCGGGGCGGGTTCCCCAGGGGCTGCCTGGAGGGCACTTGCTTCCACCTGCTGCAGCCTCAGCCCAGCCCACTGGCGCGCCGCCCTTCATCTCTGCTCCCAGCAGCTGGCCTGCCCTCGTCCCACCTCCTGGTTCACTGCTGCTCTTTTCTGTGTCCTTCTGGAGAGGAGAGGGGGAGCCCGCTGTGGGAGCCCTCGAGCCAGGCGGCCGGCCACGCAGAAGGGCCTGCTGGGAAGCCCTGCCTCGTGGCCATTTCCAACGTTGGCAGCCTGTTTGATTCATATCAAACCCTGTGTTTCGAATTAAATCCTTCTTAGATCCTTTGGTTCTCTTTACAAGCTGACTCACAGAAGTGGCCAAGACTTAATTCGAAGCCAGACCATCATGAACCACAAAATGGAAGTGCAGTTTTGACTGGCGACAAGCTGGCTTTGTTACCAAGCCCCCTGGTGGGGATCCAGCTGTCCAGACCCTAGACTTACAACTTTAGAAGGACATGTGGCTTTTGTCCCCCTCGGCTGCCCAGCATGCCTCCTGGTGGACTCCCCATGGGCCGTTTGAAGAGTGATAGGATCGTTAAGAGTATGTTAGTCCAGCTTTATAAACTGCTGTTTGGTCAAAGTGATTAATGACAATGTAAACCCTCACTTTCTTTTTTTAGTTGATGTATAAAGTAAAAAGGAAGTCACCTTGGAGAGACCTACCGTAGGTCCCAGTGATCCGTGACTCAACATCCATCTTACGTCAGAGACCCACCTTCCTATTGTGCTGTCCAGACCTTTCCCCAGCACAGGAAAACCCAGTCTCCCGTGGAGGGGGTGAGGCAGGCACAGTTCAGTAGGTGGGAGAAATGCCTTTTCCCCCCTTCTGGCAATTTGCAATGGTCTTAGCCTTTTGTGCTCTTTTCTGGCTCTACAGCTCTCCCAAGCTAAAGGCACAAGTCATTGTCTTGTTGGTGGCTGATGGAAGTTGTCTCCACGCTCCCAACCCCTAGGCACTCAAACAAGGATGGCCCTGTGCCTTCTGCTCTCTAGGTGGAGCTGTGTTTAGGATCCCCGCCTCTTCCTGACCTTGGCTTTGCTCCCCCTTTCTGTGCAGGTGAATGCCCAGGCCCTTACGAGTGCCTTCTCTCCGCATACCAAGCCTTGGATTGGTCTGGCCGAAGCTCTGGGGACCCTGATGCGAGCCTGGGCTGGATCCCCCAAAGGGACCATCCAGGTGGTAACACAGGGTGAGCTGGGGACACTGCAGAGAGAGGGCAAGAGGGTTGTGTCTGCAGCAGGTCACAGACAGTGAGGGGCTGGGAAATGACTTGACCCTGGTCCTTGGGACTGCATGTCCCACATTCTGTCTGCATGGAGTTCAGTTGCTACCCAGTGGGAACAGAGGGGAGAGGTACAGAAAATCACTGGGAAATATGTGATTTTCACAAATCACGTTTATATAGTATTTTTAAGATGTGCATGTTCTGGGCACAAGAGAAACCTCCACGAGAGACAGAGTTTCATGGGAGAGGCAACGGGTGGGTGGAGGGAGTCCCAGATTAAGCGACGAGACCTTGGATTCTGGGTCTGACCCTGTCGCTTACCTGAGTGACTTCCCTTTCTCTGAGCTTTGGGTTCTTCACGTGTAAAGTGAGAGTCGGGGCACTGTGCTAGACGAGAGGGTGGGACAGTTTGTGCTCTGTGACATAGCGAGGCTGGTCCTCGGGCAAGCTGGTGGTCCTTGGGAGCCTCTGCTCAGCTGGAGAGCGGGAACGAAGACAGCGCCCGAGGTGCCTGTCCTCAGGGACTGGGCAGGCTCTGGCCACTTTTGCACTGGCTCCAGCCTGTGCAGATGTAGTTGAGAGACTGGGGAAGGCTCTAGTTCCCTAAACCGTGCAGAGGCTTGTCCTCCCTATGGCCCGTTGGGCATCTGCTCACTTGGGGGGAGCTCGGGGGCGGTGAGACCCTGGGCATTGCCTGTGATAGGCCAGGTCAGAGGTGGGGGGATGCCCAGAGGAAACAAGGTGGGGAACCGGGCGGTCACTGGCTCTCTGCCTTCCAGAGGAAGTGGAACTGCCCCGAGCTGGTTGGGGTTGGCGCCCCCAGGGCAGTGAGGAGTCCGTGACCCGAAGCTAGGTGTCCGTGATCTGCTGGTTCCTGTGTTGCTCAGCAAACAGCCACCTATGGTAGTTTCTCTGTCCCCAGGAACATCCCTGAAGAACGCTGGCAACTGCCTAAGCCCCGCGGTCATTGTCGGCCTCCTGAAAGACACTTCCCATCAGGCGGATGTGAACTTGGTGAACGCCAAGCTGCTGGTGAAAGAGGCCGGCCTCAATGTGCGTGTCCCCCTGCCCCCTTGCCTTTCCTGTCGGCACGGTCCTTCTGTCCCTGTCTTTTCAGAGCAGGCTCCCAGCCCTGCTCTTGGGGTGGGGGCCCTGGGTGCAGATCCTGCGGCTGACACCGCCCAGCCGTGACAAGCGGCCCGAATTTCTCCATCCGCCAAGCGGAAATAGCGCCTTCCTCTGAGCGTTGCTACGCCTGAACTACATGCCCGTGCAAGTGCTTTGTGTGCAAGCGCGCTGTGCACGCGCGGCGGTGGCACCGCACTCTGCCGCTGGGGAGCAGGAGGCGCCGGGCTGTCTCGGCCGGAGGCGGGGAGGCGGCGCGGCACGCGCGGCTTCCGACTCCATCCAGGGCTCCGTTTACCGCAGTGCCCCGGCTCTTGATCAGCCCGCCCCCTCTGGAAGCTAGCAGCATGTCCTCTTAGCCTCTGCTGCCCTCACGCCGACCCTTCGGTGTCTCCCCCTCTGGCTCCCCTTGTAGATCACAGGCTGCGTCTCTCAGCCAGGGCGAGCTGCCAGGAGCGATGGGCCGCCCAGCTCCCCTGTTTCCCCTCCTCCGCTCCCCCCTGCACTAGGTCACTGACTGCGTTCAGGAAGCAGTGAGCAGGAGGGGGCCAGGCTGGGTCGGCCTCTGGGGCAGGCCAGCCTCCCTTCCTCCTCCTTCCCGGCTCCCAGCCTCCACCTGTCCCTGGCAGACCTCTCCTGGCCCCCCCTCGAGGGAGGCCATTGGCGGTCCCAGGAAGCGAAGGCTCAGGCGCACTGGGCTTGGCCCATTTGCCCTCTTCTCTGGCCCCGAATTGCTGAGCGTGTTGACTGGGCTGCAGCCCTACAAACTGGCTGTTAGGTGGACACAGAGGATGGCATAACTGTGCCTCTTTACCTTCTCCCTGCAGGTAACCACCTCCCACAACCCTGCTGTGCCAGGGGAGCAGGGCTGTGGGGAAGGCCTCTTGACCGTGGCCCTGACAGGTGCCCCCTACCAGGCTGTGGGCTTGGTCCAGGGCACCCTGCCTGTGCTGCAGGCGCTCAATGGAGCCGTCTTCAGACCAGAAGTGCCTCTCCGCAGGGGCCTGCCCCTGCTCCTGTTCCGGGCTCAGCCGTCTAATCCTGTGATGCTACCCACCATGATTGGTGAGGAGGGGTCTTGTGGGGCTTGCCTGTGTCCTTGAAGCAGGGGTGAGTGTGTGCGTGTGTGTGTGTGTGTGTGTGTGTGGCAGGGGAGGGGGTCTCTCCTGGGGTTGGGCTCCATGGACCTTTGCCTTCTTTAGCCCCGCTCCATCCCTCGGGGCATTTCTGGATCTGCAGCATACAGAGGGTCTGTCATGCCAGTTTCCAGAACATTTGGGAAGGGGATACAGAGTTCAGAGGGAAAGCATCTTATCGCAGGTGGCAGAGCCCCTATTAACTGGCCTGCTCGCCATCGTGAAGCACACAGTGCGGACCTGCCCGTAGGGCTGTGTCCCAGGAACTCCGAGCCTTTGAGTGCAGGTTTCCTTCTTCCGACCGCAGGCCCTGGGGGCCAGCCTGACTGCCACAAAGCACGTCAGGGCGTCCGCTCTGGCAGTCGTGGACATCTGGGACCTGCCCCAGGACCCTGGCTTCGGGCCCCCGGGAGTTTTGGAGCACTTGCAGGTTTGGCAGAATGTGTCCAGACCTCAAAAGGCCTAATTTCACCATCCTTGCCAGCTGACCAGGGGAACTTTCCCCTGCTTTTCTCCTTTGCTCTTGGTCTGGATGAAACTGACGACCAGCGAGTCAGGAGATTGCTCTAAGCAATTTGTGTCTGGATCATTCCTCCCCTGCCTGGCCTGATGGTCAGGGTGTTCCTACAGAGTCTCTGAATAGTGAGGGAAGCTGGGCAGGTGCCCTGTTCCATCTCTTCGCTCGTTGATTCTGAGACCATCACCCCCCATTGCAACTTTGATCACAGGGGTCCAAGTCTTCCGACCCCGCTCCCAGCCTCTTGCTTCTCCTTCCCCCATGCCCTGTGCCAACCAGCGGTTTTCCTATCTACTTCCAGGCCTCCTGGCAGAGGCAGGCGTGCAGCTGCTGTCCTACCAGGCCTCAGTGGTGTCAGATGGGGAGACCTGGCACGTCATGGGCATCTCTTCCCTGCTGCCCAGCCTGGAAACATGGAAGCAGCATGTGACTGAGGCTTTCCAGTTCCACTTCTAAGCTTAGGTGGAGCAGGGGGAGGTTTCTGAAGAATCCTGCCCACTGTGATCAACAGAGGAGATCCACATTCCTTAGGCTGACGCTGCTTACTCTGCAGACCTTGGCTGACCCCTGTAGTGCCGTGATAACCACCCAATAAAGAGCCTACCCAAATGTCCTTGTGTTTCTCTGTTATTACCCTGAAGAGCCACCAGAGGGCAGCCGCGGGCCATGGTGCCGCCGCAGGAGGGTAGGGGGTGTGGAGGGAGATGTGGATGGGCAAAGAGCATGCCTGGGTGTGTGCTCAGAAGAGGGATCCCTCTTGTCTGTCTCAGATTGTTCAGAGGCATTTTTACAGGAACATGACTCAGTATTTCAGATTCCTGTGGTGTTTCAGATCCCTTCCATCTGGGAATATACATGCACATTAATACATCAGCAAAGATGCACCGCACTTCATGCCGGGCACCAGGCTGGGTGATTTGCCCAAGAGGAGGGTTAAAACTCAGACTGTTCTCAAAGAAGCTCTCCATTCAGTGGGAGGGACAGCACATAGGCCCCTGGGTGTGGTGGGGTGTGTACGAATTCTGTTGAGTCCAAAGGAGTGATTTGAGCGGAGGATAGTGTCTGAGATGTTTGGAAGGTTCATAAGGGAGAGAAAGTGCGTTAAGGTATAAAGCATGAGAATATTTGCCTATTTCACAAAGCCAGCTTGGTATGGGTTGGACAGAATATTAGTTGACTTTTTTTTTTTTAAAAAAGAGATGATTTTCCTGAAACATGACAGAATGGCACTCACTGACCCTAAGGGTTTCACCTTTTGAGAGTTCTCCCCCCATTAGTAGGGGATGATCCATCCCTACCTTGGGCAGAGTAGCATCTGCTTTTGAGACTTCTGACTGGACCAAGAAGGCTGGACCCGGGCAGCTGATGGGCACTGGCAGGTGCGAACCCACCACTCTGGCCTCTTTGTGCTGTGGTTGAGCAAAAGGTCCGTGAGAACCACCAGGAATCAGCGGCTACAGCGTGTTTGCAGTGCTCTCGGAGAACAGGTGTGTTACCTGGAAGGGGGAGGCCTTTCAAGGAATGTTTAATTCTCCTAAACCTTTGTTTCCTCATCAGTAAGAGGGATGGGGTGACTCAGAGCTCCGGTGATGATTGAAGGGATTAAAATGTGGTTTATAGGAAGTGCCCAAGGCACTTGGTGAACATGCATATCTTCATCCCTTTGAAAGTGGACAGCAGGTCTCCCTCAGTCTCTCACTGAACCCCTTGCACTAAGGAGCCCATCCCTTGAGGCCGCTGATCCTAGAAAAACAGGCTGAGACTGATGGAGTTAAAAATTCTGTTAAAATTTGAGCTCCATATTCGGTATCTCAGCCTCTTTCTCCAAAATTCTCTGGACACACCATACTCGATGCTCATGGTCAGAACAAGTTGTGGGAGCTCAAGTTACTTGAGCATCTCCAAATAGCTTCCTAGCCTTGGTGGCCTGAGAAGGCCTGGGACAGTTTCTTTGCATCCCCCTGTCCCGCAGCTGTCCACATAACCCCCAGATCAGAAAGGACAAGATTCTTACAATCCAGCTGGGGCCCCACAGAGAGTGTTCTTTCCTCAGTGTTGCTCTGTGGGTTGTGGCATCTCGGCCACACCTCACTTTAGAGTGCAATGTCCTGACGTGGACCAGTGTACTTCGGCTGGGAAGCAGAGCTGTGCCGGCAGTTCAGTGATGGAAACAGTGGGCTGGCCATTCTTCACGTCCGGTTTAATAAACATGTGATGCACTCTGGCTCGAGACGAGTATAACGTGGCTCAGTGCCCTTATCTAGTGATCCCTTCATCCTCTTTTTTCCTCCAAGTCAGCCAGGGCAATTTCTTGCCTCCGCAGGGAAATTCTTTTTTTTTTTTTCTTTCTTTTTAAGATTTTTATTTATTCCCTTAAGAGAGAGAAAGAGCACTAGTGGACAGAGGGAGAAGCAGACTTCCCACCGAGCAGGGAGCCCGACACGGGGCTCGATCCCAGGACCCCAGGATCATGACCTGAGCCCAAGGCAGTCCCTTAACCAACTGAAACCGCCAGGCGCCCCTGCAGGGAAATTCTTTACCTGCCAGTGTTATCTGGACAAAGAAACAAATGGCAGGAGCAGTCCCGAGGGTAACCATGGGACGGGGCAACTAGAAACCCTTCCCTCCTATGTTGTCTTTCCATAGCGGGGAGGGCTTTGTTCAACAGCCAGCAGGAATCCATCTCAATGAAGTGCTCCTAGAGCTGCCAGAGGAAGGCCCAGGGCTCCGTACCAAAGTTGGTGAAGAAGGGGACCTGAGCGGGGCCAGGGACCTCTGTCTGTGCGGTGGAGGCAATGACCAATGGCATCCTGAGTGCCTCAAGTTGAGCCAGGGCTGGGGGCACGGGCAGCATCCATTCAACCGGTCAGCACCCTGACATCCTCGTTGTCAAATCTTTTTATTCCCACTCCCACATGGTGTCCAAATGACTCCTGAGTGGAGGCACTGGGTGAGATGGAAGTCCTGGTTGCTAAGGCCAATGGAGGTAGTTTCAGCACCAAGACCCCACAGTGAACTCCGTATGGGTAGAAGGCAAGGCCCAGAGACTCTTATCTCAAGAACTCTGGTGGGTAGGGGCTTTTGCCCAGGACTACAGATGCCGCTCTGGAGATCTTACGAAAGGCTTATGTTGTCTAGCAGGAATGCCATCTAGACTAAGGGCTTCCAGACAGCTTGCAGAGAGGAGCAGGCAGAGAGGGGCCAGCAGAGAGAGTTACACCTGGTGGAACAGGAGGCGCTCAGCACGCACCTGGAGAGAGGGCTGCTGATGCTGTATTAGCTGCTCAAATCGGGGTTTAGCTCGGATTTTCTGGTGAGTGTGGGGACATGAACAGCCTTGGGCAAGCAGTGAAGTGGGCTGGCTCTGTGTCTCATGCCCCTGTGCCCTGTGCGCCGTCACCCCTAGTATCCCCCGCCCAGCCAGCCCTGTTCCCCACCAAAGGAAGCCAGCTTCTCTCCTGCAAAGCGGGACAGCTGAGGAAGCTTTTTAAAAGACCTGGTACCCTCCCTCCCCCTCCCAGACCCCTCCCTGGCTCAATTCCCACCCCCCTGAACCCTTGCTACTTTATAAGAGGGTCCTAGCAAAGGCAGTGCCCTAACCCAAGGGAGACAAATCAATCTCTAGCAGAAGAATTCCCTGCTAGGTATCAAAACTCTCATTTTTGGCTGGAGGAGTCAAAAGCATGCTGCATTAACCTCTGCCTTGTGTCTATTTGCCCAGAGAACACTGGCAAGGCCTGACCAAGGAGCTGTGGCTGCCCTTGAGGGTATTTCTGGCCCGGTCTACAGGTGGCGTCTCTAGATCAGGGAAGGGAGCTGGGCACAGAGGCTGTGTGTCCCCAACTTTGTTCCCCTGTGCTTCTTGGAGAATGGAATGGGATGGGGGAGGGGTGTGTGAGGTGAGCGCTCAGTGGTTTTACAGCGGTGGGGGCAGGTGGGGGGTCAGGAAGAGTGGGGCCCTCAGAGCCAGGGGGTCCGGCAGGCTCTTCGGCATGTCAGCTGTGCGTGGTTGGTGCTCTGGTTTCCAAGCAATACAACGAGGGATTGCCTCCTTCTCTAACTGTTGCATTGTGTTATATGGGTTTAATACCTGCTACAACATCTAGAAATTGACCAAAAACCTTAAGAAAGGGATAGAGATATAACAGCACAAAAATCTAATAATGATAATAATGACCACAAGGGAACAGGATAGGCAAAGTTATCTGGATTTTTTTTCCCAGTTCCGGAGGGCAGTGATTCTGGGCTAGGCCTTCTTTGCATCCGCTTTTCCAGAGAAGACCCCTGCGCCACCATTAGCCCAGGACAGTGACTGCAGCTGAGAAAAGCAGGAAGGACCACTAAGGATGGCCCCTCACTCTCCAAGGCCGCTGCTTCTGGGGACTACGGTGTCCAATCCAATCCATTTCCATCTAAAAATGGGCTTTTTAAAATACGATCCATGAGCAGAAACTCTGCTAGTGTAGATTTCCCAGGAACCATGGTCTGTAGAATTTGAAGAGACAAAAGAAGGACGTTCAGTGTAAGTCTCATCCTGGGCATCCCTCTGCCCTTGCTCCCAGTACCTGTGTCTTGTCTGAGGTAAGGCTGTACGGAGGGGCTCTCCTGCCTGCATCATGAGGTCTGGGGGGCTCCGCTGCCTGCCCAGCTCCATGCCTGGACACCTGAGCCACCTGTGCCCAATGCCACAGGAGCCAAGGGAGGTGGGCAGGGGCCCCGTGACACAATCTGCTTGACAGAAGAGCAGGCTGGACAGGCTGGACAGTGAAGAGATAGCTCCACAGAGTGCCACGCTGACAGAAAACCTTTCATTCACTTAAAATTTCATTGTTGTGGGTTCCTTGCTCATGTGAGCTATCAGGATGAGACAGGACAGGAGCCCCAGCTTTCCTCCTCTGAGGTACGATGCTTGTGGACCATGAGAGGGAGGGAGCCTGATTTGGAAACTCTCCCTTGAAAATCCCAAATTTCTCTCTGTCTGTCACTCTTTCTCTCTTCTTCTGATGACTGAATAGCTTGACACATCTAATTGCTTCCTCTTTGCCATTGACTTGCCCTTAAGAATCCTATTTCAAGCAAGCGAACAAACGACTCTGGGGCAGTGTCCAAGTCTGTGGCCCTGGGTGCTGAGCTTGCAGTCCAACCACACCTGCAGCCCCGGCCGGTCAAGCCCCTTGTCCACCATGCTGAGCACCTAACATCCCAGCAGAGGAGGCCAAGCACTGTGAACTGAGGGCTTCCTGCATATCCTGTGGTTTTCCTGCTTTATCTGGGTATCTCCCTTACCCATGGACTTCCTCCTCTTCCCTGGCTCCACATCCCGCCCTTGGCAAACCTTCTACCCTTCATCTACCAAAGGAGGGAAATAATACACACACACACACACACACATAAAGGAAGTATTTGGGGACTGTATTTGTTGAGATTTATGGATTGTTGAAGAAATGGCTTCTCACTCCTCCATTCTGCTTATTTTAGCAACTTGGAAGATAAACTGAAGTCCATGAACTATAAGATTCTGATTCTTTTTTTTTTTTTAAGATGTTATTTATTTATTTGACAGAGAGAGAAAGCACACAAGCAGGGGAGAGTGGCTGAGGGAAAGGGAGAAGCAGACTCCCAGCCAAGCAAGGAGCCTGACACAGGGCTCAATCCCAGGACCCTGGGATCAGGACCTGAGCCGAAGGCAGACGCCCAACGACTGAGCCACCCAGGTGCCCCTGAGTCTCCTGAATACTTGATTCTCCTTTAAAAAGAACCCCAAGAAGTCTTCCATCTCCCCCTCAGGCCGTCAGTCCTCTGGCAAGAAACCCTTCTCTCCTCCCCCTGCCCCCCATCACTGACTTTCCAAACCTCACTGCTATTCCCCAGGAGGAACCACCTGGCGAGGCTCCCTCCTGCCAAGGCTTCTGGCTCCAACAGAATCCCCAACACCGTGTTTCTTCATGAATCTGTAGATATCTTTTCTGAAGCCACTCATCTTTGTTCCTACCCTCCCCTCCTTTGGAGGAATGGGTTCTGTAGGTTCCCCTCACAGCTGCCAGTTTGGTTTCTATCATGTTTCTAGGGAAGCTTCCTCTCCCCGGCAGATCAGGTAAACAAGTTGACTTATTTTCACATTCCAGAGTTAAAAACGTGCCCCTCCACCAGCTTTTGTCTTTCCTGGGCAAAGAGCCCCACCAGTTCTGGGTGGTCCTCATGGTACAAACTCCCCACCCCCAATCACTTCGGATCTATAGACCCTGTCTGGCCTGGGTACACTATCGGAACTGCATCTGTTACCCAGAGGACAAACTTGATGCCACCCACCCTGCAAAACGTCACTTACCACCTTTAGACTGGTCGCCGGGCATACTTGCGGCGATATAGCTCATCCACTCGCTCTAGGTACCACGTGCCGGGGAAAAGACTGCTCGTGTCGCCAGGTGGTGAGAAATTCACTGTGGAATGAGAAGAGGCAATACTTACAAAGGGGTTAGGGAAAAGAAAAGAGTGCCAGGGATGCCTTCACCATGAAGCTCTCCTGGCTGTGAGGCCACCTGTCCCATCCCCAGCAGAGCCCTGGACCAGCCCAAGAACCAGAAGCAGCCATCTTGGATCTAGTACATAAGCCTTGGCTACGAGAAATTTTACTATAGGAGTATGACGTTTTCCTACAGTAAATGTGACCTTCCTTTCTTGAAGTCCTCATCATGTCCTCTTGCCAATGGTACTTGGCTTGAGGTATGTATACATCAGAGCTTCCTGTCTTCTAATAGACACTTCCTTCCTAGCCCTAAGTTCTCTGGCTCAGATTCATTGTAGTATTTCTGTTCTTTGTCCATCAATGTTTATCTCAGAAGTCCTATTTTTATTTTAATTGTTTTTCCTCTTTACCCTAAGGTGTCCCTGTTCCAGAGGAGATGGATGACTACTAGACCTAGGTTTTCTGGAACATTCCCAGTTCCGTGTATTCTGTCTCCCTTTCAGACCACACTGCAAGCCATGTGTCCCAAGTCTTGCTTGAGAAAATAACTTTTGTTTGGTATTGGTTTTAAAACCACCATCTGGTCTCTCCAGTCATAACTTCAGCTTTTGTCTCCTTTTCCTTTGTTGCTTTTTGGGGCAATATTTTTTTTAAGATTTTATTTATTTATGAGAGAGAGAGAGAGCACCAGCAGAGGAGAGGCAGAGGGAAAAGTAGGCTCCCCTGCTGAGCAGGGAGCCCAATACGGGACTCGATCCCAGGACTCTGGGATCACGACCTGAGCCGAAGGCAGATACTTAACCCACTGAGCCACCCAGGCCCCTCATTGGGCAATATTTTGTTTTTATGTTCGGTAGGGAAAGGGGGCAGGTGGGCTGTCGATAACTTATTTATGTACATTAACTCATTTAATCGCTTTTGGCAATCTTGCAAAGCTGGTATGATTTTAGAAATAAGACAACTGAGAAAACGTTAATAATTTTCCCAAAGATAAAGAGTTACTGAGTGTCACAGGTTGGTTTAGATTTGAATATCTAGCTCCAAAGTCTGGGCTCTTTCCATTGTTGCATAGAGAGCAGTTTTCAAGACCACAGGTCTGATGTCCTTGGGACTGCATTGTCCAGTATCCTGTTTTGAGTGGTTAGCTACAATCTATACTGGGAAGCTACATGCTGCTTCCCACCTCTTCTCCACTCTGCCTTCTGCTTCCCCACCCAATTCTTGCCCCTTTGGACCTAACAGATTTTCTCCCAATCATATCTCATAGATGTCTTTGCCCTGGCCCACTGTAGTCCAGACTTCTGATGAATCCCTGGCTCTCTTTCCTTCTCCTCTCTTCTCGTCCTTTTTCTTACCCTTATGGTAGAATTGTTCTCTTTGGTCCATTATTTCTGTGAACTCCTGAGGAGACATACGCTTCCGGGAGGCAAGGCGTTGTGGCAGGTCTGACATACTAGACACCAGCTTCTCCAGGGGGGATCCTGGGAAACCCAAAGGCAAGATTGTTAAATCTACTTGACTGTCATTATCATTGCTACCAATTGCGAGTCCGATAGAGAGCCAGGTTCTGTGGGGGCTCGAACCCTGGAGGAAGAAGGTACTGTGTGTGGCTTGGAATGTCGAGAAATGATAGAGGTCAGCAAACGTAATGTTAGCGAAACCGACTGGCAGACACACTCTTTTAGTCAAGGAATGTCCCACAGAGTGCTTAGGTGCGTACCCTTGATCATATCTGACATAAAATAATCAACAGACATTTATTGAAAATTTCAAATCCATCAACTTCCCTTTAACCAGTTGTAACCAAAGGGCCATTAACTCCCTCCTCCCTGGACTTTTTGCTGGAACAACCTGACTGGTTTCCCACTTCCACCTTTGTTTCTCTTCAATCTAGTTTCAAGTAGTAGCCAGGCAAATGCTTCAACTCCATAAATTAGACAAACTGACTCCATTGCTTAAATCCCTTCAGGGAGTTCCTTTGTTCTTAATCACAACATAATTCTGTCCAGATGGGAGCCTCAGTAGTGGTGAGGCAGATAGTGGTTTCTTTTACCCAATGAATCTTACCAGAAGTGCCTGATAGAAAGACAGGACTCACCTGGAGAAGCATCCTTAGATGCTCGAAACGAAAAAAAACTTGCTGCCAAGCCAGAGCCATAAGAGAAGGCCCCAATCCTGGAGCCAGCCAAGTCCTGGGCGGAGTACCTGTGGGGAAAGAAACCCAAGAAGCACACTGGCATTATAGTCTGCCCTTCAAATAAACCACCAACCTATCGCCCCAATCTAGTCAACCTCTTGCAAGTAGGAATGGGCTCCAGGCACTCTGCACAAAGAGGGGCTTTTGGGAGACCCTGGGGATAGACCTAGAAAGAAGAAAACTTGCCAGGAGGAGAGTGGCTAAAATCCAAGATACAGAAGGCACATTGAACATAACAGAATTTGGGGTATAAAAGGAGCTTCTCGCCACCGATGAGGACAAGATGAATTCAGTAAACTCTGAAGTTTGGAGGTCAGACCACTTCAAGGCTTCCATGTTTTCTGGTAATGTTTCAGCAGTTTTACCTTTTTTAATCATCCCCTCATCAGTAATCATTTGTTGAGTTCATATATATATATCTCTTATGTTATGCGCAGGTACTATAGTACAAATATTTCCTTACAAAACCCAGAAAATAGAATATCAATAGAAATAACAACTAGTATCTGAGTGCTTGCTGAGCACTAGTGTTTTAATTCCTTTACACATTTAACACTCATCAAAACACTAGAAGGTAGGTATTGTTAGTGCATACGTTTTATAGATGGGGAAAGTGAAGCACATAGAGGTTAGGCATTTTTCCAAGAGCAAAGCTAGTAAGTGGTATTTAAACCTGGGTTGTGGATTCTAAAGCTAGACTCTCTTAACCACCATGCTTTACTAAGGACAGAGATTTCAAATGGATGAGATAAAAATATGCATCAAAGTTCTATTGTGTGCTTGCTACATCCAAGCAGATATTACACATTCCTTGACATCATACATCGTCACTTTGGAGACCATTGTTTAATAATGATGGTAAATCTGCCTATACATGTACCTTTGAAACAAGTTTCTTTCATTATCTTTCCTTCCTTAAAAATTTCTGAACCGGAAGAGGAACCAAATTTGGTTGACCCCTCCAACCACAACCATGGGGTGGAGGGGTAGAAGGTGGGGCTAGGTGCAGTACTCACTGGGACAGAAGGGAGGCCAGACACCCATATAGGGATGAGGTGTACGTATTCCCGTTGTGAGTGGAGAGGTAAAGGGAGGCCTTGGTTTTCTTGTTGAACATGTCCAGGGAGGCCTTTTGAAGTGCTTTATCCATGTCCTTGTTGGTGTAGGTTTCTTCCAGCGTTAGCCCCCTGGAGGCAGCCAGAGACACAAGCCAGGTGAGAGACCACAGAAGGGGAGGGAGGCAAAAGGGGGAAAAGTAACAGCTTCTGGAGAGACTTTTAGGCACATGTTTTTATTACAAAATATTTGGAAATACAGACCAGCACAAACAATGTCACTAACAGTCCTACCATTCAGAGAGAGCCCTTAGGTCAATTTTTCTTGTGGAATCCATCCCTGCTTTCATAAGGTTAACTAGAAAATAAAATCATGCTCTATATTCTCTTCAACATGCTTCCCTAACTAATTTTCTCTATGACATTAAATCATCTTCTCTAGCAATATTTTTAAAGGCTGCACGATTGACCATGAAACGATGTGCCCTACTTGAACCAATTTCCCCATTCCTGTCCTTACCAGTTAAAACTCTTCATGTTCCCTCACACACGTGGATTTGCTGAACCAAAAAGTGTGCACATCTTTAAGGCCTTTGTTTTGTGTTTTCCTATTTCTCCCCAAAGCCCTTGTGTCAATTTACACATCCACTGTTGTCCTTTTTCACAGAGCCTCATCAACTCTGAGTATTCTAATTTTTAAAAAGGCTATGTAAGGAAAATGGTAACTTGTTTAAATTTGTTACTAATGAGCAAGCACATTTGAAAATGGGATCATGTGCATTTCTTCTTTGAGGAAATTTCTGGTGCATATCTTTTGCTCATTTTTCTATTAGGGTGTTTATTTTATTATTGGTGAGACCTCCATATATTAAAGATATTAAACTATTATCTTTGGTATATGTTAGAATTTTCTTTCATGGGGTAGGTCTTGTAAGTAGTGTTTGTGCTCATTTTGATGTTTTAGTTAGTGGCAGGGTTAGTAATAGTTAGTAGTGGGGGCAGATGTTGGTAGAATATTCCAAAACTTGAACTAAACAGCTACCAAGAAGAAAAGGGAATATTTTCTTCCCAGTGGGAACTGTGTATTGAAGATTCTTTTTTCTAAATGTCTTGGAGTAATGCATCAATAAACAGATTCTTCTAAGGTGGGGAGCTGGACTATCTCCATTTTGTAGATGGGGGAAATTAAGGCAATAGGCCAGACATTAATTCAACAATGGCAAGTGAGAAAGAGGCTTGATGCTCCCAAGTTGCCATCCTGTACTGTGATTATTTGCTTCTAGGTGTTTCTGTCCATATAGACTGTAAGATCCTTTTTTTTTTTTTTTAGACTGTAAGATCCTTGAGGCAGGGATCATGGAGTCACATTTATTTTGGTGTCCCTGGAGTTTAGTATGATGCCTGACATACAGTTGATGTTCATAAAATGTTTACCGACTGGATGATTTAGCCACACTCCCTTTCCCCTTTTTCTTATTCTCTGAAGCTTCTGATAGCCAGCCACTTGATCTAGAGGTGCTGGCAAACTCCCTGTGCTCCCTGAGATAAAAGGTGGGGGCCCCTATGTAGACCATAACCCAATAAGTCATGTATAGACTTGGTGTCATTTCTGTTGTGTTGGAGAATTGTCCTTTTCTCACCCCCAGGGTTGGCTGGTGGTACAGACTCAAGGAGTGAGGAACCCTCCTCCTTCCTCAGCCCTCACGAGCCTCTAGGTTTTCCCGAAGAGGACCCACCTGAAGGCCTCTAGCCCCTCATAGAGGGGGGTCCGCGTGTGGTTGCTGTCTGACAGGAAGTCACTGAACATCAGGCGAGCCAGGGATTTCTGGACCATCTTGCAGAAGGGTGTGTGAAAGATCATAAACTGCAAATCATCAAGAGTGAAAGGCCGATCGATGCCAGCTGGAAGAGGAAGTGTGAAAGCGAGGAGGTGCCATGGCAGATGAGCCATTTAGACCTACACCCCAAGACCTAAGTATTCTGAGTGACTTGAGGCATCCCAGAAAACCAGCTCCTACCTCCAGCAAACACATGAAAGTTTTATTCATTCACTTTACAAGGATTTTACTAAGCACTCTACTTATAAAGAAAGAAAGGAAAGAAACAAACATTTTCTTCCTGTCTACTATTGCCAACATTTATGACAGATAATTCTTCCAAATCAAACTGGTGTTGTGTTACTTTCTCTATTTTTCAGGGGAGGAAACAGAGTCTCTAAAATATGAAGCTAGGTCATGTGTCCAAGGCTACCCAGCTTGTAAATGGCTGGCTTTGGATTTAGGTTCTGATGTCTCTGACTCTATAGACACCCTAGACTGTCTCTTAGTGCTGAGAACCAAAGCAGCACCAATCAAATTCCGCATGAGGTTACGGAGCAAAATTAGAATGCAGACAGAACACAGAGCTGGTGAGAGCAATTAACCAATAGCAAATTTACAGGGCATGGAAGGTAGAGAAGTCCAAGTCCAATGCTTACCCGTATGGGCCAGCAGTGGTGAGTGGCATCCCTCTCAGCACAGTGGAAAGGGGCAAGAAGTGTCTCCTAAGGCCACCCCTAAAGCATCCATGCTCTGGGACCTTCCACACGTGCCTTTTCTCACACTGGAAACTGCCTATCACAGATGTCCGTCTGGCCATGGTTAAGCAGGTAAAAGCCCTTTTATTTTTTTAAAGTAGATCACTCTGTACTTTATTAAAATAACGTTTGTTTCCTTTCTGATTATGAAAGCAGTACATATTTTCTTAGCGGGAGAACTCAGAAACTAAAGGTGAAAATAAAATTAACTTGTAACATTACCATCCAAAGAAAAATCACTAACACTTTAGTATACTGAAAATAGAGATAAGATTTTTCAACATCGACCAGACTTTAAAAGGTAGCAAACTACAAAAGGTGAGTCAAATCACTCCTGACTTCAACAGAAATAAATCCTAGCCCCAGTAGGATGTGGTTACTCTCACTCACCACAGTACCTCCCCAGGCGGCTGATACCCACTGGTTTCCTACTGGTGGCTTTGGTCCTAGATTGCTTATTTTCTTTCATTTAGCTCAAATTGGAGGCAGCCTCATACTTGCATTGGAAGCTTCCACATGGACTTTAGCATAGATCCATGGAAGGGTGTAAGAGGAAGCGGACATGAAGCAATTCTTTTGAGATCATTTTTGAAGGAGAGAAGAAATCTTGTCTTAAGCTTTTAGGACCACCTCTTGGTCCTAGAAATAGAGTCCCCACTTTCTGCCTTCTGAGCCCCATACCTTGTTTCCACTGGTTCTGGATTTTTTGACGGTATAATGTGTAACATCTGTCCAAGGCCCGTAGGTAGCACTGGATGGAGAGCTTGCCATCCACTATTGGGTACTCTGTAGCCGCATCTGGTTTGTAGAAGTCGTATACGTTCTCCATGTGGGTTCCTCTAAGCCCTGGCAAGGCACAAGGAGAGATTCAGGGATGGTATGATGCAGCCCCCATGGAGCAGGGATGATGGGGAGGCATGTACTAACAGTTTCCTGGTTTTTCTCTGTCTGAGCCCACTCAACATCCCTCCCATGTTCAAAGGGAGTTGAATAGATGGTTGCTCTTATATAAATGAGATTTATATTTCCCTTTCCATACCTATATGGCCTTAACAAAATCTGGAATAGGTGCCAAAAGTCTCAAAGGAGAACCTTTCTCCTTATACCCAATTATCTTCTTTCATCTTCTTTTGGGATTGGGAGCTACGCATTTGCTCTGAACAGTCTCTTGGTACCACATTTCCACAGTTTACCACAGACCTCTCTCAAGGGCCAGAGGGGCCTTGGGCCCAACCAGCATGGCCACAGCTCCGGCCCCACCCGTGGGGCGAGCGTTACCACTGGGATAGACTGCAATATCTCCGCAGACCACCATTGCATAGCGACCTGTAATGAGAGACAAGAAGTAATTATCTCTACTTGAGATCACTACCCAAATCTCAAGTAGACTGAGTGCTTCCTGTGAACCAGGCACAATTTTAGGTACTAAAGATAGACCAGTGAACAAAACAAAAATCCCTTCCCTCACGATTAGCCTATATATCAGGTAGAGTTATTCCCTCTTTATGGACAAAGAAATGGAGGCCCAAAGAACTTAAGTCACTTGGCTTAAGCCACACAGCTAATAGATGGTAAGATAAAGATTCAAAGTCAGGATTCCAACACAAATTCATGGAAACCCAAGAACCTTCTTTTAAGAATTGTAACAACTCCAACAAAAAAGTATTGTTTTATATATATATACATATATATGTATATATATATATATATATTTTACAGATATATATAGTTTGGAAACTATAGAAAAGTATTTAGAAGCTGTCAAAGAAAAGATTAGTAAATTTGACTATCCAAAAATTCAAACTTTTTATCAGAAACAAACTCAGACAAACTGGGGAAGTATTTACAATACTTACAACCAACAAAAAGCTATTTTCCTTCATTTATAAAAGTCTCATTAAAAAAAACCCCAAGGTATGTAATGAGAAAATAGCCAGTGAACATCCTAAAAAATACTGAAGCTTTCTTATAATGAAAAAAGAGACAAATCCTTATTTTTCCTTATTAAATTGACAAAGATTAGAAAGCTTGATAATATGTATTATAGGAATGTACTTTAGTACAACATCTTGAAGAACAATTTGGCACGTTCTTTTTTTTAAGATTTTTATTTATTTATTTGAGAGAGAGAGAGTGAGCATGAGCAAGGGGGAGGGGCAGAGGGAGAAGTAGACTCCCCACTGATCAGGGATCCCAACATGGGGCTCGATCCCAGGACCCTTGCCCTCTGCTCCTCCCCCCTTAAAATAAAAAAAATAAAAAATAAATAAATAATAAAATAAAATCTTTTAAAAAATATGTTAAGCAAAAAAAACCAATTTCCTAGTAGTCAGGCAAGGGAGTAAGAGAATAAACACTCTGTGTAATAGTGTATCTTGTGATTCTTGTTTTGTTTTGTTTTGTTTTTTTATCCTGTGATTCTTTGGGTCTATTTCTACCAGGATGTTTCCCCCTTAATACCTAAACTTGTTTAACTCTGTCTCTCAGAGACTTACGAGAAACTTAATGAGAAATAGGAATAGATTGGATTTGGTTTTGTGTCCCACCCCTGCCACACACGGTGTGTGAGATACCAGATCCTCCATTTTCTCACCTCTAGATCAGGAGTAACACCCACTTCCTAGGCTGTTGGAAGGACTGAATGAATGGCTATGTGAACATGCTACCTAATGAACAGCATGAAGTTATACAAGTCTAAGTGGTCATCAGCATGGTGGCTGTTGACGATAGCAGCAGCTGTGTGAATAAGTTGTCCTGCCCTCTCTGACGAAATCACTGGGGAAATGGAGAAACAAAACTGAGGATTCAGCCTCTAACCCAGTTCCTTTCTTGCGTAAGGTCTCGGGAAGCACATACCATCCCAGGAGCTGGACTCCACCCAGTTGGCAGCATGGAAGAGGGAGGCAGTGCCCCCGTAGCAGGCATTGGTGGTATCTATGCCCTCAATGTCAGTGTTGCCTGAATCCTGGAAGAGCTCCATGAGCACTGTTTTGACAGCCTTGGACTTGTCAATGATGGTCTCAGTGCCCACTTCCAGCCATCCCACAGAGTCCCACGGGAGCTGCGTGCGCTCCATCAGCCGCTGCACCACCGTCAGGCACAGGGAGTTGACGTCCTCCTGGACTGAGCAGAAGCCCATATGGGTTTGGCCCAAGCCCACCGTGTACCTCCCTGCTTCTACATTGTTATACTTCTCCAGGTCTGTTTGGTCCACATACTGGGCTGGGAAATAGACCTCCAGGGCAAGGATGCCCACATCCTTTGGCCAAGTATCTGTTTTGGCCAAGGGGACAGCAGGGATGGTAGAAAACCTGTAATGGAGATAACAATCAAAATCCTCTTAATGGTCTCCAGCCAGTCGCCTCAAAATACTATACAGCAATCATCTCATTCATTTTTCATATATTTTGAAGCTATATTATCAGATGAATACAAATGTAAGGGTTATCGTTCTGTTGAATTAACCTTTTTCCTTATTAAATGTCCCTCTTTAATTCATCTTTGTGATATTCCTGCCACAAAATCTACTTTTCCTGATGTTAAGAAAGCTGCCTGAGTTTTTTTTATTACTGTTTGCATGGTATATCTTTTGCTGTCCTTTTATACTTTTAACCTCTCAGGGTCTTTATATTTAACACACATCTCTTCTAAACAGCACATAGTTGGGTCTTGTTTGTTTTTTAATAAGTCTTACAATATTGGTGCTTTAATTGGAGTAACTAGTCCAATTATATTTATTCTAGTGACTAATACAGATGGGATTAAATCTACTATCTCACTCTTTATTTCCTTTGTCTCTCTCTCTTTTTTTTTAAGGTTTTATTTATTTGACAGAGAGAGACACAGCGAGAGAGGGAACACAAGCAGGGGGAGTGGGAGAGGGAGAAGCAGGCTTCCCAAGGAGCAGGGAGCCTGATGCAGGGCTCGATCCCAGGACCCTGGGATCATGACCTGAGCCGAAAGCAGACGCTTAACTACTGAGCCACCCTTGTCTCATATATCCTTTGTTTCTTTATTTCTTCTTTCCTGCATTCTTTTGGATTAAGCAAGTACTTATTATTCCATTTTATCTCCTCTTTTTCTTTTAGTAATGACCTCGGAAATTACCATATGCATGCTTGGTTTATTGTAATCTAACTTACATTCATACTTCTACTATTTTCTAAACAGTGAAAAACCATACTTTAACTCCCTTTATCTTCTCCATCCCTTTGAACTATTATTGTCATACGATTTACACATGTTATAAACCTCATAGGACATAACTTTAAAAATCTCATTCAGTTTTAAAGTGGCCTTCTCATTATACCCTTTCTACTTGTTTCTTTTTACTACACAAGAACACACCTATTGTTTTTCTACTTTTTAAGGAAGCTTCCTGCTTGATTCTATCCTCTCTGCTTTTTCTGATTGGGCCTCTGAATATTTATGGAACACATCCTACATAGTGCTGGGTTCCAGATGCACAGTAGTGAAGAAGGCATCCTTTGTTCCCATCAAGAGAGCATGGTCTAATGGAAGAGGCAGACATTTCACAGCTAAATACATAGTATAACAAGCAAAGGCTGGGAGAATACAGAGGACAGGGGGAACAATTCTAAATGGGAGCAGAGAGAAAATGGGGAAGGGGTCAGTGGAAGAGGGAAAAGATAATCTGTTTCTTTCCTGGACCTACCCACCTCTCTTCAATCCTGACTCCTAATATCCCTGGTGAAATTCTGGAGTTTCTCCTTCCAGCTACAGGTACAGAAATCACCAAGTCCACCTCCATCTGTTCCCACATGAAAGTACCTGAAATCTGGTTACTTTAGTGATATTCTTCATTTTGCAGATGGTGAAATCAAGGCATGCATTGGTGAAGTGTTGTGCTCAGAGTACCTTCATGGTTACTCATGTGTCAGAAATATCCTGTCCTTTCACCACCTTGGGTGCCACCAAGGCACTCATGAGTGCCACCAGAGTCCTTTGACTTATATCTGGCTATAGAATTCCTGACCATGGTGAGTGACAGGATGGCTCCACAGGCTTATGCATTTAGCTCTACGCCACAGGAACTATAGCTCAGATTGTGTGTGTCTGTCAATCATCCTGAAGATTCTGGGCTTCTGGCAAACCCCAGTTCTCCCATCAGAAAGGTCACTTTGAAGTACTGTGAGGCAAAGTGGATCACAAGATCATCAGACAATGAGGCAAAGTATAAATGTTCATATCTGATAAGAGAGTTTTGGAATTTAGTTATCTGCCCTATTTATTTGGTGTTCCCTAAATAATTGGAGTTTGTACTCTCAAATATTTGTGGAGAATCTTTCCCAGTATATAGGAGCTAATGGTTAGCCAGCAGTGGTCCTTCACTTGGCTGGTTTTCCCCTCAGCCTCATTCTCATTCTGCCTTCTCTGAGCTCCCTCCCTTCCTCTCTTTCCAGCTGGAAATCCAAGCTTTCAAGGAGAGGTTCCAAGAATCAGCCACTTGGTAACTTTTGTAACTATCTTAGCAGGGGGCTATTTTCTGGAAATGGATTCCAGAACCTTGAAGAAAATTTAGCATGTAGAGGCTTCCAGAAAGATCAGACCACTGGAGTTAAGAGTGCCCTTCTTATCTTGTATATTTTCTCTAGAGAATAATCACTTTATTTAATTTAAAATTGGTTTTGTTCTGAGGTTGCTTGATTTAAGAATATGCTTTTCTTTCTTTATTCCATCTCTCCTCCTTCTCTTGTGTTTCAAAATTCACAATTACATGCCAGGCACTGTGTTAGTGAGAGGCTGCCGAGGTGGAGAGGGTAGACAAAGAAAAGAGGAGGCCTAGGTTCTTGATGACTTCTTTGACCAGTGGGAGGAATAAACGAGCACATACATGCATACCCCAACTGAGAGTCAGAATGGGATAAGGGCCTCAAGAGGGATATAGCAAAATCCCACTGGAGTTTGGAGGAAGCAGAGATTTCCTGTGGGTGGTAGGCTCAGTAAAGTCTTCATGGAAGAGACTACATTTGAGGTCAACTTTGATGGATGAGTGGCACTTCTGCTGATGAAGAACTGGAGGCGAGTGGATGGGGTGGCGGTCACAGTGGGAGATGACTAAGCAAGTAAGGGCACCTGGTAGAGCGGGGATTAGGGATGCAGCACATGAGAAAAGCAACTGGGGACCGCCAAGGGGAGGGCACCCCTCTTTATTAACCAGCGGTGAAGCATAAGCTGAGGTGGGAGTAGTTCTTGGGTTGGATTTAGAGTTGTGCATGTTGCAGTAGAGGGGACAGACATACAGAGAAAGAGAGACTCATAAGAAAGATCCTTAATACTCTTTCAGGCCACGGAAAATGGGATGAGCTGTGAGTACCCTGGAAAAGGGAAATGTGTGAACCAAGGATGCCAGAAGAAGGGACAGGTTGGATGAGTTCTGAGGTTTGTCTCTTGCTGGGCAGCCCGCCGTTGCTCACTGAAACAAGCGAACCCATGTCAATCCCTTCCTCACAGATACAAGAACAGGTTAAATGTTGAGCTGGGACATTTGGCCTGTCTAAAGAGGGTGAAGGAGGGTATGGACAATGGCAGAGAGTCAGGAAGAAAATAAGAAGGCTAAGGAGCATCGTCCCCTACTCCACACATTCATGCGGCCAGGTCCCTGGATGCCAGGTAAGGGAAGACACTGGGTCAAAGTCGTTTTTCTCAGTATTCATGGAAGGCAGTGTGGAAGTGGGAGGAGCGGGCTAGTCCTACAGTGCAGCGGATCCCAAGGCCCTAGCTATAGCTATTACCGTCGGTGTTGGCAGGCTCCAAGCACGTGGGCCAAACTGGGGAGTGTTTAGAAATAAAAGGCACACGTGCGTGTTTCTGTGTACAGTGCATTGCACACAGACATATACTCTTATTTTAACATCCCATCTCCCCCTTCCATGAAATCAGAGGGCAGAGAAACATGCTTCTGATCCCCAGTCCATTTGGAATCTTGCCGCAATGACTTGAAGCAGCTGGTTTGACTAACACCGCAGCTGGCACAGAATGCTCCAGGTCTTGGCAGGAGCTGGGGGTAAAAGGGTGAATGGTGGTGCAAAGGAGAATGCCGGGGGCCCCGGTACTGATATTTCCACTGCTTCATGCAGCTGGGGCAGTGAAAGATGTCATCGTCTACGACCAGCGGGTATCAGAGGTTGGGGATCCTGCAACTCTGTAGCTGAGAGGGACCATCTGTTTAGAGAGGTGGTAACTGAGACCCTAACAGGTTAACTTGCTTATCTATGGCTGTGCACAAGCCTTGCCTACTTTTCCCTGGGATTCTAGTGAGCTTTTCCTTATGGCAGACCCTCTACCTATCTGTCTTTTACTGGTTCAATGACACTTCTCAAAGAGTGGCCTGCACAGTCCCTGGGAACAACGTGACTCACCTTTGGCGGGCTGCTGGAAGAAGGCTAGCAGGTGAGGCGAAGGCTTCCTGCATTGCTGTCTTCACTTGCAAGACCCGCTTCACTGAAGTCAACAGCCGTTGCATTTCCAGAGGAACAGGCACGAAACCAACAGTTCACGGTCCTTGGGAGAGTTGCCCAGCTGTGCCCCGTTGGGCTTTATAGAACTCTGAGACTCCTGCCTCTGGAAGCCCCGCCCCTGCTTATCAAGGCTCAGATGGCTTCTAAAACTAGACCAAAGGTCTCACTCAGAACATGGGCAAGTCGAAGGAAAACATCATCTCTCCAACTTGTACACAGCTGCCCTGATCCTGGGCAGGTGTGGGAATGGATGGCTCTGATTTCTCCTTTCTCAGGCTCTTGTAGCAGCCTCACTTATGGCCAGGCAGCTCAGGGGGCTATGATGTTCCTTGTTGTCATACATCCTGGGGTAACCCCATTTGGCCTGTCGTGGACCCTGGCTCCTCATCTGGGTTACTCTTGCTTGCTCTTCCAGAATGCTCTCTGTGGAGTTAGCTGTTATTATTTTAATGTATCATGCACAATAAGGAACATCTTTCAAAACCGAAGAAGCAGTCTTTTAAGTACTTAGGAGTAGATACTGACACATAGGCAAAGGGCCAGGGGTAGAGAGAATGTAGAGCACACCATGCCTCTCCTCTCTTTACTGCCAGTCTTACACATGTATAGCTGTACACAACCTCCTAGTGAACTGCAGGAAGGCTGCAGGAGAAGTACAGGAGCCCCAAAGGGGTGATCAGGGCTCTCCTGAGGAGGAAAGGTCCACTTTACAGATGAGGCCAGTGATACGTAGTCAGATGACATGACTTTCCCAAAAACCTAAGGAACAGGTTGGGGACTCAACTGTGTCTCTTGCCTCTAGATTCTGGTCTTTCCACTCTACTCTTCTACTTCTTTATAAAAACGTTCTTGGGGCGCCTGGGTGGCTCAGTTGGTTAAGCGACTGCCTTCGGCTCAGGTCAAGATCCTGGAGTCCCAGGATCGAGTCCCGCATCGGGCTCCCTGATCAGCGGGGAGTCTGCTTCTCCCTCTGACCCTACCCCTCTCAAGCTCTCTCTTTCTCAAATAAATAAATAAAATCTTTAAAAAACAAAAACAAAAACAAAAACAAAAACAAAAACAAAAAACGTTCCTGCCATCTGATCTTTGAGTGAATTGCTCTCTCCACCTCTCTCTCACAACACTAATCATTCTCAATCTTTTATGAGGGTCATGCATTTATTCATTTGTTCACTCAGTAAAACTCCCCTGCCTAATGTGACTCTTTGGAAGGCATGGAGAAGAGCCAGAGTGGTTCTTGCTTTAGGGGAATCAGAGGTGACTTCATTTTCCTGCAGACAGAGACCTTCTAGGTTCCCCCAGAAGTCCAAGTCTCCTGGGTCTTCCATCATGTTTAGGTTCTTGCCCCCATACACCTTGGTGCGTTACTTCTCTAACCCAATCTCGCTCTGTCACCCATGCCCTACCACTGAGCCTTTTGCAAAGTTCTGTCATCAACTTAAAATTCTTTATTTCCAATTTCTTTTCTGAAAATGACCTTTGTTTCTTGCTCTGTCTCAATCTACAGCTTTCAAATTGTGGTTGGGTTCTTTGCCTGCCCCACAAAATCCACCCCCTGGCCACCAGTCCCCAAGATATACTTATAAGAACTCAGTATAAGGCACATGTCTTCTTTGCTCTGCATTGATATGCCAGAGTACTTTTCCTCTCCTTCCTCTCAAAAGCCCCACTCTCTTCAAGTCCATGCCATCACTCTGAGCCACCCAGTGCCCTTCATTCTTAATGTCAACTGACAGTCTTGCTCCACTCCCCTCGTTCATGAGGATTGAAGCACATGAATCACTGCTTTCTTTTCCACATCAATTCTCTCAACATTCATGAAGATGTTAATCTCCACATGGATAATTCCTCTATTTTAGCCTTTCACTTAAGTTTCCACTTCCATGATCTTGTCCTCCACGTAACTTTAGCATCCCACTCTACACTCATACTCTTGACCTTATCACTACAGTGTCTATACCACCTCCTAAACTTTAATTTATGCTGCTTAATTTCTAATAACCTCTATCTTTTCAGCTCACTTTAAAAGAACCCCCACCTTTTTCTCCCACTGGGACCACCATTGGCTCCTCCACTTTTTTGCCATTTATCATACCTCTAAATGATGTCTTTTCTCTCTTTATGCAGCTCAGATTACCCATAGTGCATCATCATAAAGAGTCTCTTGCACACACCTTGCCATGTATTCTCTCTGTCAGACTGGCCAAGCAAACCATTGACTTTGGTGAAAGCCACTCTTGGTCTACTCTGTGCCTATATCTGAGCAGCTAACCATGACGGAAGAGAAATGCAACACTGTACTGACTCATTAGCTTTTAATTTACAACCACACATTTCAAATGAACTCTTAGCATAGCCTGACAATTCTACTACATTTTCCTAGTCCATTGGCTCTTTAAGTCCCAACAGAGCCAATCATACTTTCTCTTCTCATACTTGCTCATTCTTAGCTGATTACTTTGACTCCAGTTTCACTAGAATATAGAAACAATCAGAAGAGAACTACCCATCTTTCTTTAGCAAATTCAGCAAATTGCCTGCCTTTATAGCCCACACTCTGCCTTTCCACTTCTTATCTAGAGGAACAGTCCTTGTTATATTTAAGGCCAAGGTCACCACTTGTGCACTGATTATATCACCTCTGGTCTACATAAGGACTGTGGCCCTGCAGTTATCCCCTCTCTTCCTTCTGATCAATTTCCCTTTCTACTAGGTTGTTCTTATAAGTGTATAATCCCATTTTAAAAAACTCCTTCTTGACCCTAAATGTCTTACTGAATGCGCCACCAAATCTATGCTCTACTCTATAGCAAAAGCCATTAAAAATATTTTCTGTTTTCAATGTTTTACATCCTTACCTCTCATTTTTGTTTTCTTCTTTTTGCTAGCACCGACTTTATTGATGCCTGAGACTCAGCTGCTACTGAAAATTGGGGAGCCAGAATCTCCCACGGGGAATGTGACCTGGTGCCCTCTCTTGGAGTGCCTCAGTGAGCCATGGGGATGGGATTGATGCTTCTAGGACCAGCAGCTGGCAAGAGGAGATGGCTCGGATACTAGCTCCCTCAATATGTGGTGTAGGACCACAGGCTCAGCAGCAGGGGCACATGGAACCTATGGGTCGCATTGGTGATGGTGAAAGTGACTTCCACACATGAATAGAAGCTCTCCTGCCTCCTCTTCTTCCTTGGTGTCAAAGGACAGCTTGTAGGTGCCTGCCTTCATTGGGCCTGGTGCCAGGAGACTTGGGCAGTGGGCATCCAGGTCCGTGTAGTTTTTCCTCAGCTCTGTCTACTACTGGTCATAGTCCGTGAACCTGGACAGATGGAGGCAGAGGCCCTGGACTGGGAGCCCTGAGACAGTGTCCAGCACATGCATGGTCAGTGGGCTGCTTACCAGCTCCATGCCTTTGCCCTGAGCCTTGGGAGAGGGACAAGAACAAGTGCGTGGGCCCCAGCCTTGTGTCCACATTGGCTTGGAGACAGCAGCCTTAGAGTAAACAGCCCTGGATTACAGAGTCCCCAACTGCCCCGGGACCCTGGAGGTGGTGGTGGTGGTGGGAGGGTCTCATTCTACCTTTAATCAATCCACTTAGGCTTTTGTCCCCAGCATCCCATGGAAGTTCCTTTTGTCAAGGTAATTAATGACTTCGTCATTGCCAAATCCAATGATTGGTTCTGAACCTTCAGCTTACTAGACCTCACAGGAGTATATGGCAAGGCTTCTCACTCCCCCTTTCCTGAAATACCCTTTTCATTTGCCTTATAGGACCTGACATTCCCATGTTTTTCTCCTTATCACCTACCACTCCTCCCTGCTGCTCTTCCTCTAAATGTTGGAATGCTCCAGATGGTTCCCATACACTCCTCATTTCACTGAAAAAATAGATGGAACTAATAGGAACATTAGGCTCAGAGACCAAAATATACAAATATTCACACAGGATTATGGACACATAATAGGCCATTTTGATAACATGGAAGAACAAAACCAGTCATCTAGTATAAACTTTATTTGGTATATACAACAAACCAGGCACTGTGCTAAGCACTGGGAATACAAGTGGAAAGATCAACCTTACTCCTTTCTGTTGTTGAAGTCAGCTTAAAATCACTATGTGTCAGGTACTATGCTAAGTACTTTTATGCATTGTCTCATTTGATTTTCACAGCTGAGACTGATAATATTATAGCATCCATTATACAGATGAGGAAACTGAGGTCTAGCAAAAATATATAACCCCCTGAGGTTTTAGACCTAGGAAGTGGCCGAAATGGGCTTTGAATCTAGGCTATCTGGACCTACACATAATCTGAGCCAGTCTTCAACTGGTTTTGACCTGAAAAAGTGGCAATTTTGTGTGGTTCAAACTAATACTAAAGTGTTCCTTTGGAATAAGGAAAATTTGTAAGTCGAAGTACTGGGAATACATTATGTAAATTATAAGTTGGGGGACATTGGAGCAAAACACCACCAGGTGATAACTTTCCAATGTGAAGGGAATTTAGTGGACTTAATCAAGTAATTGTACTCAAGCACAATCAAGTAACTGGTTTTTCTATTAATCGCCCCAAGTTTTGAAGGAAATAGATGACAAAATCCGGCTGTTTTGTTTAGAGAAGGTACCTCTCAAACACTTAAATGAAGTATGACATTCTGATACTTCCTAAATGAAAACAGACACTTTTATTTTTGTTTTGAGATTTTCAGCTCCTGGGCTGCAGCTTTTCAGCTGAGTGTTGATTAATCAAAAATGAGTGTCATGAGCTAGGTAAGCATTAAGAATTAGAGAAATTGATTATCATAGATGAAAAAGTTTAGATATCCGGGGGAAAGTCTTGCAAAAACAATGTTTGTTTTTTACGTAATTCTACCAAGAGTGCTGATTTAGGAGAACAAATTATAAACAATGTTCCCAGGTAGACACATCCATCTCTCTTCTCCCTCAGAAACTCACCATCGTCATTTCAACAAATGTGTGGAAAATGCATTTACCCTAGGTTCCGGTGACTGATAAATTGAAGTGAACCCCTTCCTCGTAGATTTGCACTTTATATCTCAACCTAAAGGAAAGATGCTTTCAGGATTTTAGGCAAGTTATTTCTACGAACAGCCTAGACCTAGAGAAATGTCTTTATGTTTTGGTAAATTAACCATGTTTATTTCATAGTAATAGTAATACAGTACAAACGTACCTGGTGCTTTATCAGTTTTGAAGTGCTTTCACACTCTGTACTCACAACAGTTCCATAAAGTTGACTGGGACATGGGAGCTTGGAGAGATGACATGCCCTGGCTTGTGGGTATATGATTAGTTTGTGGCAAGGGCTAGGAGTAGAAATCGGTGCTTAGCTCCATTTCTAGGGCTCTCTCACTGCCTCTACATGTGGATTCCGCTGTCAAGGGAGAGGAGCCAATGTTGCATGTGATTTTGTTACTGGTTAGCCAATCTCTTACTTGCCAGGTCTTGCCTTTTGTGATTTCGGGGAGTGACCTTCAGACCTTTGAGTCCAAAGCTTCTGAGTTTCAAGTTTCATGAAAGAGGAGCACTGAAGCTTGAAGTTAGTCTGTATAGATTCCTATCTAATTAGGTGAGAGGTCTTGAGAAAAGTAGGGGAAAGGGCATGGAGTCTGATGAGATTTCCCAGGAAAACACTGAGCACTGGTGTTTGTTGTTTTACCATTCCAGGTGTTACCTTGCATCTGTTGTATCACCAAGGGAACAAACCTAGCAAGATGATGTGTAGTCTCAAGGGGGGAAGATTCAAGATCTGCATGAGTGAGACATAGTATAGTGACGGTACAGTTGCCCATGACTCTCGATGAGCAGACCCCAGCGTCAGTTGTCATCACTTCTTTCGGTTTATTTATCTTCACAGACATTTAAACAGTTTAAAAAAAAATTATGTTCTCACGGTCATTTTGTGTCAATAACAAATAATATGTCACAAAATAACCAATCAGTATAAGAAATCTTTTCTTTTTCTGAGCTCTCAGAATTTTGATAATTATCAAGTATTTGTCTTAATTAGCCTATTTTATATTTGCACAGTGTTTCATGTTGGAAGGTTTTCTATTCAGCAACATGGCAAACTGTCATAGGCTATTGAATGCCTCTCCCCAAATCCACCTGGAAAGCACTAGCGAAATGAGTAAAAGCATGAATCTGAAGAATACTTTTTTTTTTTTAAACTATGAGCAATCCCTGAGGAGTCTGAAGGGTACCTGGATGGGGATGGGGGATGGGGGGCAGAGGTGGAGGCAGGGATGAGATTGGGAGCGGGCTGAAGCCTGGGGTGGAGGATGGCTGGAGGCGGCAGTAGGAGGAGGAACATCATAAAAGCCCTATCCTGGTGCCCAGTTCTTGAAAAGAGTTGCAGATTGACCAGTCGTGCTCTGACAATTGCTCTGACAAACCTCCATTCTCAAACCCCCAAGCTGGTGGCCCAGCAATATTTTCTCCTGGTGCCATTGTTTCCTAACAGTTTAAATGTGAAACCTCAGTCAGGGGAGTCTCCTGGTGAAGTGGCAGCAAACAGGGATGGTTCACCAGTGGTTCTGTGATGTCTGGGGCTCTCCACTGTAGGCTTATTCCCACCCCTCACCTGAAATATGCCTTGAAGAACACGGACTGGGACCAGACCTTCCATGCTTCCCCAACACACAGAACCAGAGAGCAGCCATTACCTCCAGGGCCCGTGAACTCAAAATAATGAAACGTTGAGGACTATAAAAAAGACAGCACACTGAATGATATATACCACCTGGAAGAGAATTTTTGAAACAGGCAGACCAAGAATTTAAAATAATCATACTGTGTACTTAAGAAGGGAGAGGAAGATTTTGTATTACAAGGTACTAATAAGAAGCTGCAGGGAAGGAAAAATTATTTTCCCTTTACCTGTTTAGGTTCTTGGCTGAGACTCCCCTTATAATAAAAGACATAACAAGAGAAAAACAAACAAGTTTAGTAACAGGTATACCACCTGTATACATGGGAGATACCCAGAAAAACTGAGTAAAACTCCCCAAAATGCTATATTCCAAAAACCTGCACATAAAGGAGAAACACTAATTTAAGATCAGGAATAATAAGACAAGGATGACCACTACCATTTACCTTGGTGCCATACTAGAGATTCTGGCTAATGCTATTAAGAAAGAGAAAGAAAGAATAGTTGAAAGGATTAAAGAGAAGATGTAAATAATTACTATTTATAGATTAGTTAGAAAACTCAACTAAAATCAATGAAATATTTGAACTAAAGAGAGGATTCAACAGAGCTGTCAGAGAAAACATCCGTTTAAAAAAATCAATAGGGTTTCTCTACATTAGCAACAACCAATTAGGAACTATGACGAAAAAAATGAATCCAATTAACAATAGCAACACAACAATATAGGGCCTAGAAATTAATTTAACCAAGACTAGACAGGACCTCTATGGAAAAAAAATATAAAACTTGAATAAATAACATAGAAGATCATTTTAAAAAAATAGAGAAGCATTCTATGCTCTTGGATGGCACAACTTAATATTATGATATTTATTTTTCCCAAATTAATCCATAAATTCAATGCAACCCAATAAAAATTTCAGGTGGATTTTATGAGAAACTTGATATATTTCTCTGAAATATAAAAATAAAAGTAAAGATCCAGAAATAACCAAGTTAAATTTGAAAAATAAAAATAGTGAGGGAGACTTCTTACAGTTGTGCAAATCCTCAGTAATAAAAACAGTGTGATTTTTGGTGCAAGAATAGACCCCTGGGGTAAAATAAGGTGCTCAGCCGCAGACTTGCATGTACATAGACATTTTTATGACACATAGTGCACCACAAACCAATTGGGAGAGGATAGATTAGCTAATAGCTGATGGACTTTGTGGACCAAAACAAAACTGAATTCAAATGGGGAGTTGGAGATCATTTGGATGTCCATCATTGGAGAGAGAATGGGTGAAATGTGGTCAGAGGTACAAAACCAAGTGTTATGAAATGGTTAGCAACAAATTAAGAATCATTTGGCTGTGAAGGAAGCTGGCCGCCTGCAACTTTGCTGGTTCCAAGATCTAGGACATCAAAGCACAATCATTATACCTGTGGGTCATCTTTGATTGTAACTTGATAAGAAAACGGATTTTCTCTGTATGGTGAATTGGGTTAGTCTGGCTTTTGGCTGACCTGCAAACCCAGAATAAGAGGCAGAATAAGTTTCCTCTTGTGCCCATTGGAAACTTTCTTCCTTCCCTTTTTGAAATCTGTTTGTGCTTGTTTATGGGGAAGCAGGATCTAGAGCAAAAGTCAGGTATTAAGCCATTCAACCGAGTAAACAGGTTCAGAAAAATGAAATGCTTTGCTCAAGTGGAGGACTTTGGACTCCTACTTCTATTAAAATTCTGGTGCCTGCTTTACTGCACTTTGCCTTATGGCACTTTGCAGATATTGCATTTTTTACAAATTGAATGTTTGGGACAACCCTGTGCCGAGCAAGTCTATGGGCACCATTTTTCCAACAGCATTTGCTCACTTCATGTCTCTGTGTCACAGTTTGGTAATTCTTGAAACAAACAAATTTTGACTCTCAAATTTCAGGGAAAGAAACCTTAAATGGTTTACATTGGGTCACATGTCCAATTCCCTTGATAAGTAAGTGGAATTTTTATAATCAGCAATTCCAAACTATATGGAATTTCTCAAGAAGGAAAAAAACAGAAGAAGAAATGCAAAGATTTCCACTGGAGTTCTTTCTTTAGATCCGCCCGGGTCCAGTCAACCTGACTGGATGACTTGACATACTTTTGTTGAACAAATTCTAAATCAGTTATTCAAGATCTTTAAGAAAGAAAAACTCAGCCTGAGGTGGCTGGTTTGCATGTGGCTCCTGTTTCCCCCTGAACTATCCCTGACACTGGACCTGGCAGTTCTTTGTACTCACCTTAGAAAAGCCCCTCAAATCACACATCCTTGATGAAAGATTTTTGTGTTGTATTGTACACCATGCAGCGAAGGAACGAAAATTCTCTTAAGAAACTACCCCCAAGAAATAGCAAGTGCTGGAGAGGATGTGGGGCAAGGGGAACCCTCAGGCACTGTGGGTGGGATTGCAAATTGGTGCAGCCGCTTTGGAAAACAGTACAAATTTTTCTAAAAAAATTAAAAACAGAATTACTGTATGATCCAGCAATTCCACTTCTGGATATTTATCTGAAAAAAATGAAAACACTAAAAAATGAAAACTCAAAAAGATACACACACCCCCATGTTCATTGCAGCATTATTTAGAATAGCCAGTATATGGGCACAACCTAAGTGCCCACTGATGAGTGAATGGATAAAGAAGATGTGGTGTCCACACACATGCTCACACACACATGCTCACACACACACAATGGAATACTACTTACTCACAAAAAAAAAGGAATGAAATCTTACCATCTGAGACAACATGGATGGAACTTGAGGGCATTATGCTAAGTGAAATAAGTCAGAGAGACAAATACTGTATGATCTCACTTACATGAAGAATCTAAAAACAAAAACCAAAATCCAAGCTCATAGATACAGAGAACAAATTGGTGGTTGTCAGAGGTGGAGAGGTAGAGGTGTTGGAAAAATTGGTGAAGGGATTCAAAAGGTACAAACTTCTAATTATAAAACAAATAAGTCATGGGATATAACATAGAGCATGATGTCTACAGTTAATAATACTATATGGAATATTCAAAAGTTGCTAAGAGCATAGATCTTAAAAGTCCTCATCACAAGAAAAAAATGTAGTAACTATGTGTGGTGATGGATGTTAACTAGACCTACTGTGATGATCATTTCACAATATGTACAAATATCAAATCATTATGCTGTACACCCCAAACTATCATAATGTTATATGTCAACTATAAGGCCATAAAAATAAATAAATAAATAAATAAAATGAATAAATTAAAAAAATTTAATTTTTAATTGTTATGTTAATCACCATACATTACATCATTAGTTTTAGATGAAGTGTTCCATGATTCATTGTTTGTGCATAACACCCAGTGCTCCATGCAGAATGTGCCCTCCTCGATACTCACCACCAGGCTAACCCATCCTCCCACCCCCCTCCCCTCTAGAACCCTCAGTTTGTTTCTCAGAGTCCATCGTCTCTCATGGTTCGTCTCCCCCTCTGATTTCCCCCCCTTCTGAATAAATAAAATTTAAAAGTTTTTTTCAAATCAAAAAGAAATAAACAAGGTACCCCAATGTCCATCATCAGTAGAATGGACAAATAAACCATGGTATATTTGCAGAATGGGACACTACAAAACATGAGAATAAATGAACTACAACTATGCAACAACATGGAGAACCTCACAAACACAGTGTTGAGTGAAAGAAGCCAGACAAAAATGAGTAACAGATGCTGCTCAAAGTCAGGCTGGTGGTTGCCCTTTGGGGGAGGTGTCATGACTGGAAGGGACGCAAGGGCAGCTCCCAAGGTGCCCAATCTGGGTGTCGGTTCCATGGGTGTGTTCTGTTTGTGAAAGTTCACTGAGGTATGCACTTTCTATATGTGCAAACTGTTGTGTGCATATTATATATCTCAGTAAAAGTGAAAGAAACCTTATTAGACACTCCTGCTCTTCCCAAAGGCCCTCCTTGGCAGCCTGGCCAAGTAGGGGGTCCTCCCTCTATCTGCTCTCTGCTGTGTCCCTGCTGCACTGCTCATGCTCAGGCATCTTAGCTCCTGCTCTGAACATGCGCCCTTCCTTGTTTTTCCACAGCTTCCCGGAAGGTATAGTCTCCTCTCTATCTGCCTCTGTCTCAAAGAACAGCCCTGCCTGGCCTTCTGTCCTCCACTGGCTCTTCCACAGTTCTTGTGAATAAAATGTTCTCTGTCCCATTACATTTTCACCTGGAAAAAGCGTTTGCAAATATTTACAACTTTGGATTCATAAATTCTCTCTCCGAGGATTGGATTAGAAGAAGAGAGCTGGTACCCTGCTAACCTATAGTTCAAACATTTCTTCATCTTCCTTCTTCTCTCGGCTCCTCTGCTACTAGGGGAAGCGAGATGCTAAGCACCAGGGGTGATCACACTTGTGACATTTGGATTGTCAGGTCACAATCTGGGCTCTGCCCCTATCTTCTCAGGCCTCCATTTCAGTGCCTGCTGCTGGTGTATAAATGCTTCAGCTCCCTGGCCCCTCACATATGATAAATCCGAGCAAGGCGTGGGCAGCAGGTGGGCTTAGCTGCTTCCTTTTCCTGTCTAAGTTGCCCACTCCCTTGGAGGTTTCCTAGGATCATCTCCCAAATAGACTAGTTCCATGTGGATCTTTGTCTCAGTGTCTGAGTCTGGGCGGACACAGACCCAGAAGCATACACATGAACCCATGTGCCCAAGAACACCTACATATACACAATGAATTAAATCAGTGTGTGGCAGACGCACCCTACGGTGACCCCCAGTGAATCACACCCCTTGTGTACTCCCTCCCCCTTGAATGTGGATAGAACCTGGGTCTTACTTGTAGCTAACAGAATAGGGCAAAAGTGACGGGATCGTCACTCCTGGGCTTATGTCACATTATAGGAGACTAGAGAGAGAGATTCTGCTGTTGGTTTTGAAGAAGCAGACCACCATGCCTGAGCTGTGTGTCACACACATGGGTCACATGGCAGGAAACTGTGGTGGCCTCTAGGATGTGGGTCTTGCCTCCAGACCACAGCCAACAGGAAAACAGGGCCTTCAGTCCTGCAACTGCAAGGAGATTAACACTGCCAACAGCCTGTGTGAGTCTGGCAGGAGATTTTCCCATATTTCTCCAGATAGAATGCAACCCAGTGACTCCAGGATTGCAGGCTGAGGAGACTCTGAGCAAGAATACCCAGCTAAGCCATGCACAGGCTCTTGACCCTGGGAAATTCTGAGATAATAAATATGTGTTGCTTCCAATAGCCAAACTGTGGAAAGAGCCAAGATGTCCATCGACAGATGAATGGATAAAAAAGAAGTGGTATATATATACAATGGAATATTATGCAGCCATCAAAAGAAATGAGATCTTGCCATTTGCAACGACGTGGATGGAACTGGAGGGTATTATGTTGAGTGAAATAAGTCAAACAGAGAAAGACATGTATCATATGATCTCACTGATATGAGGAATTCTTAATCGCAGGAAACAAACTGAGTGTTGTTGGAGTGGGGGGTGGGGTGGGAGGGATGGGGGGACTGGGTGATAGACACTGGGGAGGGTATGTGCTCTGGTAAGCGCTGTGAATTGTGCAAGACTGTTGGATCTCAGATCTGTACCTCTGAAACAAATAATGCAATATATGTTAAGAAAAAAAAAAAAGAAGAAGAAGAAGGTAGCGGGAGGGGAAGAATGAAGGGGGGGAAATCGGAGGGGTAGAGGAACCATGAGAGATGATGGACTCTGAAAAACAAACTGAGGGTTCTAGAGGGGAGGGGGGTGGGAGGATGGGTTAGCCTGGTGACGGGTATTGAGGAGGGCACATTCTGCATGGAGCACTGGGTGTTATGCACAAACAATGAATCATGGAACACTTCATCTAAAACTAATGATGTAATGTATGGGGATTAACATAAGAATAAAAAAAAATAATAAATAAATAAACGTGTGTTGCTTCAAGCTACTAAGTTTATGGTACATTTCTACGCAGCAATAGAAAACAACTACATTCTATGTGAAACCTTTCAATCCAAGATGGGGACTCGTTTCTCCTCATTCCAGGGATTGGCCTCTGGCCTCCAGGCCCAACTTCACCTTCTGATTTGTTATCTGAGGACAGCCAACTTTGTCATCCTTTCTTGCTCCTTGTGAATTGTTTTCACTAAAGGTGAGTATGTGGATGGACTACCAGTTGTCCAGTGAATACAAGTTTCTTCGATCATGCCTCTTTTTAAATTCCTTCTGGAGGACTTGATCCAGTGGAGCCAGATTTTTCCAATGTCAGGACCAGGTCAGGTCTCACAGGACCTTGTTCCGTGGCTCCTTTCAAAAGTCTGTTGGGTTGCAACATGATACTTAAAGTTCTTTTCTTCTTCCTGTGTGTGTCAGCGACTTGTCTTACAAAATCAGGCAATCTTCTAAAGTGCTGTAAGCCTGAGACTCTCTCCTCTGCTCTCTAGGAACTTAGGAGAAATTTAACATTATTTGGCAGCTCTCTACATTTCCAAAGACTGTTCTACAGGCTTCCAAAGACTTCCCTACAGCTGTGGAGTGGAACCACAGCTTAGCCTTCTCTTGTTCTTGCTTTCTGATATCTGCTTTATCTAGCATTCAGTACTGTTTCCAGTCAAGATTGAAATATTTCCTTCCTAGAGACGAGGGGCAAGTGGGAATGATGGGGCGGATTCTTCTGGAATTTCAGCATTTCAGTGGCTGAATGGAGACTTCCCCGTGTCAGCCCCCATTTCTGTAGGTTGGTCCCAGCATGGGCAGTAGGCACGCTCCTATAACTCAAGCTTCTGCTGTGTTCACTAGAGGCCTAATAAGAGGATTCATCTTTTAAGAAATTCAGAGACAAAAATAGAATCTTTAAATATCACTTTTAAGGTATTTATTTCCTGGGCGCCTGGGTGGCTCAGTCATTAAGCATCTGCCTTTGGCTCAGGTCATGATCCCAGGGTCCTAGGATTGAGCCCCACATCGAGGCCCACATCGGACTCCCTGCTCAGCTGGAAGCCTGCTTCTTCCTCTCCCACACCCCCTGCTTGTGTTCCCTCTCACTGTGTCTCTCTCTGTCAAATAAATAAATAAAATCTTTAAAAAAAAGGGGGTATTTATTTCTCTGGTCTATTATCATGCTGGAAGTCATACAAATTAATATCCTAATAAAACTGTATTCATCCTCTCTTCTCCTGTGGATAACTATGCAAAGTACTTTATATTTGCCCCCCTTAAAAAAATAGTCAAGTAGGACATCACAGTTCGCTGCTCTGGACATCACAGTCCGCTGCTCTTCCAAAATCAGCAGGGACCCTGAGCATCTGGGACAGTCATGTACATGGATCCTTTCCAGGGGCTGACTGCTCTCTCAAATACTGCTGGGCCCTGTCACTCTTGGTCTCGCTATTGTTCTGATTATCGGAGAGTAGTCAGGCATGTTCAGCTGACACATGCGTCCATTGTCACAGGAAAGGCACTTGGGGTCCAGGTGTTGGCCCATGCTTGGGCTCTAAGCTCCCCGCTGCCTCAGGCCTTCCTCCCAGGCCCAACCAGTGTTCCTCCAAGAATAACCCCTGTGTTGGGAGAGCAGCTTGCAGGAGCCTGCAGAACAAGCTACAGGCTGGGCTGATGCCCACTCACCATTCTCCAGAGCACGGCACGTTACCCCTGTTCTGGACCTCCTTATGCAGATGATCTATCACTCTCCCTGTGACAACTTTGCTAATTGTGAATCTCAGGAACTTTAACCAAGTGTTGACACTTTCTGTTAAATCCTTATCCCAGGACATTGACTGCCTCAGGCAATATACAATTGCAATATACTCAGAAATAGACGTTCAAGTGTGTTATTTCTTGAACTAGAAGATTTGCTGCAGGAGTCTTAGGGACATACATCACTGTGTTCCCAATTTAATACCTTCCTTGACAAACAATTTCATTAAATCTTCTCAGTGATCCTTAAACAAAGTCTTTTTTTTTTTTCTTTCCATTTTAGAGAGGGGAAAACAGCCCCAGAGAAATTGAGTGAACTGTTAAAGGTCACACAGCTATTAATGGACATACCAAGGACTAGAACCCAAGTGTGTTCGATAACAAAATTCATGCTTTTCCCTTGTATTTCTCACACTAGGGCCATGTGTCCCTCGTGCTCGATGGGAATAATTTAGGGAGTTTGCTGGTTCTCTGAACAACTTCTAAAAGTGCATTTTTATTTTGATGACAATGTGGGGGAAAATGATAATTTTCTGTATAATATGCTTAACTGCTTTCTGAGTAATGCCTTGAGATTTTCCTGCTGCATTTGCATTTATGGCAAAATTCACTGGCACCAAGTTGTGTTACTTTAATTACAAGCTAATGGGAGAAAACACAGGCTGATTTCCTGTGTAGCACGGTGTGGTGTAGAGGCCAAGTGTTGCTGCTCAGCTTGCACACAATGAAGGCCTTGTAGCTTGGATGCAGAAAAGCGAAGTGACGTTTGAGCCACAAAGTCATTGTTGAACTCCAGAAGAATCTGAACTGAAGCAAAACATCCCAGGCTCCTTTTGTAAGCCGAGTTTTGTTGCAGCAAACAGGCGTTCTCTGTTAAACCACATTAATGTGAATTTGAAGTTTATCAGATATAGCGTTTTATTTCTACTTAATATGTCATTTTTCTTGGTTTTGTAAGAGCTACAGGCATAAAGCATATATACGTATTTTAATGTTTATATATATTTAATGTAAGAAGATAATTTTTACTTGAGTATAGTTGACACACAATGTTACATTAGTTTCAGGTGCACAACATAGCCCTTCAACTCTTCTATATGTTATGTTATGCTCACAAGTGTAGCTACCATTTGTCACCATATGACACTATGACAATATCATTGACTATATTCCCTATACTGTGCCTTTTATTCCCATGACTTATTCATTCCATAACAGGAAGCCTGGACCTCCCACTCCCCTTCACCTATTTTTCCCATCCATCCCCCTGTCCCAGCAACCATCAGTTTGTTCTCTGCATTGATAAGCCTGATTCTGCTTTTTGTTTGTTTCATTTGGGTTTTTTCAGATTTCATATATGAGTGAAATCGTATGGTATTTATCTTTGTCTATCTGACTTATTTTACTTAGCATAATACCCTCTAGGCCCATCCATGTTGTCACAAATGGCATGATCTCATCCTTTTTTATGGCTGTGTAATATTCATATATATATTCATATAATATATATTCATATAATATATATTCATGTAATGTATATATACACACACATATAGACACACACACATACCATATATATGCACCACATCTTCTATGGACCAATGGGTTTTGTAATTTTGTGTTTACTCTTGACTCATGGCTGAATTCTAGAATTGAAGTGGTAAGTTCCCTCTATCTGAGTCAGGATGTCTACATGTCAGAAAGACCTTGACATCTCATTATGTGAGGGTGTAATAATGTCTTATGGTTGTTATGACCAAATTGAATTATAAATTATCTTAAATGAATGGATCTCTATTCTGATTAGCTTATTGAGATAAATTAGTGCTTATATAAATTGACTATTTCTAAGACTCCCAGAAAATAAGGAAATTGAACTTCTAATGTTTTCAATGTATTAGAATTAAAAAGAATTCTTATTGAGACTAACTCAAAAATGTTTTAAGAATTCAAGTTCACATAATTTTGGTAAATTTGGCAAATTAGCTAGTTTAGTCGTTTTAATGTAATAAAAACAGCTAAGTCTTCACTGCTTTATCAGTGTGAAGTGTAGATTTTTATTCTATGTGGGTATATTCTTCCCAAACTTATGTAGATTTACTGACCACATAAGCCAGCATTATTTCTACTTAATGTTCAAAGTTATGAAAAATATAACTTTGTGTTTTACCAAATTAATTTATTATTCTGATAAAATGTGATTTCAACAACAATTATGTTTTGTAGTATGTCAACTTGAAGATAATTTCCAAGATGTTAGGTAACTTAGATAATTTCCTCAGACTGACATTAAGTTGAATTAATTAATGGCTACACATTGAATACCTACCATTTCTAAGTAAGATGAATTCTGAAACTTTAATTACTAAGCATAATTTTAACTTATATGATTTTGCTTTTTATATGCTACATGGAGACTATATATTCTTGAGTCTATTAATCAATGTGTTCATTTTTATTATTTTGAGAAGCTGTAGAACATATGGCTATAGAAAGTTGTGTTGTATTGATGCACTCTGCAGGACTGCAATGAAGCTGGTGTGTAAGCCCAGTTGCCCACCCCCTAGTTTTCTCTGTGAATTTGAAGTTACCTTGGTCAAAAGTTAGAATGAATATATGTGATAAGATTCTATTTAGGAGCAATAGTTTCAGAGAAATACAACTGTGTACATACTTCTATTTGTCAAGGAAAGGACGAGAATTGTCCTAAAGGACTATTTGGTTTACCTCCGTTCTGCACTCTTGAAGCTTCTTGAGGGTCCCAAGGAGCTTTACTTATGGATTATAATTATTAGTATTTGCCATATTGAGGGGTGTCTGGGTGGCGCAGTCGGTTAAGTGACCAACTCTTGATTTCGGCTCAGGTCATAATCTCAGGATTTTGAGATCAAGCCCCAAGTTGGGCTCCTTGCTGGGTGCGGAGCTTGCTTAAGATTCTCTCTCTCCCTCTCCCTCTGTCCCTCCCCCTTTTGCACGCTTTCTCTCTCTCAAAAAAAAAAAAAACAATTTACCATAGTGAAAATTTAAACAGAAATTTTAAAATGCTTGCTTATCGATTCATTTAAAGATAGTGACAATGAGTAATATCTTAGCAATGTTATAAACTTAATTTTAACCTCATGAACCCCCTGCAATGATCCTAAAGTAAAGTATTAGTTTGTTCCTAAATATGAAAGAGCATATTGAAAGACAACATTTTAAATAAATATTATTTGTCTTGGTTTATAATACTTTAGTTTGGAAAGTAGGTAATATTTAACTTCTTAGAAAGTATGCTTAACTTCATTGTGCTTTGTTTCCTGCTTACTGTTAATTGGCTTAAGCTACAATATGTAAGGTTGCTCTTTTTTCTGTGTAATCTACCTAGAACAACAAAGATTCTATGTCTACCAGAATAATGTCCTTGATTTCTCACTTAGGAAAGAGATGAGGTTCTTTTTTTTTTTTCAATTTTTTTAAATTAACATATAATGTATTATTTGTTTCAGGAGTACTGGTCTGTGATTCATCAGTCTTACACAATTCACAGTGCTCACCATAACACATACCCTCCCCCATGTCCATCATCCAGCCACCCTGTCCCTCCCACCCCCCTCCACTCCAGCAACCCTCAGTTTGTTTCCCGAGATTAAGAGTCTCTTATGGTTTGTCTCTCTCTCTGGTTTTGTCTTATCTCATTTTTCCCTCCCTTCCCCTATGATCCTCTGTCTTGTTTCTCAAATTCCTCATATCAGTGAGATCATATGATACTTGTCTTTCTCTGATTGACTTATTTTGCTTAGCATAATACCCTCGAGTTCCATCCACGTCATTGCAAATGGCGGAATTTCAATTTTTTGATAGCTGCATAATATTCCTTTGTATATATATACCACATCTTCTTTATTCATTCATCTGTTGATGGACCTCTAGGTTCTTTACAATCATGTTATCTTCTCTCTCTCTTTTAATGTTTTATTAGCACTTTGAAATGAGTAGCCAAGTATTGTTTCTATTGTAAATGTTCAAATCTCCTGATAACCTGATTCCTGGCCTTCCTAAAATCAAATTTTAAATTCAAAATAAAATTTTAAAATAATCTTTTCTGGATATCTTTTGTATCTAAAACTACCTTGGAGTTTTCCTAGAAATGCTCTAGAAAAGCACAAAGTTTGTCTTTTGACTTTATAAAAAAGAGAACTGTTAGAAATAATTGGATTTATTTGATATATTGTTATTGATGAGTTGCACTGGTCTAGAGTTGTCAAATCAGAAGAGATGCTTAGCCTTCCCTATACTACATTTGTACAAGTTAAATGTTATTAGTGTAAATATTTCTGTGAATAGTTGTTAGAAATTTGTCAGTGCACTTACTGTCTATGATATGTTGCTGTTGATCAGTCCTGGTGCTGCTTTGCCTGATATCAGACAATGGCATGGTGTTCTTAGCTGTAATTTCAATTATTGGAGGTTGACATCAATTACTTATGGAGCCTAATAATATACCTGCTTAGGGCCTACTCTGGACTTGCTGAATCTTTTACCTAACAGTGATCTATTCTGTTTTTTTTGTTGTTGTTGCTTTAAAAAATTTTTTTATAGTACTTAGAATATGAAAGTGTGGGTAGAATTGGTTTGAAGATTTTAAATATAGACAGTGTTCAATTTTTGACACCTGCCAATTTCCATATTCATTACATGGGCAGATGCTAATATTGCACTGAATAGTTTTTCGTTCTCAAAATAGTATCTAACTTTAAGATGAAAAACCATGTATCTGAAACATAGTTATGAAAATACCATTTGTTTTTTAGTATCTTGCAAAAAGCCTATTCCTTTTAGGTATTGAGATAGTCTTGGTATATTCCTACTCTAGGCTTGCCGGATTCATGTGCTCTTATGTCAATAACACTATGGGTTATACCTGAAGCTTTTTCTCCGTAAGGCTTATGTTCACCCACTTTTAAACCAGAATTATTTTTTGTTCTTTTTTGATATCTTGGGTGGGTCAAAACAAGAAGTAGCATAAACTACTCTTATCTAACTCTTCGAGGAGCCTGGAGGGTTGAGGACAGGTGGGGAAGAACTGAACTGGCCTGAGACACCAGCAGGGTTTTAGGCTGCCCTGTCTGAGCATCAGCCTCTCAAGGGCATCATCCCCGGTCTGCACAGACTCGGGCTCCATGTTCTGCCTCCTACGTCACTCTGACTTCCGCTTATTGCAAATAACTCAACCGGACATGCCCACGTATGATGTCTTGATCCCTGAATGTGCCTGCATCACAGGAAGCGATGCTGAGAGGCTAACCACCCCTGTCCCTCCTGTCCCTCCTCTCTGTCACCACATAGCAGATTTACTTGAGCATCGCCTAGAGTAGATCCCTGCCACCCTGAGCAAATGATGCTGCTCTGCTTCCCTCTGCTCGGTGGACCTGACTGTGGACTCTGTTGCTGAGACTGGGTCAGAGGAAGAAGCAGTGGGTGTGTTTCATGGGCAGCATAGTGTTCGAAAGCATGGCCTTCAGAGTTAGACATCGCTGTGCTTGAATCCTGGCTCTGCCAACTTATTATCAAGGGCAGATCGCTCACCGTCTCAGAGACTGTATCTGTAAGGTGGTATGTTTTTGAGGATTAAATGAGATATATGTAAATCAGCACTATGTTTGGCATTTGGTAAGTATCCAGTGAATGGTGGTTTTTATATAGGAAATCACCTACATTACCTTCTCTCGGGAGGAGGCAAAGCCTAGGTTTTGCTCAGCTATCTTTTCTAATAAATTCTCATAGAGGAACTTCATGGTTTTAATTACATTCTCAATAATTTCTTTTTGGGGGGCAACAATACTGTAGTTTTAAAGTAGATGTGATCAATCAGGTATTTACTACTTATTAAGTATATACTATGGCATGATATTATATTCTAGAAACTTAAGAAGGCTTAAATTCTGGGTAAGACTACAGAGTCCAAGCTGCCCCCTGCAGATTCCTTTTTGCCCCAACTTTGTCCCTGAAGCTGCCTCTTCAGCGGCCTTCACGGGGGCCATCAGGCTGCAGGGCAGCCCTTGATGTTGTTCATAAACTTACTTCTACTTTTACGACTTGTTTCTATGTCTGGGCTGTTTCTTGGTTGCAGCATAGCCTGGAATGACAGTCCTCAAGTAGGACACATACTTGTTCCTTCATCATGGTGCATCTTCTTATATTTTATGTCCATTGTTAACTTTTGTAAGTTCCCAGTGATACTAGAGACTGACCCCTGACTCAGGGAGCTACATGATCCAGACAGAAACAGAAAAAGAGAATGTTGGAGGGGTGCTTGGGTGGCTCAGTCAGTTAGGTGTCTGACTCCTGGTTTTGGCTCAGGTCATGATCTCAGGGTCCTGGGATTGAGCCCCCCTCTGTAGTTGCACTCCACGCTCAGCAAGGAGTCTGCTTGAGGATTCTCTCTCTCTCCCTCTGCTCCTCCCCCACTCGCACACGCCCTCTCTTACCTTCTAAAATAAATAAATAAATCTAAAAAAAAAAAAAGAGAGAGAGAGAATGTTGGAGTTGGAAGGGATGGTTCATTCCAGGGTTGCCATCTGGCCTCCATGGGCAAAGGTCAGTGGGCCTGCTCTGTTCGGCTCATGCATAGCTTGAAAGAAATTCATGTGACTGCTAGTTTTCCAGTTCAAATTGCTTTATTCCAGGCCACTTCACTTACTCATATCTAACCAGATCCTGTAAGCATTTGAGTTTAACCGAGGACCCTCATTTTATAGATAAACTGAGGCTTGAAAGAGACATGTGCCCCAGGTCACAAAGACTTAAAATGGCAATGAAACTGAGAGACGGGCCATGTGCTCTCACAGTTGGAGGAAAAAGACTTCTTAAACAGTCTTAGCAAAACCAGGGGAGACTCCTGAAGCGGGGGGACACTTGGTTGGAAGTACGTGCAGACATCTGTTAGCAGATAAAGGGGTTCTAGGGTATTCCTGACAGAGGACCTGATATTTTTGAAGGGAGGGAGAATGGTTAATTCCCTGATCTCTCACTTTATTGGGGCCTTTGAAGTGTTAACAGATAATGGGGTGAAGTGGCTTGGTATTGGATTAAGAAGGTTGTTGGAACGATAAAGAGAATGAGTGATGGAGTGAGGCAGAGAGAAGGGAAATCAATAATTCTGATAGGGATGAGGTTGGGAGAGGAGACTGAGGTGAAGAACATGAAAGTGAGGGGGGTTTTGTAAATAAATGGGTTTAGATTTAGGGTTTTTCAAAGGTGACATGCTGTGGGACTAACTCAGTTCTATTGTTCTGCAGAAGCAGAGAAGTCACTGAACAGGCTTTCGGGCTGAATTTTGTCCATCCCTTTTGGGAAAGTTTTTCCATAACTTTAAGTCAGTTTTATTGAGGTATAATTTATATATTTTAAATTCACCCCTTTTAGGTGCACAGTATGATGGGGTGACAACTGTATACAGTTGTGTGACCACCACAACAACCGTGATCTAGAACATTTCCCTCACCCAAAGCATTCCCCTGTGGTCTTTTGCAGCCAACCCCCTTCCCCATGTGCAGCTGCTGGCCAGCCCTGCTCTGCCTTCTGTCACTATAGTTTTGCCTTTTCTAGAGTTTCAGATAAGTGGATTGTACCTTACAGCATGTAGTCCTTTGTGTCTGGCTTCTTTTACGTAGCATAATGATAATTTTTGAGATCTGTCCACGTTATGTGGATCCATAGTTGGTTTCCCTTTACCACCGAGCAATATTCCATTGTATGGATATGCCTCAATTTGTTTATCTATTCCCCAGTAGATGAGTCAATACCTTTGGGTTCTTCCCAGTTTTGTGCCATTATGAATTAAACTATCACAAAATAAAATGTAGTTAACAATTGCATATAGGTCTTCCTGTGGACATGTGTTCTCCTTACTCTTAGGTAAATAGCCAGGAAAGGACTGTTGGGTCATATGGTGAGTAGGTTTAACTTGATAAGCAACTGCCAAACTGTCTTCCAAAGTGACAGCACCCTTGTGCATTCCCACAGGTATACATATTTGAGGACTCTGGCCACTGTGCCTCCATAATACCAGCACTTGGTATTATGAGTCTTTTTCATTTCAGCCATTCTAGAGGATGTATTGTGGTATTACATTTGGTTTTGTTGCGTTGTTTTGGATTAAATTTTGAAGTTCAGTTTCTCAGTTTTTTTCTTTTAATGGTTTTTGCTTAGTGTCCTAAGATGTCTAACCCAAGATCACAAAAACTGCTGCCTATATTTGCCCTTAAAATAAATGGTTTCAGGCTTACTCTTCATGTCGTCCGATTACTCTCCTCTGCCTTTGAACACAAACACTTCCCATATTATAGTAAGTCTGACGGAAATGTGTATTAAGTTTTTAAATTCATGCTTGGTGTGTACCTCCTTCACTATCCTGGGTCTGCGTTGCCTCCTATGTGCCTGTTTGTGCAAAGCCAGGCAGACACACACACGGAATTTTCTGGAATCCAAGGTCTGTCCTCTGTAGTTGTCCTCCCATGCTGCAGCAGAGGGCCTTACTTTGTGTCTCGCAGTCAAGCCGCTCATTATGACAGCTCACATGGCTTCCACAGAGAACAATAGGCCAGGCCCCACTGCAAACCCTTTTACGTATTTTAACTAACTTAATCCTCAAATCCCTGAGGAAGAAAATGAAGGCTCAGAGACTTCAGGCTCCCTATAATACAGCCAGTTAGTGGCAGGGTCAGTGAGATCCGGAGTGGCTTAATTCCAAGCACTTTGTTTTCCCCACTGTCATAAACCCCACAGGCTGTGGCTGGAGTCTTCCATGATTGAGCACATCTTGGGACCCAAAGCCACCTGATTGTTGTCTTTCTCTAATCAGATGCGTCTCCAGTCTCAGTTCAGACACCTGATTCTAAAGTCCTCCAGTGGGGCCCCTGGACAGAGGGTCCCCAAGGATGGCCCTTAGCCCGCAGGCAGAGACCCGCACGTGGCAGCAGGGCCCCAGAGGAAGGCAGTGTGGTTTGTGCTCTGCACAAAGTGCACAGCGAAGGGGACAAGTAGGGGCTGAAGTCATCCAGCCTGCTTTTGTCCTGTGGGCCCACGGGGCTGTGTCTCCCCAGAGGAGGTTTTTTAGTTCCTACAAATGCAGTGTATCTGCTAGTAATGGCCCTGTCCTCTAGGTGAAGCCGGCTAACCCCTGCGCTAGTGACCGCAAGTGCCGTCACGTGCTGAGTTAGTCACACATCCCACCCTCCTGGCCCTCACGACTGGCCGAGGACTGAGCGCATAACCCATGTCAGGAGATTCTTGGCCAATGAGGCTTAGTCTGGAGGCTCCTGTTTGAGGGCTGTGGGTCTCCTTCTTCTCAAGGTGAGGACTGGAGCTGTGGCAGCCAGTCCTGCAACTAGATGGGGCTTGATAATGAGGTTCATTCCCACCAAAAAGGGTCTAAAAATGCACAGAGAAAACCCTATTCTGCTGACTTTGTTGAGCCCTTGGTCAAGTTATGCCTGAAGCCCACATCTCCTCATGGACCCTGGAGTAATATATACCAATAAATTCTCTGTTTTGCTTAGACAGTCTGGCTCTCAGTTGTGACCAAGAACCCACCGACTAGTCCACACATAGCACACCCAGGCCCACCCCCCCGGACCCCTTCCTGGCTCTGTCTCCATCACAGCACCTGTCACCCTCTCATAAGACATTATTTACTTATTTAATTAATTGAGTTTCTCCCTCCACTCACCCCTGTTGAAGTGTATGCTCTATAACGGCAAGAGATTTTTCGGGTTTGTCTCTGGAATGGGTTCTTAGCACACAGCATGCATTCAATAAAATTCTGTTGAATGATATACCTACTCGCTGAATAATTAAAGATTGCTAAAATTCCATATGCACAACTTTAGGAGACCAGGGCAGTCCTAAAGTTAACCAAGGACCAGCCTTCTAATAAGACATGTGGCTGCCTGCCCTCGTTTGGGAATGTCGCAAAGCGCACACTGCGCTCACGCATGTGCAACTTGTTGGCATTCCGGCAATTTCAGGGAGGCTGCTTACTTAGTGCTAGTCACCACGAGTGTTTTAGGTTAGTGATGCTGTTCGGATGGAACTGTTTTCATATTTTAAATATTTTTAATGTATTTACAGAATGACTGTTAGATTTCACTTTGTTTTGTGTTGGTATATCTGTTATTTGTCACTTTTTGGATGTTTATTTTGTTTCTCTTTACTTTGCTATCATGAGCTCCTTTTCCTCAGGAGAGGATGAAACAATTAGGGGATGTGGGTGGGCCATGGTGTCTTTTATCTCTCATATGTGCCAGAGTCAAGAGACATTGAGAACCTCTACCTTTTTGGGATATCGTGATCCATGTTTTCTTTACATTCTGTTAATTTTTACAGGAAATACCACAGAACCTGGCACTTAATCCAACGAGGTTCTTACATGGCTCCTATCAGTCTGGCATTCCAGATTTATCTTCCATCTCTGTTACAGAATCTGATACTTTTGTTTGTTTCTCTGATGGTGGCTTGCCCAGAACACTCGTAGGAATTGGTGGGTTGCTTTTTGCTGAAGCTATCAACTTTGAAAGAATGACCCTTTTCCATCTGCCTGTCATCTTGTCTGAGCTCCCACCATTAAGATATTTATCCTTTGGGTTAATAAGCTTTTTCATGCTTAGAAGGAGCAACACAGGGGCGCCTGGGGGGCTCAGTCGGTTAAGTACCTGCCTTCAGCTCAGGTCATGATCCCAGGGTCCTGGGATCGAGCCCCACGTCCAGCTCCCTGCCCAGTGGGGAGTTTGCTTCTCCCTCTCCCTCTGCTCCTCCCCCTGCTCGTGTTCTCTCTCTCTCTCTCTCTCTCTCTCACAACTAAATAAATAAAATCTTAAAGAAGAAGCAGCAGCAACACATTATTTCTGATGTCTTCTTCTTTGGTTACCAAAAGGGTGACAAGGGTGTGGAGGAAGGGAGGAAGAAGTGGAAGAGTGGCATGACTTCCCTTCTCCTCATTGCACTCTTCTCTGAGCCAGCGTGGGACAGCTGATCTCAGCCTGCTGAGGTCACAGGGGAGCAGGGGAGCGTCCTCAGGTTCAGGTATAGGACTCTGTGTTGACCAGCTGGCAGAGCAACATGGGCGAAGCCAATGGCCATCCACCCAGCCTGAAGCACATGGCCTGGCCACACGTCCTCTCCTCTCTGGGGCTTCTAAGAAATGCAAATGTGATCACACCAAAGCCACATTTTCTGTAATTGTCAAGCCAATATTATTTCTTCTTACATGGCCAAGTAGATTCCTGACCTAGGGAGTCACGAATCTGTACGAGGGAAAAAGTACCTCCTGAGTATTGGAGAAACCGCCTCATAAGGGATCTCAAACCTCACTAGGCAAAGAGACTTGAGCAAGGTGACAGGGCTGTTAGTGGCCAGGGAGAGAGAAACATCGGGCCCAAGGCCGCTCCAGGGCATTGGCCGTGACTCTTGTCACAGCGTGCATACACTTCAATAACCCCCACCCACTCACCCCCACACTGAGGTTGGCCTGGCACATCGCCTCCCTCTCTAGTCAGACCAGGGCTGCAGCTGAGGGGGAGCTAGTCTGAGGAAAGGCAGGGACAAGGAGGAAGGAGATGAAGAGGCACGTGGGTATGTTCTCTGAGTCTTATTTCGCTGTTTTATTCCCATCACTATCAAACTGGAACAGAGCAGTCTTCTATGCAGACAGCTATTTATTGAGAGATGGCCCTGGAATCTATGGCTCATGTCAGCCTAATAGGGACCCTACTGGTAAACATTCCCCGTGGTGAAAGGAAAACTAAGCAGGTGTCTGAGCAGGAGGATCTGGGCACTAGAGAAAGGGCAGGGGGGTGCAGAAGCTGAAGGGGGCTGGGGGCTCACTCCTGACGTTCCTCCTCCTGTCTCCAAACCTTTGATGAGACATTTCCATTTGGCTATTCACCAGTCCCCTCCCTCCTCCGAGACAGCCAGAAGTGAGGAAGAGGAAAGCAGAGGACCATGGAGACAGATCCCGGGGTGACCTTTAGAGCTAGAAGCCACTGCCCTACCAGTGTTGAGGACTTGGCTTCTAACGAACCTAAAAAAGTGAGTGCAATAAGGGCCTCATCAGCCTCAGTTGCTATGTTTACTCGAAGATGATGATCAGAGGCAGCCAGCGCGCACAGAGGGAAGGGGACAGGGGCCCGCGCGGTATGGGCTCAGCCTGGATGCTCGCTCTATGGCTGGTATTTGCACAGGAAGTGCTGGTGCTTGCTGCAGTCATTGCTCTTCCAGGTCAAAAAATCTGCAAGAAAATAAAGAGATGCTCAAATCTATCTGGTTCTGTACTGCACTTACCCGCACGACCTGGGTGTTTTGCTTGCAACCCTCGGGAAGGTACCACCATGGTTCATTTCACGGGTCACCTGGGCCAGGATGTGTGCCCTGGTGTTGGGTCAAATGCCGGTCTACATGTTGCTGTGAGGGATTATTATTATTATTTTTTAGCTGTGATAAGTATCTAAATTAGTCGACTCTGAGTAAAGCAGATTACCCTCCATAATGTGGGTTATCATCCAATCAGTGAAAAGATGGAGTTTGCCCAAGGAACAAGGAATTCTGCCTCCAAAATGCCCCCAACTCAGGACTGCGATATCAGAGTCACTGGCCCGCCCTGTGCACATCAGCTTTGCCAGCCCGACAATCGCATGAGCCAATTCCTTAAAAGAAATCTATCTCTCAAGACAAGTATCATATGATCTCACTGATATGAGGAATTCTTAATCTCAGGAAACAAACTGAGGATTGCTGGAGTGGTGGGGGGTGGGAGGGATGGGGTGGCTGGGTGATAGACATTGGGGAGGGTATGTGCTATGATGAGTGCTGTGAATTGTGTAAGACTGATGAATCACAAACCTGTACCTCTGAAACAAATAATACATTATATGTTAAAAAAAAAAAAGAAGGAAGATAGTAGGAAGGGAAAAATGAAGGGGGGGGAATCAGAGGGGGAGACAAACCATGAGAGACGATGGACTCTGAGAAACAAACTGAGGGTTCTGGGGGGTGGTGGGAGGATGGGTTAGCCTGGTGATGGGTATTAAGGAGGGCACGTTCTGCATGGAGCACTGGGTGTTATACGCAAACAATGAACCATGGAACACTACATCAAAAACTAATGATGTAATGTATGGTGATTAACATAACATAATAAAATAAAATTTAAAAAAAAGAAATTTATCTCTCTACATATGCATCCTATAACTTCTGTCTCTCTGAAGAACCAGACACTAACACTGGTCCTAACTTTGTTACCAGAAAGAAAAATAATTTAAACGTTACACACAATCGCAGAAGCCCATGCCCACATCCCTTCTGAGTCCCTCAGAGCTTGATATGAATCCACAGAAAGTGGGGGTCCTTTGTGTTGGAAACAGGATGCTGTGAGGGTGATTTCTCCAAAGTTCACAGCTGAGGCACTAAGCAGAGCCTGTTTGAAGGTCAAAGAATTGGAAGCCGCCGAGCCAGTCATGGCCCACAGGCCATCCTTTTATAAGGAAGGACCCAGAGCAAGGAGGAGGTGGGTCTTGAAACTGAAATGTTTTTGAGGAGAGGTCCAACTATGGCCACGCACAGAGTCACTTGTCACGGTGGGTGTGTGCAGCAGAGCACCGAGTCTGGATGTCTGCCTGGCTCTGACCCGTCCTGGTGCCTCCTCCCTTCCTCAACACCAGGGAGGTGTGTGGAGGGGACCACAGCCCTCCCCTCCAGGCTGCGAGAACCCTGAGCCCAACCCGCACTGGGATAAGCATTTCACCTGTACGTATCCACAGGATTCGTACTCTTGGTTTGCCCCTTTTTATGGAGGGGCAACTGAGGCACAGAGAAGTAGGAAATCTGCTCAAGGTCACACAGCTACATGGAGGGATGGAATCCTACCCCAGGCATTCAGAATGCAGAGCCCAGGGTCTTGTCCCCCAACTGCACTGAATATGAAATTTCTCTTTAAATTGTAGCACCCTAGTTATCATTATTGAATGTGTCAGAGTGGACCAGTAGAAATGTCAGAAAACTCTGGCAAGTGCGATTTGCCAGAGAGTCCCGAGAGAGTTCCACTGTGGTGCAGAAAGGGAGTCAGAAAGGGTGAGAGAAGAACCAACCGGACAGAACGTCCTGGGAAGGTCCTTCTAAATGGACATAGCAGAGGAACAAGTCCAGTCACACACAGGATGTGGGCATGTGGCTGTGTTTTGGTCCATTAATACTATACCTTTGGAGTCTTCAAGAAACAATTCAGTCCCCGAGTTGGTGGGGCTAAATCTGTTACACAAATATAAAATGACACTGATGGGGCCAAGGGAAGGCTCTGTAAAATTCTCACTAGTCCTTGTTTCCTTCCTTGTGCTTTTCTGGCTTGAGCACCTGTATTCTGGTAGCTCAGAGCTGGGCTGAGTGACCCCGAGGAAAGGAAGAGATTCTGAAAGACCCAGTATTCTCAGGAGGACGTCAGGTTTCCCGGTCCCACGCAAGTGGCTTTGTTCCAGGCACTTGCCCCTGTGAACGTGGACCGACGGGAAAGACTTGTGTCTGAGAACTTGGTCCAGTTGAAATCTCAGAATCAGGGGAAGGACTCCGGAGGATATCTGGTCCATAGCTTCCTCAAAGGTATTCTGGCCTCCAGCCCTAGAGCTTCGGATGTTGTAGGTCCAAAATGAGGCCTGGAATTTGTATTTTAAAAGTGTTCCTCAGTCGATTCTCCATGTGCCTTGGAGCTTCTCTTCTAACACTTTTAGCAGCTCTAGTGTCCACTTTTGCTTGGTTAACTTTAGTGATAGGGTTCTCACTACTTCCTGGGGGTAGCCCATTAGATTTTTGGGTAGTGTTAATTGCTCAAAAATTTTTTCCTTCATTTAGGCAGAAATCCACACTTTGTTAGCTTCTACCTATTGGTCTCAGTTGTGTTCCTTCCATCTGGGCTGTTTTGAGCCTTTCCCAGCAGCGGTTATGATCTCTGCAAGTCTGCGAGAAGTCCTTCCTTCATCTGTGAGGAGACCCTCTTACTGTGAAGGGTCTAGACCATTCATACTTTGCTGCTGGTAAGTTTTCCTCCTCTTTTTTGTGCATATAAACTTTATTCCTCAGACGACAGCCACCCTGCCTCATGTCCCTGAGTCCTTAGTCCAGGCCTTTCCCAGACCCACTTCCTGCCTGGAAGGGTGTTCTGGTGACACCTTGGGGCCTTTTAAACCCACTGGTGTGGTCTTTGGCATCGAGTAGCCTCTTTATCTTTGATATTCTGTTTTCTTGTTTTACAACGGAAATCTTCCACATCACTTACCCACTGTGGTTCTCAAATTCAAGCGATTATGCCTCCTAAGGGATATTTAGCAACATCTGCAAACATTTTGGTGGAAACAACTTGTGGGGGGGGGGGAGCGGTGGTTCTACTGACATCTAACGATTAGAGATCAAGGTATCCTAAACCTATGAAGAACAGGGCAACCCCCACAACGAAGAATTATCCAGCTCCAACTGTCTTTGGTACAAAGGTCGAAAACTCTACCTTATTACATAAAAAGCAAGGAATGAAAGAAGACAAGAGAAACAAGGAGACTCACATGATTGTGTGCAGCCTGCCGCTAAGGGTCTGGGCCCTGCACTTTGGGGACAAAACTCAGGGAAACAAACAAAAGGGAAGAATGCAGGCCAAGAGGAGGTCCCCAGGGTTCCCAGGGAACCCTAACTATCAAGAAGTCAGCAGGGGGTCCCACATATTTGCACCTGGTAGTCTGGGTTTCCCAAAATGTGGCATCTTTCCCCCTCATTGTATGAATATAATAGGATTTAAAAATAAGCATATTTAAGGGGAAAAGTGAGTGGATTTAAAGAACATACTAAGTAAATAACTGAACAGCTGGGTCATAGGTGTGGCCAAGATTGTAACATGGTCACAGCCGACTGAAGGTTGCTACACCAGGTCTGTGGCAAGGGCCTGTCCTGTAGGAAACGGAGTCACTGGTGCGGATGGGGCGACGGGGAGCGGACGTTCCATTTTTTGCTCTTACAGGGAAAGGGCAGGAGCTCTGATTTGGGAAGAGGCGAGGGGCGGTGCGTGAGAACTTACTGTCCTTGAAGCTCATCTCCACACAGTACTCGTCCCTACGCCTGGACGCGCCAGACCAGCTTCTGTAGCCAGAGAAGGCCCCATCGATCCACTGCCATTGTTGCCTCTGCAAGTAACCAGAGATGGAAGACGGTCCGCCTGCAGGCCTCACAGCCCCTTAGAAACTTGTAAAAATCGGGGCACCTGGGTGGCTTGGTTGGTTAAGCGACTGCCTTCGGCTCAGGTCATGATCCTGGAGTCCCAGGATCGAGTCCCACATCGGGCTCCCAGCTCAGTGGGGAGTCTGCTTCTCCCTCTGACCGTCCCCCGTCTCATGCTCTCTCTCTCTGTCTCATTCTCTCTCTCAAATAAATAAATAAAATCTTAAAAAAAAAAAAAAAGAAACTTGTAAAAATGTGCCATTGCAAAAACTGGGGAAGCCCAGAAACGTGCACGGAATGAAACATAGAAAACTCACCCCATTTATTCACCGAGAGGAAAACATCACTAACAATTTGGCATATTTCCTTCTGCTGTAAACATTTTTCTCTACCACCATATTTTTACGTGCTAACATATGTGGTGATCTTTAAAATACTTCTTCAGCTACGCACCTTGCTTTCTAAACATTTTTAAATGGTAATGATGTACTAGAATATACCTTAATTCTGTTGATGATATTTACATTGTTTCCAACTTACTCTTATTATAAAGAATACTGCCATGAACAACTTTGTTCCTAGAGCTGTTTCTGCACTTAAACTTATTTTCTTAGGATAGAAACCCGGTAGTAGAATGAATGGGTCAAAGGGCATCAATATGTTGAGGATACTGATATGCATGGCCAAACTACCTCCCAAACACTTCAGTTGTAGGAATTTAAGTCCCCATCTACTGGACAACTTTTCTATATCCTTAAAAATGTTACGCATTAAGACAAAGCGAAAGCTTGATGATCTGATAAGTCAAATTATATTGCTATTTTAATTCGCATTTCTTCGATAACTAGAGACATTGAACAATTTTTGAAAGGATTTTATGAGCTATTAACTTTCTTCAGTTATGAATGTAGAAAATTAAATCACCAAAACAAATCTGGTATAAATAGATGTAAATATTTGTCTGGACTCTGACGGAGAGAATTCTGATTGATAGCAATGTGAATAGATAAAAATGTATAATTAATTGTATAAAATGCTGGCGACATCTATGGCAAAATTTTGTCAAGAAACAAAGGCTGGGGGTTCTCTTCTTGTGTTTCTTATGTCTGTTTGGGTTAATGATAGAAGACCCACAAAGAATCTGTAAACTGCAGGTCCCACATAGAGACCTCCACCACCAGCTCAAAGACCTCACGTGCCATTCTTTACAGTGAGGTGTTTGATGGAGACTGAAATGAGGGACTAGTGAAAAAAATTATGGATGAAATAAAAAGCACAATAGCACCTAGGAAAAGGCTTGGCTGAAAGTTCTCAACTTGAACTCAAGATCTAATGGGAATTTAATTAAGCCAGATCCCATAGCAGGTGTGTGTGTTTATATACACGTATATATATGTATGTTTATATATATATGTATGTATATACCTGTATATACTTACACAACTTTTTTTAAGGCTCTGAAAAGCCGGTCATTTGGTGTTCTAAGATTTGGGAGGACTTTACTTAGAAGTTCTATAAAATGATGCCATTGAAAGGCGCCTGGGTGGCTCAGTCGTTAAGCGTCCGCCTTCGGCTCAGGTCATGATCCCAGGGTCCTGGGATCGAGCCCCGCATTGGGCTCCCTGCCAGAGGGAAGCCTGCTTCTCCCTCTCCCACTCCCCCTGCTTGTGTTCCCTCTCTCGCTGTCTCTCTCTCTGTCAAATAAATAAATAAAA